>NC_133214.1:21698993-22011493 GCF_958299795.1 Porites lutea | reverse complement strand
ACAGGTGGAGCAGCCCGAGTACGTGAACCCTGAACATCATGCATCACCGGAAATCGTGCTGCGGAGGTCGTCTAGGAACCGGAAGTTACCCTCCAGATTTAAAGATTACGTAATGAACATTAGTTGAACACTTGCATAGCTTTGAGACATCGAGACATGAAGTACTTTGATTTATCTCATGGATTACGCCATAGCACAAACTGTTACTCTGTATCGTGTGTTTCGTGACTTTATTCATTTATGTTCATTTTATTTTATTTTTTTTATTTTTTTTATTTTTTCATGAAAGGAAAGGTGTTGCACGTTCACATGTAACTCATTAGCATACATAGCTTGTTGCACGTGCATTTGCAATGTGCAGTAAATTAGCATATCCAACTTGTTACTTAGACTTTGACATTTCGCAATTAAAGCAATATCTTCATCGAGTGCACCACGCTATCAACATACTGATAAGATGTTTTTAAAGGTATCTGGTCATTATAATAATTTAAGTGGGCAGGTGGGGTGTATAGGGGGGCTGACCCTCAGATGAAGGGTCACCATGTCAAGTTCTCCTTCTTTTAAGAGGCAGATCTTTTTGCTGAGGCCTCTCCCAGTGATCTTGCTACAAGAAGTTATGGTGAGTCTTGGGACTCATCTTGTGAAAAAGCATGAGTCCCAGTCTGGAAACAATGAGTCCCTGTTAGAAAAACAAGTCCAAAATTGAAAATGCTTCGGTCTTTATGTAATCAGACAGTTAATATGAAGACGGACTCTAAAATTCTGTATTACAGTATATGGAAATTAAAATAAAGTCCTTCTATATTAAAGCACAACAAATGCTAAAAGAAAAGTGTATTGTTAAACAACAGCCATAATAACTGCCACAGAAATTAAATAAACAGGATATATTTAGGAAAAACACATGTTCAGATTGATCAATCTATCTTTGCATCCTCCGGGACGCATGCATTGAGTTATTTTGTGTCTTTGGGTATTTTTATATGTCAGGGACGCAGGACACAGAGGTAACAAAATCACTGCTCTCCCCTTTTACCCCCACCCTTGGCAGAATATTCACTCCTAGAACTGTGTTGCCCTTTTCCCAAACCTTGTGAAACAAGTGAAGTTTCTGCAGTTACAGGGATCCCACCAACTGTTTTTTTCACAGAGATGAAGATGGTAGGAAAGTATTTTACAAGAGGTGCAATCTAATGGATGCCAAAATGTGTAAAACTGTCAGGCACTAAATTTTTGTGGTTGTAATGCAAGTTACTGGATAACACTACCAGTAAAAATTTGTGAATGATGTAAATGGTGTTTCCCTTTTACACATAAAGATTAAAACAACATTACAATTTTGTATCATAGACACAGCTTGACTTACTGGTCCCTCGGCACCTACGGCACTTAAAGCTGCTATTCCTCGGACAGAGAAAGCAAGGTTGACACTTCTTCCTCTTATTGTTGGCTCCTTTCGAGGGTCTGAAAACCAAACAGCAATGCACTTTACCTGTCATAGTTCAGATTGCTCAAGTTTAAAACCAATACATCAGTCACAGTCTTCAGTTCTGAAATAGTGATACATTACTAGAAGCAAGAGCTTGACATCTAGCTTCTTTGTACTGAATAATAATTATTTTATTTGACATTTTGCCTCCCACAATATTGTAAGAGAATGGACACCAACTAGCTGGAACAATTTATAACTGAATGTTCTTCATACCAGATACAGCCACTCCTTATAAGAAGGACAATGCAGGGACTGATCCCAGGTCTCTCTCTTGCAAAGAGTCAAAGAAATGAAGAATCGCAAAACTTTTAGCTTCATCATGTCAAGTAGGCCATGAAAGGAGACTTGAACTTCCCAGTTATTATAATTCTCATGTGAGATCATCTGACCAAGAAGTCATGTGATCTTATTGCTCAGTTGGATGTAATCCTTGTTGACAAGTTGGAGTGTCTTGAACAAAATAAGCAAACTTTTAAACTGTATTGTTCAAACTTAAGATTAATATGACCTTTGATGTAGAGCGCAGCCCTATTTTATAAAATTAACTCTGGGAATGAAACAGTTACAATGTTAATCTTGACAGGGTAAATACCTTTCCGAGCTTCATAAACATCTACTCTGAAACCACGTTTAGCCAGATAAACAGCAATCAAAGCTCCAGCCTGAAAAAGTTTGCTTTCCATTATTATGTTTTACTCATGGAAATTATTTTTAGATAAGCGTGTAAATCAAGGCTACATTGTATTCGCCTACCACGAAAATTCATCACGATAACAACGTGAAAAAAATGAATTTTATGTTTTGAAATGTGATATTCACATTAATATTGCAGGGCCGTAGCCAGTATGAGGCGAACCGAGGCACTCGCCTCGGTAAAATTTTACCAAACACTGTCGATTTTTATTTTTTTTATCAGACTGATAATATTAGAAGATTTCATACGGCTGATTTCGTACAACGGACCGTGTGTTCGCCTCGGTTGTAGTTTCTTCCTGGCTACGGCCCTGTATTGGCATACTTTAAGTAGTTTTATGTTGACCTAAGCTCTAAGCTCGCATTGTGAAGTTCATTTACAAATGCCTACATATCAGACTTCTGCATCTTAAACTTATGCAGTTAAGCCTAGCGTCTGATGAACTATCAGCGTGCAAAGAAAGTAGTGTATGATAGCCCTGGGACTAGTGGATTTTGCTTTCAGGCTTGTGAGTTCTGTTCTTAAGTTGTCCCACAGGCAAGTGATGTTTTTTGGGGAATTCGAATCACAGAAGAGCTGTTATCAAACCTGCTCAACAAAAATTCTTTTTTTGTGTTTGGGCTAGTACATGCTAGCTAAAACTTGCCTGAATGGCAAGCTGTAAAACTCCCTTTGTTTGCACCTTGATTATGATTGTTAAATTGAGTATTATGCTTCTCAGTGTTACTCAAGAAACAAAGGCATTATGCTGAAAATTATGCCATGCTGAATGAATGATTATGCTCTTAATTATGCCAAAGTAAGATGACTTTTTTTCTTCCTGCATCAACTAAATAAGTATTCCTACACAGTTTTTGACACTACTTTTTGAAAGAAATGTTCTTGTGTTAGTGCTTTGGAAGCCTTGCAAAATGATCGAGGTAACCAGGGTCTTCGACCATGCGAAAATGCACTTAGCTCAAGTCTTTCAAGGTTGTCTAGGTATTCAGTTCATATAATGTCCATGCTTTTATAAAATTTGTGCATTCCAGCAGCTGTTGGCTGAAAAATTTGGCGTACAGTCTTCACAACTGCAAAACAATATCTTATTATGCTGAAGCATAAGTATGCCTGATACTCCAGCTATTAGCTTAGTATGATCATATTATGCTCAGAATAAATGTAAATGTACGCTTACATAATCCACCAGAAGACCCTAATGTTCCTCCCACTTATTTTTTTGGACACGCAACAGCTGATATTTAAAAAATCTTGATTTTCTTGAACTACATATAACTTAAAAACGGAATTTCGCGAAAGAAAGAATTGCCAGAACTTCTAAAACAAGACTGACAACAAGATTCATCAAGCACATGTAAAGACTGACATTCAGTGACATTTATGATATAATTTTTCGGTGCAAAACAGCTAAGAACTCAGTCGAAAGTGATAAACCGTGATAACATAAATTAGAATATATATTCTGAGGTATTTCCAGAAATACTTACCAAGCCACCGCCAACAACAGCCACCTTTTTCGCTGGCTGCTGTTCTGCGGCAACTGCTATGTCGTCCGCCATGTTGAAGTGGCCGAGAAGTGTTGGAAGACTAGGAACAAGAAATATGGCGGCTGCTTCAAATGCATACTTTCAGGAGGCGAGCTCAAAACAGATTGTTATAGTCGGGGGTGGTTTGGTAACATCATTTATTATTATTTAGCTTTAAATACGAGATGATGCTCTCTTTCATACGATCGCCACGATCGTTGAAGAAAATATCGACCATGGCCATCACATCATATCGAGTCAGATCTTCGATTGCGATCGAGAACGATCTTGCGAACACTTCAGTTCCATACCATCGCTGCAAACTAAGGCGACTAACTTTCGTTGAGATGGATTTCCTTTGTGATTACTACTGGTCTAGCGGTTCTAGGGATCATGTTGGATGTTTCCTCTTCAATGATTTAATTGATTTGTTCTCAATTTTCATGGACCCCCGAGCAATATCAACTGTAGGCAATAATCGGTCAATTTATGAATACTATGAGAAAAAATTTATCTGCCCTTGTGTTGTACGTACAGGTTGGGTCATTATTTGCAGTTTTCCTGGTGAAAAGAGGATTCAAGGTTGATCTATATGAAGCACGTGAAGGTAATTATCACCCAGAAGTATGCTTCTGTATCACCTGAATGCTGATGCTCCTTTACAATAATTTGGATCTACTTAATAAGATTTTTTTCTTCTTTGGTTATTTCCCAGGTGAATTCAGTGCTTTTATTGTTATTTTGTTCTCATTATCTTTTCCAGATCCTCGTTTATTAAAGTTTGTTCGTGGTCGCAGTACTAATCTTGCTTTGTCAACCCGAGGTATTGAAGCGTTAAAAGCCGTAGGAGTCCTCGATTATGTAAGCACATACATTTGTGTCTGTATTAGTCCATGATAATAATAGTAGTTTACAGGCTGATGTCTGTAGCTTTGGCTGGGGATTCAACTTCTATCAATATTGGTAGGGTGACTGGAATCAACTTCAAAACAAGAGTCAACAAAACTTAACTGCCGTCAGATCAGGCAGAATTGTAATCTTTCTTCCTTTCATCCTTAGGTTTTGAATAATTTTCCAGAAAGGTTGGAGCTTGAAACTCAGCCATGGTATTTAATTTTTGTCTTTTCCCAGGTCTTGCCATTGGGCGTGGCCATGTATGGTCGCATGCTGCATTCCCTAACTGGGGATCAGAGGCCCCTTTATTATGAACAAGAGGGACCAGTAAGATATTTTAATAAATAAAGATAATAATGATTTAGGTGTAGCTTGTCCACATAGTGGTTCTTCATCTGCCATCCATGAAAAAATAGGAATTTGGAAAGTTAGTTTTTGAGGAGAGGGAAAACCTACCCATGCCATGTGTGGTATCACCACTACCTTTTGAAATATCATGACACAAAGCATGTCCATATCTACTTACAGTTATGATAGACTTGTTGTATAATTTCAAATTTATTATGGGTCTTTTACTTGTAATTGAGTTACAGAAGTGTCGATTCGTGTAAAAAAGTGGTTATTCAAGTTATTTTTTCTTCTGTTTTAATATTTAAAAAATAATATTAAATAATAGACAGGAATCATATTGCTGTTTAAATGTGCTTGTTTCTGTTTTAGTATCCTCTGTTGGCAATGGAGCGGAGAAAAGTAAACGAGATGCTTCTTTCAGGTGTGTAAACTGATATCCACAAGCTCATGGTTATTGAGCTAGACTGTTTTTTGAGCCCTCTAATTATTTAAGCCAACTTCTAAGTGTACTAAGTGCTTTGTTTTCCCTTCTTGTACATGTACCTGTATTTTTAATGGATATTTGGCATTCATTTAAACATTGAAATTCATTTTGATAGTTGCAACTACTTTACAAACTTTATGACAATTTATTTTCTCTTTTTGTTGTATTTTTTTTACTTTAACCAAGGTAAGAAAATGTTTATGGTGGGGAATGAAATGAAAGGGGACTGGTCTTTGAACTCTTTTAATCAAACTGATAAGCATTTATTTGCATACTCTCTCTTTTAGCTGCTGAGTCCTTCTCCAATTTAAACTTGCATTTTCAACACAAATTGGTGTCTGTAAACTTGGACAAAGGTCATCTAACCTTCTTATGGTAAACAACATTATTATTATAATACACATCAGCAGGTATCACCTGTTATGGAATGGGTTCAGCTAGCTTCGTTATCTTGACCATTTTTTCTTTCAGTTGATTTGGAGAAGTTTGGTTTTCTTTGCATTCTTGCCTACAAAATAAGCAACAATCTCAATTTCTCTTTGTTACTCCGTAGTCCATTGTTTTCCCTCTCGTCTTGTTTTTCTCTTTTCCCTTTTACCAATAAAATAAAGCTCATAAGCTTGGCATGTTTTCTTGTTGCCTGTTGAGGGCTTTCACGCGTTGTCCTTGTGTCCCCGTTGGCACAGAGAAACAGGTGATTGTAAGATCGAGAATGTAGTTTATCTGATTTTTATTTGGAATTTATGGCTTAGCCCTGATGGCAAGACTATTGAAGTCAATGCAGAGGTTGTTATTGGCGCAGATGGCGCTCGTTCAGCCATAAGAAATGAACTGATGAAAAGACCAAGGTATAAGCACTTATAATTCTCTTATTCTTCAGATAAGAACATTCGCATCATTATAAGTTTCTGGGAAGCTGCCCACCTACCCCTCCCCTAAGCCAACATTTTACCCTAAGTGAGAAGTAAGGGTTAATGTTGGCTTAGGAGAGGGTAGGTCGGCAGTTCCCTATCCACGACTTTCATAATGGTGGACCTCTCTGGCAGGTTAGGAGTCGAACATTTTTTGGGTGGGGAGTCTGGCAGATGTATATTAATTGTGATTTTTTTTTTGTAATTTGTAATTTATTTACCCACGGAGCACTAAGGAGTTCATAAGAACTCGTTGAAACATGTCCATGCGTTCCAGATCGAATTGGAATTTGAAAGTGTTGGTTTTTAAGGAGAGGGGAAAACCGGAGTACCTGGAGAAAAACCTCTCGGAGCAAGGAAGAGAACCAACAACAAACTCAACCCACGTATGGCGTCGACGCCAGGATTCAAACCCGGGCCACATTGGTGGGAGGCGAGTGCTCTCACCACTGTGCCACCCTTCCTAAGTTCTACAGGGTTTGTTTTTTCCCCATTACATAGACATACTTGTCAGATGTCACACGAGAGATATTTGCGAAAGATAAGCGAAGTATTTTAGAGCTGTGAAGTTGCCATTTTCAGTGCTTGAAGTCTAATACTTTATCGACATAAGCTGCTGATTTACTAGTTGTTCGGAAAAGTTGCCAAAAAAGTTCTTAAAGTTTCAAATTGAAGGTATCTTGTTGATGCCAGTGGTTAACTGATTTTTTTAAAGTAAGTTGATGAAACCAAAGTTTTGTGTTTCACTTCCTCACGGACCAAGTAATCCCTTCATTCATTTGATTACAGTGGGTTGGTAAACCATCTGAATAGATATTATTACATTATTAGATTTGACTTCAGCCAGGAGTATATTCCACATGGATACAAAGAGTTTCAGCTACTACCGACCAAAAGTGGAGAGTACGCCATTAAGGCAAATTACCTGCATGTTTGGCCCAGAGACTCATTTATGCTGATTGCTATTCCAAACAAGGTGCGTTTTATCTATCTTCCACCTAAGATACAAGTATACGCGTAAATTTTCATAGCAAAGTATGGGAATCATTGCACTGCTAACCCAACTCATTCTCAATGCATAATAAAGCGGTTTCTAGGCGATGAAAGTAAACAGTGAGGTACTATGGTTTTGCACTGCTTTTGTTCTGGTTTGTGATTGGCTGAAAAATCTTGATCATGAGTCACTTTCTTAATCAATCAAATTTAAAGCCCAAACCATCTGTGACTTTCCACTACTTGATCACACAAGGTTTACCTTGCTAGGCACCCACTACGTGCACTTGCTTCAAGATGTGATTGGTTTATTTGAATTTCTGCTAAGTTTGATTGGCTAAAATAATTATCTTGTAAAGCCAAAACAAATTGTGTAACTGTGATTTCCGCCCTTGGTGTCCAGATCTGATTGGTCCATTTCATCATTTCTTCAAAATCACCAAGTTCCTGTCTTTCATTTTTGCAAAACTAGGTGCCTGAGAAAATAAGTAACATTAAGGTATTATAAAATTAATTTGTCACACTTTTAACATAGAAATAATGTGAACCTGGAAATACAGACTTTTGTTTCTTTTTTTGCAGGAGCAGTCTTTCACCTGTACACTCATCATGCCGTTTGAAAAGTTTGATGCTTTGACGAAAAAGGTGAATGATTTCATCGTATATACTGTATTCAGTTTTGTACGTTCTCATATCTATTATTATGGATTCTTTCCCACAGGAAGATGTAATCGACTTCTTTAATGCTCTGTTTCCCAATTTTGTACAACTTATGGGCGAGTAAGTAAATTTTGTTTGCTAAATACAATATTTATTGTATTGGTTGTTTGTTTACCACATAAGTTAACTGTTTTTTTTTTTTCACGAACATAGCCTCTAGTGTTAATCCTAAAGGGATTCAGTCTATTGTACCTGACTGTGACCAAAAGCAATGCATTTTTACTTGCCGGAATGAACCTGGTTAAGGTCTCCTTATTTCTTAGATCACTTGACAGTGTATGGGGAACCCAAATTGCTAATTTTTTTGCATGGCAAAAGTTTCTTTTACAGTCGGAGAGGCTCGGTTTTTCACATGGTGTTGGTTCCATCTGGAACCCAAGTGATTAAATAAGACCGGCTCTTTTGTAGGGCCACATCAACCTAGTTTCTAGAAGTTCTGTTTAATTCCTTTGTGCGTGCGGAGTCTGGGAAAGGGTAATGATGGAACTCGGTAACGTTGAGGCTCTCAGTAGAGTCCAGGTTTGGCCAAGCACCCAGGGGCCAGGCGGCTCGTCGGTCCTGATCCTACCTGGTCAGTATTTTGGATGTTATCAAGAAATAAAAGAGTTTTAGGTTTTTCTTTTCCCCGAGTGTTTTTAAAGCTGAAGGCGTACACCTGTCTACATTTCAGGGAAAGAATTCTGGAAGATTTTTTCAAAAATCCAGTGTTGCCCATGGTGTCAATAAAGGTTGGTAATACAGGTTGCATCTGCTCTAACTATTTATTCCTACTCATGAAGGGTATGTATAAATAAAATGAAGGACTATTCGATTTTAACTCATTTTGTTGCCTAGTTTCGAATGGTTGAATTTGACACAGCCTCTCTAACAAAGAGTTGTTCACGAATAGAGTCAGTCTGTGTGTAAAATTTAGCTCGAGTGCCTCCCTAAAAATGCGGCATTTCATGAGAAATTGAAAATGAGTTCTGTAAAAAATGATTCTCAGTTTACTGGTTGCACTAGTCTTATTTTAACCAGGCACACCTTGTATTTGTTTTCCTTTCGTTTGTTGTTGTTCACAGTGCAAGCCTTATCATCACTCAGATAAAGCACTCATCATTGGGGATGCAGCTCATGCCATGGTTCCGTTCTATGCACAAGGAATGAACAGTGTTAGTGTCTCTTTTTAAGTAACTTGTTGTGGACTTATTTAGAAACTTGAGCCGAAAAAACGGGGTGCTCTCTCAGGCTAATAATAGACAAAACGGAACCAATCTGTCAGTTACATCAGTTGCTGGAAAGTCAGCGCGGCGTGCGAAACACTCTGTGCGAACATATGCCTTGATAAAAGAAAGAAAGAAAGAAAACTGGCTCCAAGACTCAGTTGGTACCCCTGGGGTATTACCCTTAATACCCCTGGTATTACGGTATTCATGACAGTTGTAATATAACATAGGGTGTGAATCTTTATCTTGTGGAAATAAAGACCATTATTATTATTATTATTATTATTATTTGCCTTTTCTAACAAGTTTCAGAGGAATTCAAAGTGAGTAACTCAGATCAATGTTTCTAGAACTTATTTAGTAACAATTCTCAATGTCTGTACTGGTCATTCAAGTTGAAGTCAAGAGTAACCATGTCTATTTTTTTAGGCATTTGAAGATTGTCTTATTTTAGACAGACTTCTAGAGAAGCATGGAAACAACTTTGGTAAGTGACTAAACATCACCAGATTTTTCAGTATCTACCTGGCCCTGTCACCCAGTAAGCTGGGATCAGACAAGTCTTGGACTTGAGCTTTTGTTTCTGGTCTGCTTTTTATCAGGTGCTGTATTTGAGGAATACTCAAATCTGAGAAACAAAGATGCTGAAGCAGTGTGTGATTTATCCATGTACAATTACCTAGAGGTGAATGATCTTTATTTCCAACCTCGTCCCCAGGGCTTTCTCCATTTTCTAAGGCGGAAAAGCCCAGGGGACGAGGCGGGAGAAGAATGGCGCTGTCAGTTGGTGGCTTGGACAATACACCCGTTGGGGGGGAGGGGGGGTACTCCTGGGAATTCTTGGTGGAGATGTGCCACCCGGTTCCTCAAATCCTGACCCGATTTCAGACCAAAAAATGTAATTTCCCACACCCGTTTTCAGACTAGACCTCTAAAATCCATACCCGTTTTAAGACCTGGCCTTTAGGTAGAAATTATGTTATCATTACTTGGCCGTTAGAGAGCAAACAAAAAAAATTCTTCAAATCCATTTCGAATTCGCATATTTCTTTTTCTTTCCTTAGTCATTTGGAATTGGATCAATAAATACGTTCATACACTCCGTAGTTCCCTCGAAAACCATACCCGATTCCAGACCAAAATGGGCAAAGTGTATACCCGTTTTCAGACCAAAACGGCACAAAAACTGTACCCGATGGGGCGGCACATACCTATATGGCTTATGTAAGGGAGTACCCCCCCCCCCCTTGGGACAATACAGTGGCACTCGCGACTCCACTCTCTATGATTTAAATACGGATTGGGTTATCGGACATCACACCTGCCATTTTCGCCATTACGCTTTTGTAAGGCCTAGCTGCTAAATACGGAAAAAGTTATAGTGAGCTGCGTGGCATTTTAAAAGGTAACTGAGGGAAATGTTCAATAAAAAGTTAAATATGAACGAGACCATGATTTTTATGCAGTTGTTTTCCAAACGTTTTTAGCTTGGTCCTTCATCAGAGTGTCGTTAATGGAGTTACCAGCGGTGTTAAAATTCTCAGTAACAGGAAAACCCGGCACGTTTTTCTTAACGCTTCGAAGATGCTCGTTGAAACGTTGATCAGTGTACGCAAGGTTTCGCCAGCTACAAAATACCTTTAGTCGTAACTCAGCAGCAGGTTGCGGTCAGAGTAGGGCCACTAGCTAAAGATCTCCGGATTTCATGGGTTTATTTCGTTAACGCTGCCTTTCTTCCGGCGTCTTTAGGTCTAAGAAAGTTTCACTTGGTGAGTTGTTGTCTTTTTTACCAGATGAGATCCTTGGTTAATTCATATTCTTTTCTGTTGGAGCGAAAACTGCTGAGTATCTTTAATTGGCTGATGCCCAAGACATTTATTCCCCTCCATACGATGGTAAGCGAGCTCATTATAATGACGTGATTAAAACAGAACCTACATTCTGCCTCATGGAGTAATTAGTGCAAATCCATGAGAACTCATATGCCCTGTCCAGACCGAACATTAATTTTCTCTTAACAATATTGGAACATAATTAAGAGAGAAGGTTTATATGAAAATGAATAAAATGATCACCTAAGGGAAGATGCTTTGATCTTTTATCAAATTCTCCTAACTAATTCTGTGAGGAAACGGATGGAGATCAGTGTGGAGAATTTATATTGGGGCTTAATAAGGGGTGAACTGAATGATCGCACCTTATCATTTAATACACGATCTCAAAAGTTAGAACTCTTGCCGGTCAAACTAAAGATAACCACAGGAAAGCACTGTTTATCGGCCAAGTCTCAGTGACTTCACTTTACACTTGAATAACTAAGCCTTATCATTTCATCTGCATCCTATACGTAATGTTTTAAAATCCATAAACAGTATTGCACTTCTCCTCTCAGTTAACTGTTAAAAGGTGATGTCAATTCTTTGTTTTAGGTGACATACACAGAAATGCCTTACAGTGATGTGATCAAAAGGTCTGAATGGCAACAAAAGGTTGGATATTTTTTCATACAACCTCGCGAGGAACCCCTATGTGAAAATAATGAGGTTGCGTTTGAGACTGGGTCGGGGTTGGGTCGAATTGCACTATGGGACAGGGCGCGAATTTTGACCCAGCCTCCTGGGCGGCCTCGTAATAGCCAATAAAATAAGAGGGAAAGTCTTTTCAAAACAGTCCCATAATTCAGTCTGATACAACACCTACTCAGTCTCGCGCAACCTCAAAATACAACAACAATCTTTATTTTCCCTCAATTTTACTTTTTTGTTAGAAGTCTACGGGCCCGAAGGTTGCTAGTGCTCGTTCGCGTTGTCGAGAGACGAATTGATTTAATATTAGTTGCTACGCAGACCCCTGTCCCATGTGAGCCTTCTTCATTGTCAACACTTGCCATGCATCTGTTATTGTTGTTTCAGACCGTGCGTCGCTTCCTCGCCATGTGTACACTGACAGGATTGGCTGGACTAGTGATGCTCGTGAAAACCGTCAGACTACGAATCAACTGAAAGGAGAATTTCCTGAAGAGATCAGCAAGAACCGATAGTTAAAGAATAATCTAACCTGCAGTAATTAGCCTCGCTGTCGCGCTCACCTTACCTCTTAAAGACAAAATTAATGACTGAGTAAAAGCAAGAGAGAATAGTCTCTCTTGGTTATACTCTCTTGGTGAAAGAACAAATGGTATTTAGTCTCGATGTAAATATCTTTAGAAAAGAAAAGAAATAGTTGTGTAACTTTAAAAGTTGTAAGTGGCGTATTGATATCTAGTCATTTCGTTCAATAGTAACGATTTGCAAAATAAAGTAAAGTCAAACCTCCAATGTGCGACTACTTCTTGTCAGCGACCCCTCCCATAAGCTAACAGTTATACTATCGTTGGGGCCTGTCATAAGCGATGCCATGTGGGTTGGTAGCTTATGGGAGGTTCGAAGGAGACTAAGTGTTATCATGTTTCAGATTTCTTTGTGACTTTAAAAAGGTAGTTTACCAGTGCGTCACACGGATTCCTTTGTTTGCTTTTTCGTTTGAAAGTATTCCTTCATGAAAATTTAAAGGCATGTTTTGTTGAAAGTTTGGAAATGATTTTAATAAGGCAAATGTATACATGTATAAGATCTTTCAATCGGTCTCCTTTGTGTCAGGAAGCCTCATACTCACCCAGGCACTGAAGGATAAAAGACCCTGACGTCACCGAAAATGCTTATAAATTTGCATATTAGATCAAAGCCTCCTCGAAGTAGCTACTTTGTTTTCTCGGCCGAAAAAAAAACAAAGAAAGAAAAACCGGCACCGTCTTGATTATAAAGGGCAATGGATTTTCATCAATGGAGAAATATCCTTTTGATTGTTTTTGCTCTTGATGTTGGTATGTATATTTTGCTTCCATCCCAAACGTCTGCCCACAGCCATGATTCAAATTCGGGAGGCAACGACAATGAGCACGAAGTAAAAATCGGCGTTCTTCTCCCTATGACTGGCTACTGGCCAATTGGCAAGACTTCTGCCTCAGCAATAACCATTGCTGTCGATCGAATCAACCGTAATCCTAATCTTCTACCAGGCTATAACATGACATTCCTGTGGAATGACTCAATGTGTCTTGCTGCAGAAGGACTTAACCAAGCCGTGGAGTTCAAAATCTCGGGTGTTGACGCGATCATTGGTGACGGCTGTGATATTATTTGTGAACCGGCCGCCATTTTAGCCGCCTCGTGGAATCTTCCGATGGTTTCTTGGGGATGCGAGTCGTCAAAACTCTCCGAAAAAACAATCTATCCTTCCTTCGCAAGAACTGTTGGGTCCTTTTCGAAAATGGGCGATCTCTTTCTGTCGGTTTTTCAGTATTTCCACTGGAATAGCATTGGAATCCTAGCTTCAACCGAAAGCATTTGGCAGTTGGCTATGACTGGGCTTATGAAAGTCTTTTTACAGAATGATATTGATATACGGTACCTGCGAACTCTGAGCCCTGGCCATGTTTTAGTTACAGAGAGAGAGGAATATAATAGTATCCTATCGCGCGCAAAAGAGACTGCAAGAAGTGAGTAGGATACTGATTGTTAAGGGTTTGAACCCAGGGGCCATGTCATAAGTAGGTAAAATATGATGAGTACAGTCCCCATAAATCAGTGGGGCTGTTGTTGGCTATGACAGACTTTTCAAAAATCCATTCTGTAGTCCTTCACAGGAAAGTACGGGCAATTGGTGACTTCTGAAGAGTTCAAAACGTCAGTCACTGAACATGCCAACAGCAATAGTTCGCTCGGGAAGATCATGTTATTTTATACCTATCTTGTGTGAAATACACTGTTTTTTTTTGTTTGTTTGTTTTTTTTTTTGCGGATGACAATGTCAGTATTCATTATGCTGTTTTCTTTTTGGGTCTGCCTTTGCTCCTAAGTATATTTTGCGGACAAGGGTCTCACAAAAATAAATAAAATGACATATATCGAGTGAAATTTACCAATTTTTTATTAGTAGAAATATCTCAATTCCATTTATCGGTGTACCCATAAATAACTACTAATCTTTTGCTACTAAATTGGTATGTTCTATATCAGTTTCCATTTTTTGGCCTCTTTCTATGCTTTTCTATTATATTCCTTTTGATTTACTTGTCAATGCTGGTAACTAAGATATATACTGAGATTTAAGACCTCCAGTAGTTCGATATTGGCAATATTATGTCGTAAGCAATTAGCCGCAATTGGTTTTATCAGACTGACCGTAAGATACATTTCGTATTTCCTTGCATTTCAGTTTTTGTAATTCTTTGTTACGGAGGTGACATGCGTGCTCTGATGCTACAAGCTCTGGATTTTGGAATGTTGAACGGTGACTACGCATTCTTAACCGTCAACTTGTTGCCTTCTGCCGCCATTGGAAATAACACGTTTATGGGAAATGACGGACGAGACGCTGAGGCGGCGTTAGCGTTCCGTGGAATACTGAGCATACACGTGCGTGAGCCCACCACGACCCTGTGGCAGTCATTTAAAGAGGAAGTCAGGGAAAAAATGAACGCTTTCCCGTTTTACATAAAACTAGATGACAGTGAACAGGTAATTCAGCACCCCTTCCTTTGATATCGCTTACTTTCATTACAAAATATACGTGAAATAAGAAAGATGGGATTGTTATGTTGTGAGCATGCGCAATAGGCCATTTCCGAGTAGCCTCAAGCCTCTCTTTCAGAGCGAGGCTGAGTGCGAAGCTATTGATTTGAAAATGATTTTTTTTTATTTCCATACAATAAAACTCATTTACACAACAAAAGCTTTGCACTGAGCCTCGATCTGAAAGGGAGAGTTTTAAGAACCCGCAAATAGCCCTCTGCACCCTAAAAACACAGAAGACAGAGCGGTCGTTAATTACGTTTGTTAATCAAGAAATTTGGGGGAAATTTTCAGAAATTTATCCTAATCATTTTTATTCGTTGTCAGGTTGAGGTGTACGCCGGAGCGATTTACGATGCTATCTATTTGTACGCCAACGCTCTCAATGAAACTCTTGCTGCAGGGGGCAGTAAAAAGGACGGTCGAGCAATAGTACAGAGAATGCTGAATAGAGAATTTGAAGGTAAGGTTTCACGGGGAGCTTCTTTCTATAACTGAATCGGTCGTCCCTGATTAGTGAGCTTACGCAACAAGACTGCAGAAAGAAGAGGGTGAAGAGGAAGGTGTGAGACAAATGTGACAGGGATAACTTGTCAGTTTTGTCGATCGTGATCTTCACTTAACCTTACTATGTTCTGGTTTTCTGAAAAAGATCCGTCTAAAGCAAGATGAAGTTATTGTCACGCTTGTCACACGAGTTTTGCCATCTTCTTTCCTCCGCCATCCTTTTTTATAACAGCACCCTTAGGATCGAGGATTTGAGCATTAAGAATTTAAAAACTCTGAACGTAAAAAACTGTTTGATTTCACCTCAGGAGCGTCCGGTCTGGTTCGTATGGACAGTTCTGGTGACAGAGAACCAGACTATTCTCTTAAATATTACGTAAATGGAAGTTTTCAAGGTATCGCTGATTACAATTACTCAACAGGAGGTTTCAATCTTAGAGGTGAGCTCTGTTCTGTAGGTATCTCTCTCCTCGGTCCACAGAGGCGTCTTTGTGTTGCGGGTGGGGAGGCTGGGGAGAGGAATAATGAAAGCGAGCGGGGGACGTTAAGAAGGGGATGTTATTATAGCTATTTTATTCAAAATCCCCAGTGGGGCCCTCCGCGGAGGAGAGAGTGTGAGTATTAATTACTAAGGAATTGTTCTAACGGTAAAGCACGTCTTTCATTCTATCAGGTTTGAGATGCTCTAAACAACTAAACATATTTTCTAACAATTTAAACTGCAAATACCTCGCATTCACAATGACGTTTGTAGACGTAAAATGGGGCGGGAAAGATAAAGAAAAAAGACGAAGGGGAAAATATAGAGGGAGGGTCCCTTCTGTTGTACTTTTTTGCTTCTCTTAGCTCAGCTCAGTCAAGTCTTAATTAATAACATGAATCATCATTGAACTTGCTGTGACAAATTTCAAAATCTCCAGATGTAAGGGTGATTTGGGCAGGAGGTCGTACCACCCCTCCCTTGGATAAACCAAAGTGCGGTTGGGAGAATGAACTCTGTGTCGAGCAAGAAAAGAAAGGTGAGACTGATGTAATAGCGATCATTCGCAACTTAAGAACCGAGAAGGGAACTGGGCCGAGTAAGCTTTCGCAAAGACGTCTGGGACTGTTACTGGGGACAGGCAAAAAACGTTCAATAGAGAGGAGAAGTGTGACGTCACGTTACTATGGTACCAAATTTTTGGATCACAACAATAGGGAGCTTTTGCAACGACAAGGGTGACGGCGAAGGCAACGAAAACGGTAAAAAAAAACAATGGGTTTATATAAGCGGAACAACTTTGCACGTGCATCACGCTTTTTTGTACATTTCTTAGAAATCGTTGCACGACTGCGACATGAATCTTCCTCATTTCACGTGAAAGCTTTATGGAGTGGGTGAACAAACCAGTAAACTTAGATGCAGTCCTTTCGGGTTCAACCCCAGAAAATTTCGCCAACATCTGTCAAATTAAAGTGACAAATGACTAGTGACAAGTAACGTAAAGTTTGAAACAGTGTGAGTCACTTTTTAAGTGACAGTTTGGGTTTGTTGTCATCCAGAAATTCTGCTACCATGGCAACGTGACGTAACGACTTCTCCTCTCTATAGCTGATCGGCGTGTCCCCAGTAGCGATAAAAGAAACAATGGCGGGACACAATTCCAGTTCCCTTCTCGTTTTAGTCGTTTCTAAAGTAACGCACTTGTTTTTTTCATTGGTTTAATTAACTTACAATACGATTTCAGAATCCAGTGGTCGCCTCTGCCAGTGGTTGACATAAGTAAAGTCATTTTGATGATGTTTAATGATTAGTTGTTCCATTTTTTTCTAGCGGCCAGATTTGTAAATGTTGTTATAGGAGCTTCCACGGCTGGTGTTGTAGTGCTAGCGTTCATGTTCTTTATCATCATCAGGTAATTTCTCTACCCTACTTACTGAAACCGAAGCGTTTTGTGTCTGATTTTTGGAGCTTACTTATTTACCAGCTGAACTAGGCACAGACCTGCCCAATGTGGATGGGCACTATCTTGACAAGGAGCCCTCCCACAACCCCACAATCAATGGAAGATAGAAAGTGAGTTTATGTGGGTGTGTGTGGGTGTGTGGAGTAGGTGGGAGGGAGGGGTGGTCATTGCAAGAGATTGTTACTTCACATTCAAGTGGAAAATCAATCTCCCCGGGGTCTCCCCTACGATGTTTATGTTAGTATTATTGGGGTGTGTTCAGGTCTTTTCATCCACGCGATTTTTTAGTTTCCTTAGTGCAAATATGAAAGAAATGCCTTTGTCCCCACAAGGTGAAAACTAGACACACAATGCCTTTTAGCAGTTTTCAAAGAAAAATGTAAGCTTGAAATTTTGTTTCACTTCTTTTAAATTTCCCAGAAAGCTTCGATATGAGACAGACTTAGCTGAGAACATGACGTGGAAGATAAAATATGAAGATCTGAGTATCAAAGGACAAGAACAGCAGGAAGCAAAGCCCGTGGGAATGCTTGCAATTTTTAACAGAGCCACTGGAGCAGGACCTACCGGCCATGCCATGGTAGGGAGAACCACACTGAACAGCATAACATTGACAGACTGTAGGCCTTTAACAAAATGTGTCCAATATAAAGGCCTGGCAAATTCACAGCAGATTTTTTTAGCAAGAGTTGAATTAGGGATTATCACGAGGAGGAGGATTTCCGTTACCTAAGCTTTAAACGGATGTGCAATGCCAAAGGGTGTGGTTTTCGACCCCTTTTGGTTTCAAATTGGGTGTGTTTTTTCCTAAAATAGGGTCCGGTTTTGTGCCCTTTTGAGACACGTTCTGGAATAGGCGTAATTTTTTATTATTTATCTCTTAGTGAGAACAGCAATTCAGGTCTGAAATAGGGTTAAGGAAAATTACATGTTTGGTGTGAAATAGGGTGAAGTTTTCAGAAGGCATGCCGCACCTTCCACAGGAAATTCCAAGGAGTTCCACCTAGGGGAGGGTTACTGAGTGGTATCACTGAAAGTATTGTGGGATCTGATTTTCGCGATTTTCACGATATTTCCAGCCATTTGTGAAAATTAGAAATATCATATCCCGCGGAAATTTACTGTTGTCGAAAAAAGGTGGAAGATAGATAAAAATCTCCAAGAAGAATCAGTCACCTTTGATTTTGCAAACAGTCACCTTAATGGAAAATGTTATTAAGGTCTTATAATTGCATTTGTATAGACCGTTGGTCCATCGAACACACAGCAAGGTCAGATAGTACGTCCGAGTCAAGCCAACAGTTCGACACAATCCCAACCTGATGACAGCACACGGCAAGTTTACACTGTCATTGGAGATTATCAGGTTAGTGGTGTGCAGCTCATACATAAGACACGAATCATTGAAAAGACTGGAGAGATTCTTGGATAGATGAATCTGGAAAGGACTTATAAACAGAGATGTTGCTAGAGTAAGAAAGGAGCTCGCTGCATGTAAGATAGTATTTGAGTCTAAACTCATCCCGACTGCCTTCATCATTTGCAGTTATTGTTATTTGCCTTTGCCTTCATGAGTCCCCGTTGGTTTGAGGTTCTTGGTTCCTTGCGCGCCATAAAACAGCCTCGTAACCTCGCAACCTCGTACCCAGGTCTTTCCTCTTCCGATTCTTTGGAGTGCGCAAGGGGCTGGGTACGAGGTTGGTGCCCTCTGTCTTGAAAGCTTGTGAGACAAACCCACTTACAGCCTTTAAAATGGCCTGTATGCCTTCTGTTTTGTTCCTCGGTTTTTCACCTTCTTAGCCTTTAATTTCAGGGGCAGCCAGTGGCTGTTGAACGCCTCAGAAAACGCAGTGTCCAACTGACGCGAGATGTTCTCATTGAGTTAAAACAGGTAACTATTTCCTTTCGTCATTGACACCAGCATCGTTTCCAGGGTATCTTCAGGGAATACTTGTGCGAGAGAACGCTGGGAACGAGGTTGTCTATACTACCCAAGCCACGTTCTAAATAAGGTGCATGAAAATCATGCTGATGCGCAGAGTCTCGAGAAAGCTAACCTATCCCACAAAACCAAGAGCCATTATGGCTCTTGACAAAGCTACGTGCTCTCCAGTGCTGGAACAAGGAACAAAGAGAAGAGATAGTTTCGAAGCCATGTTTGTCTTGAGCTCAAAGAGTAAAATTATATCGAAAGTCAAATGGCACTACGCCTGTTGGTTTCTTCCCTTCGTCTTCCCCCCCCCCCGCTCCTTCCTTTCTCCCAGTTCCTATTTCCTTTTTTCCTATTTTGTTATCTGTTGATCATTATACTTCCTCTCCGTTCATTTTGTGAAGGTGCGAGACTTGAGCCACGAGAACCTAAATCCGTTCATTGGTGCCTGTATCGAATCACCGAATATCCTTCTAGTGTGGTCCTACTGCAAGAAAGGAAGCCTGCAGGTCTGTACATGTTTATGACAAAGTCTGGATAGAACTATCAAAAATGAGGAATTAGAAAGTGAAGATTCTCTTGTAGTAAAACACTAACGCCTTAGCGTCTTCAGTGCACCATCTCTCCAAGTAAACATTTCCCTTGGTCGACTAGCATCTAACAAGAACAAGTCATACTCCACGATCTAATATTCAACACAAACTAATTGCAGTGTTGATTGGTTCATGTTTTACAGGAAGTGTTGGCAAATGAAGAGAACAAGATTGATCATGCTTTCAAGTTGTCAATGTCTATTGACATAGCAGCGGTGAGTAAACACCCGGCCAAGTGATCAAACAAGAACTTGAGGTGACTAAACGGGTGAACAGTGTTTGACCAAATATCCCACAAAGAAAGTTAGAGAAAACGTTGTAGGATTACCAGTGCTCGAAGAGCCAGGATTTTTGCCTGCCCCCAGGGGCTTTGTGATTGGTTGGGTATGACGACCATGAGAGAGCAAGGCCAAGTGGCCTGAATTTATCTTGGTCTCCCTTATACTACTTTAGCTTTCATTTTGGTTGGGAAAAGGTAAATCACAACGGGGTGAACGGCGCAACGTTCCGCACTTGGTTTGCCACATTCTTCCTGCTCGCCTCCCTCGCCGCGTTATTCGCCCTTTTTTCCAACCGAGAAGCCTAGTCCCAGGCTAGTGTAAAGTTTCAGAAAGCATGTTGCACATCCCCATTTAATTTTCCCATAATACTCCTATCCCATTGAGATATATATCTTGAAAGAGACAGAGGATACCTAAAACGGAAACTTCCTTTGCAGGGCATGAAGTATCTGCACAACAGTCCCGTCAAGTTTCACGGTAATCTTACCTCTCGTCATTGCATGATTGACAATCACTGGGTAGTAAGCATTACAGACTGGGGGCTGAATAAATTTAAAGCAGGACAAGAAAGGATCTACACGGACACCAACAAAACCAACGAGGGTATGTATGTGATTGACTATCACCTTTGAACAAGTCAGGGGTTAAGTGGGTGCGGTCCTCTGAGGGGAGGCCGTTTCGATACAAGTTTATTCAGTCGAGATGCAAACAGTTTCACGTCATTGGCTTAAAGAACGAAGAGTATTCACCCAAAATGTTTTTGTTGTTCACGCGCAAACTATACTTGAAGTAAACGATTTTTTTTTTGCAATCTCACTGCTTGAGTTCGTATCGAAACGACTTTTTATCGAAATGACCGGTTTCCGTTATAAGGATGGATGGGGATGCCGTTACGCAAAGTTTCGCACATGGAGCCTTCGTTGAAGCGAAAATTAGAGTCATAGGTTCGACTTCCTCCACTCGGTAAGTCTTTTCTTGTTTGTCTTTAACTAAATGGTAAATTAAGTTTGCTCCCTTTAATAGGCGTCGTTTTGTTAATGAGAGCTCTGCATTAGTTATACATCATTTGATGTTGCGTTCTAATGTAATTTTGACTGACTTCTAACAGATCTGTTATGGACAGCGCCAGAACACATTGACTTCAACAAGGGCGAAAAGTCAGGGTTCTCACAAAAAGGTGACGTGTACAGCTACGGAATCATTCTTCAGGAAATCTCAACTCGATGCAAACCATTTTTGGATTGCAATCTGGACTGTAAAGGTAATCTGGCTATCATTACCCCTACCTCTAAACGCAAACCACTTATTGTTAAATGTATCTTGCCATTGTGGCCGACGACTATTTTTGCTTTTTTTTTTTGACATAAAACAATTGGACGCCAATAAACACTCGCGTGACACCAATACACAGGCTCGTGACTTTATTTTTTCAGAGATCATTCAACGTGTAGTGGCCTATGAGGATCCTTCTTTTCGCCCAGACTTGACAAGCGTGGATGTGAGACCGGAATTTGTGGATCTGATCGTGGATTGCTGGTGTGATGATCCCGAGGAACGACCCCATTTTTTTCGGATTGTTGAGCGGCTCAAGAAGATAAGTGGCAGGTCAGTGGTATTGCAAGTCATTGTAGAGGTACTGGACGCTACATTGCCCATTATTAGGTTGCGCAGGAGACTGGGTCGGTGTTGTGTCGAATTGCACTTTGGGACTGTTTCAGCGGAAGACTAATTTTGACCCACACGTACACCTTCGCGTATACCATTTTTTTTTAGGGGGGGGGGGGGTGGACTTCGTACCTTATGATGCAAGTTGTGGTGTTCATTGAACGTTAGCTAACGTGCACGCTTCATTTATCATTTCTTTTTCCTTAATTTTTTTTACAGGGTGAGTTTTATATGATTAATTTGGTGCAACTTTGTCCCAAGCCATTTTCTAAGGGAAAAGCCCTATGGACACACGCACACACCCGCACACACAAATAGATTTATTGTCCAACGGCTTTACAGCCTTGCGCAAATACATATAGGGAGATTTACAACTTTGCTAGGTTTGGCTTTGTATTTTGGGGTACAATAAGACTAAAACTGTAATTGTCATTCCTACTCTTCCTGCTCCTCAGTCTACATAGGAGAGAAAAGGGAAGGATATTCTCTTTAACAGAAGCTCCGATTTTGGCGTTGAATTTCCTTGAAACTCAACCCTCAACAGCGTAGCCCCTGTCATAGTGGAAACAATTTAACATGGTTGGTTGGTTCTTTTATCTCTGCTTTCTTCACAGAGGATCAAACATCATTGAGAACATGGTGTCCATGATGGAAAAACATGCTAATCATTTGGAGCAACTTGTAGAGGAGCGAACAAGGCAGCTAAACGAGGAGAAAGAACGAACTGATAAACTGCTGAATCGTTTGCTTCCACCGTAAGTTTAAAGGGGCTGTGTCACGGCAGTCCAGTTCATTTTGTTTTATTTTGCAAATTACTCGCCTTCAATCGCTATGGAACTTAAAGTAAGCAATGAAATTACATGTAAATGACAAAATCAGAGATCCGAGACAAACAAATATGTCTCCTGAGCATTATTTTTGAAGTTGCAAGCAGCGGGGATCAACTTTGAAAAAGTGTTAGGCTGAACAGTTTTCAAAAACCCTAATTTCAATCCGTTTCAGTCTTCTTCAGTTTTACCCATCCGTGGCATCTGTTGTTTCTGTTATTTAACCTTCCTTTAAAGTTTTAAGCGGTTATTTTTATGTTTCTCTTAATTTAACGGGCATTTTGTAATTTCCTAATTTGGCTGAATTTCGTGACACAGCTCCTTTAACTTGTCGGTTAGCTACTATTTTAAGGTCTCATAGCTTCCGTTTAGTTACAGCTCGATGGACGCAAACATGAAATGTTTCAGTTGCAGTGTGTGCAGAGGATTTCCTCGTAGCAAGAGAAAACACCCAGTGTAACTCTTGGGATATGTGAATTTCATCAAAGTTATTTTTAGATCAATAAAAAGCTTTTCTTTGCCTCTATGCTTTGTCTCGCACAAACCTTCCCATTCTGAATCTGATTCTTGCTTGGTTAGGATGGTCGCCGAGCAACTTAAGATTCATGACTCTGTCGAAGCTGAGGAATTTGAAGAAGTCACCATGTTTTTCAGTGACATTGTTGGATTCACCAAGCTGGCCTCTTGCAGCAAACCTATTGAGGTAAGTTTCCGTGGCTGCCGCACCCAGAGCTCTTTGGTTCTTATCTTTGTTTCCTTTCTCTTTATCAACCATGATTTTTGGCTTTCTTTCCTTGACAGATTGTGGACTTCTTAAACGATCTTAACGTTGCGTTTGATGAAATCATCACACGATTTGACGTTTACAAGGTCGGTGTAGGCCATTTTAGAGCCTTTATCTTGAGCCGTTTTCACCCTGAAAGCAGCTTTCGAAAAATAATGATGACGCATGTATCATTTTCTTTGGTTCTCGATCATTTGTTGACCTTCTTTTCTTGTGAAAAACCGCTTTTTTCCTTTTTTTACGTGGTTGATTTACAAACAGACGCATGCAAATACTACATTAGTTTTCTACACAAACAAACAGTGGAAACAATAACTCATAATTCATCAACAAACCATTTAATTTGGGATCCACAATACGTTATCTTAAACTGAAGGGCAACCTCATAAGAATTCTATCCTTACACCGGATGATTTGTTTCCTCTAGTCGCGGTAGGTCATCTTTTTTTGCGTGGTAAGATGAATTGAAGTACATTACTTTTTCTTGAAATGTTCATTCATCTAGGTAGAGACAGTTGGTGATGCGTATGTTGTTGTCAGCGGTTGTCCGAAGTTGAATGGCATCAAGCATGCAGGGGAGATTGCAAGTATGGCGCTGGAATTACTAAGTCATATGTTTTTCTTTCGTTTGCGGCACCTTCCGGAGCATCAACTGCAGCTCAGGATTGGAATACACACAGGTACATTAGACAAAACATTTATTTTACAAAATTTTTGGAACACCACCAAAACAAACGTGGAAAATGTTGCTGTTGCCCCTTTCTTGCATTGCGCAGTTTATTTAAGCCTTAAACGCCGAACTTTTGGCGGGAAGTTATGTCAATCATTTTGTTGGTTCTCTTTTGTTCAGGTCCAGTGGTCGCTGGTGTGGTTGGTATAACTATGCCTCGTTTCTGTTTGTTCGGACACACAGTTCACATCGCATCTAAAATGGAGAACTTTGGACTGCGTAAGTATTCTGGCATTGTGCGAAAAAAAATCTTTTTATCCACTTTTTTAGGGTCCTAAATGAAAATAAATAGTGTCTCTCTTCCGACGCATAAGTGCATTGGATGATTCACAATTGGCCCTTTAAAACCGTTATTTAATTCCTTGCCTATTGTCAAAGATTTACGGTCGTTTCGGTGCATCATAAAGTCGATTCGCTGTAACCAACTTTTTTCATTGAACCGTTTTGAAACAATTTAGGGTGAACTACTAAAATATCACCAACAGGGACTCAAGGTATGTAGGAGCTTAAATTTTATCACAAAGTGAATCAACTTCGTGACTCAGAGAAACGATTTTATAACTACTGTAAGCAGCGAATCGACTTCATTATGTAGCGAAACGATTTCATTATGTGGCGAGGTTCCTTATTACCTTCCACTAGTAGTGGTGGCCAAAGACGTAATTCATTAGAAAAGTTTTATTCCGTAAAATACCGAGAAAAAAATAATGTATTGTGAAAGTACTGCTGCGGAGGGTCGGTTTGGATGGTCACACCATAGGATTCCATCCAAAGAATCATAAATTAGAACTGCATGTCATCACAAATGGTGTCACTAACTGATTCTATAGTTCGCGAGAACTCTTATGAAATACAGTGAAACCACGCTTTACGGACACTCACTTTTACGGACAGTTTTCTTTGTCCCTGGGGAAAGAAAGCCCATACATTTTCTCTAAATTCAACCCGCTTAATATGGACAAACCGTTAATACGGACACTTCCTATGGCCTTCTCAGTGTCCATATTAAAAAAGTTTGACTGTATTTTTATTCCATTTCACGGCTGCAGCTCTTCGCATTCACGTAAGCCGTGACTGTCACTCAAGATTGGTGGAGTTAGGTGGATATTATCTCAGTGAGAGAGGACAAGTACAGATCAAGGTGAGAAATAATCATGTAGCAGAGCATAGGGGAGGGGAGGGGATATTAGGGAGGCTCCCCCACCCCTCACTCCTCAGAAAGCTCAGAACGCAAATAGTTCTTCTTATTACAGTATTCGACTGAATACAAAGAAAATCTTGAGGGAATTATTGGATATCGAATTTTGATGGACATGTTTTTCGAACTTAAGCTTTAATTCGGCTTCTGTTCATTTGAGAAGCTCACACGCCGTTTCATCTGAAAACTATAAATCGGTCTACCGGCTCTCTTTTAAACTTACTTCTCCATTTCTAGATATGTATCTGAAGAGAGTATAGTATACTTGTGTTTGTTGTATCGTTTTTCATGTCGAAATTTTCCTAAACCCAGTTCACCTCTATGGAGTTGTTTTTGAGGCTACACTTAAAACTCTTGCAGTAGAATATTAACGTAGAACAATGTATTTTGTTGTAGAACACTATTAGTAATGATGCAACTCGTTTTTATTCCACAGAGACTTGGTCTTGTAACTACTTATTGGCTTGTTGGAAAAGAAGGTTTCGACAAACCCCTACCTGACCCCCCTCTGGAAACATCCGAACCGTTGTTTGAGACACTAGATGTCTATTATGCTAGTTAAGCTTTCTTCACTCAGCCACCAAGGCTGGGCCTTTCTTTGACTTTCTGTCGCTCGCTCGATTTTGTTGACTCAAGAAAGACTCTGCTTGAACGAGTAAGATCTTTGTTGAACACGCCCGGCATGTTAATAGGATATAGTTTCGAGCCCAGGCCTAATGTAGGTGCGCCTGGTACAGCAGGCTCAGTTGTGACCATCGGTCTATCAATAAACGGATGCTCGCACTCGAAAAAACCAGTTTGACGAGAGAAAACAAGATTGACTAGTACAGAGGTTGTGGCTGCGGCGACTTCAAAGGATTGACGCGATTCAGGCAGAGCCTTCTTTCCTCCTTCGGATCAATTTAGGTTTCTGGGAAATTGCCCACCTACCCCTCCCCTGGGCCATGATTTTGCCTTAAGTGAGAAGTAAGAGTTAATGTTAGCTTTGGGGAGGGGTAGGTGGGTAGTTTCAGAGTTGAAGTAGTCTCAGCCCGGCATGCGCCCTTACTAGTTTTAACTGCCACTCTATTCAATAACTTGCCTGAGCGGAGGAGAAGGAGTTGGCTCTTTAAGGAAATGGTAAGGGAGATGAATTCGGGTGTGATCGAAGCTTGAGTCAACTCCACAAACTCCAGAGTTCGAGTTCTCGACTCAGCGTCGCTGCCTTTTCCCGCACATTATACTGGGAGTTTAAGCAAAGACATTACGGAGATTAAGATTCACGTTTACCGCAAACGGCAAACATCAGACTCAAGTTGAGAATTTCTCAGAATAGAAAATAGGCAGATAAAAACAGTCCCGAACGATTTCTATGGTTAAAACTGGCATAATACTACTTATTTTTGTGTAGAAGCAATAAAGAGTAAACGGAAAATAAGGGGAAAACTTGGTCACGTGGTACAATCTTAATCTCTCTATTTTTGAGCTACGCACGTCAACCGGCGCGTAGGAAAATCAAAGGAGAAAAAAAGCTCACTTCCGATTGACGCGTCGCTCAAAAACGTCACTGCTTAAACTCCCTGAAAGCTTTCACATTACGATGACGATGGCTGCAACCATTTATTTCTTTCAGCAATAAATTTCATTTTAACATCTGGCAATATGCCACTGCATAATTCTGTAAATATGTTGCGCCTTGCATGCTATTGGGTGATGGCCTGTACCAGACCCCAAGACAGTAATGTGCAGAAATAGTGAAAACTGATGGGAAACACAAGCGGGACTTAGCGAGGAATTTGTTTAGCGACGTCCGTACTACTTTAGAACCTGCTCACACAGGCTGCGTAGTTTTAAACCTTCAAAATAAAGTATAATCCCTTAAATGTTATGCTAATATCCTCCGTTAGAAACTGTTATGTAAAATAATAACCGTGGTCGAACAGGTTAAACCACCTCTCTCCATACGCACAAACATGAAAAGAAGAACATTAATAATAAGTAACAACACTGTTTATAAAGCTGTTACTAATTGTGCAATAGTCCAACGAGTAATGATTGCAGCTTTTCCTTCGTCAAATATTTATGAGCATTAAGTTTTTATATTTTGCAATTACGAGCTTTTTTCAAGTTATAATATCAATTGAAAAATGTGACGAGATCCCAGCTAGGTGAGGTAACATGTTGCTGTGCCTGCAGACCACGGACTTAATCACATTGAATTGTGCGAACTAATTCAAATGCGTTGACATTCAACAATAAATTATATTTGTTTTCCAGGAATTTTAGCATGGACAAATGTGGTACACAAACAATCACGAAATTATATTTGTATAGTTCCTTTAGATGCATCAGTTTTTTCACATTAAATACTGGCTATGTCCAATCGGCACCGATCAATATTTACCCAGGTTTACGAATTTATCTACTCTCAGGGCAGTTTACATATCCATTCACATTGATAGTTAGAGTACAATGGAGCGGAAAATTAAAGACATCATAAGTTCTCACGTGTTGTGGTTCAATTTTTCCCTGGCTTAAACTTTCCTTTTTACTTTTCATTGTCATTCATTGTCATACCCAAGGACAAAAGAAAATGAAACTTTTAACAAAGGATAAAGCTAAACCACAACATATGTTCACAAGGTCAAAAGGACTCATGTGGCAATAAACTCAAACCGAATATAAAGCTCATTTTCCGGTGAATAACGTTGGTTATATATCCTCTCTCGGTTAAACTAAATGTGTATCAGTCATTTCCAATTTTTCCAATAAGGCGTTAATATCACACGAACCTTGGAGTGTTTTTTTTTGCTTAATGCTTAGGTCGCTCGGGAAGTTGACCTTTCCCAGCGGCTTGGGTTGGGGGGGCGGGGGGTACTGCAAGCGGATCGAGAAACCCAAGGCTGAGCCTACATGGAAAGTTTCTAAATAAATTCTCGTTATTCTTCTAAAAGTTATCACCGAGCTCCCCGCTAGGGCCTTTGAACAATTGGGCCCAGGACAAAACCTGTCGAGAGAAATCACGAAAATGCCTATTTTTTCCTGTCATGCTGGCAAAATGACTTTCCGATTTCCCCCCTCCCCTTATCCAAAGTTGTTTAGGATAGCATGGCAATTATACACTTTGGGTTTTAGACCAAGACAACTTTGAATAGGGGGTGGGGAGGGGGCGTACTTTTTCTGTTTACAGGAGACGGGAGTTGGGCACAAAAGTTAGAAAATAGATGGAACTGTCTCAGCTGTTTTTTCCGCGGTTGTAGCTGCGAATCCTAGCATTTCAATTGTCGAGTTATTTGAATTTCGGCTCGTTGTTAAACTTTGAAGACAATCGTCTGGGGAATTGTGCGGACAGTGTTTCAAGTGTGCATTTTTACTTTTACCATATAAAATTATTAAAGGTGTTAATCTGCAAAGCAGGTATATGGCTGGGACTAATAAGCCTGAAAATTGACGACTTACGTCGGCTGTGCATGCCAACTTGTCAACATAGAAAAAAAAATATTCGTCTGTGGGAAAGAATCTCCTGAGGACAAGTGCAGTTAGAGTTCTCACAGCGTGAGACAAAGTTTAAAATGTTTTTAAATGGAGCATTCATAGGTGTTTTGTTAGAAATTGTGATGAATAATTTAGTATTGACGGCACCAATGTTACTTGTTTAAATAATTGATGTTTAACCTCCTAGAAAAAGGCGTTTTAACAGATGCTGTCTGTTAATTCTAAAGAGAGGGTTTCGGACGATAAATAACTGCTCCTAACACAGGTAAGCTTTGAACGTTACCTTACAAAACCATTTATTCATTTTTATAAGGAGTCTGTCGTTTAGCAGTTAAAACAAGTTCTTTTACGATCACAATATGAGACGCGCTGTATTATTTTGCGCTGCTGTTAATTCAACGGCAACTAAAAAGTCCCATTGCAGCGAAAGGTGTCTAACAATTTATAACATTCAAGGAATCCATTCCAACATGGCCTAAGAATTCAACACGACTGAAAGCGCGCCCTGCAGGGGGATTAGATGTCATTAATTCACGTCCACCACTCGTACCTAATTCAAGATATCTTGTGTACAGAATCTTCAACACAATTAGTATTCCTGACAAGAATTTTATCAAGTTGTTTGACGTCACTACAGTGCTGATTGTGGTCGATTTTTTCTTGCAGAAATGTTCTTATTACGTGTTTATGTACTTAGTTTCGTTCTGACTTGGACAAGCGTGACAGGGAGAGTTCAGAGTAAGTTCAATAAATATAATGCAAGTATATACAACATTATATTAAGCCCTCGAAAAATGAAATTAAAGAATTAGATAATTCATACAATAAGAAAAAAATGGAAATATATTTTAAAGGTTTTATGACACTGGAGCTTTCTACAAACGTACAAACAGACAACTCAAAGTTGTTTTATGCTGCATCACTGGCCGTTTTCACACTTGAGACGGCACTTGAATACGAATACGGCCATTAGGACTTTTTTAAGTTTCCCCAACCAGAAATTTATAAACTAAGTGAAAAAGCAAAAAAAAAAACAAATGGAAATTTCCTAAAGGAATCATGTGTTCTATTTATTTACTGCTAATAATTCTAATCCCTAGCTACGCCAGTCATGAACTGTAAGCCGCAAAATTTGAATCCGGATTTCCCAATCGAAGCCAAAATTCAAATCCGGCTTTTCCGGTAGCACACAAAATTGAACTCCTGTTTTCTCATTCGAACGCAAAATTCCAAGACGAATTGACTAATTATAAATCCTCTGCGATATGGATAAACAGATACCAATAAGATTATGAATCCTGTATTTTCCCCAACGTTCTTCTCTGTTTTACTTGTTTTGCGTTTAGAAAGTCAGCCTCTCTTGGATCACTGCCCCTTTAACTCCGGGCTCTGTAACTGGCGAAATGTTGATGACGTAGATACTTTCAACTGGACTCTTCATAGCGGATGTACACCAAGTAACTACACAGGCCCCAACTGTCATCGGGGTAATAAGAACAAACTTACTTTGAAGTTACTCGAAAGGCTGGATCGATGTTATGCCGAAGTGCACTATGGGACTGTTTATGGCTTCTTTTATTGGCTATCACTAGATTACGTGGAAAATGGGCCCCTGGCGCTTTTCATTCAGCCCAAAACTCCATAAATTTCGGTTTGGAATATTTGGGACCAACTTTGAAGATGGTCAACTTTGACCGGTCCGCTCATTTCGGTCGGTAATAACTAATTGTCCCTTTCCATTTGACAAAACTGTTGTCCCCAGTACCGCTCTTTTGCATCCTGCTTACAAGAACAATAACCAAACGCGCAGTGGCTTGGGGGGGGGGGGGGGGGGGGGGGGGCGGGGGGGTTGCAGGTCTGTGCGAAAAAAAAAAAAGAACTTTTCCATCGGGCACGTTGAATTTCCGAAATTTAAAACTGGAACTTTTGTTGAATGGAAGAGCGGCCTAAATTTCTCCCCAAAATGGTCTCAGGTGAAATTCGACACAAAACCGACCCAGTCTCCCAGCAACTTCACAAAAGCCAAAACGGTCTCTATCGAGGTTTATTATGTTTATTCTTGGCCCTCTCCCTTTTTTCATCTCCTCCGTTCGCCCGTGTACGGTACCGTGATATAGTTAGTGGATAAGTGTTGACCGCGATAAATCCAGTAACTGGCGCTAGGAGCGCATGTGTTTAGAGCGATTTTCGTATGACCTTGAAATAAAAACGCGCGAACAAAACAGAAACAACAAACGAATGGAAATAAGAACGATTTGATTGGTTTATCGAAAAGGACACAAACGCGCGTGGCTTTTGGTTGGTTAAGCGAACGCTCGGGTGAAAAGACTTCATGCCCGTGAACTTTCTAGAAATCAATCGATACTTCGCTTGACGTCATACTACAACACGATTGGCCAACCGAACAATGCCTTCTGCATATTACAGTTTTCTTGAGCTGGAAAACGAAGAGTCCATGTGTTGATCTTTTCAGCCATTCGTTGATAAAACAAATAATGAACACTCACCAAACCAAACCCGAAACCGGCGACGACGCCATATGTGGGTTGAGTTTGTTGTTGGTTCTCTCCTTTACTCCGAGAGGTTTTTCTCCTGGTACTCTGGTTTTTCCCTCTCCTCAAAAACCAACATTTCCAGATTCCAATTCGACCAGGAATCAGGTGAACGAAGAACCACTTTGTGGATGTGCTACCTCCAAACCATTATTTATTTATTATTTTTATTTATTTATTCTTTATTTATTTTTCAAGGTCATACGAAAATCACTCTAACTGGCAATGTCTTATACTTTATTCCCTTAGTAGCGCCTGGTAATTATCTCTACCTTGAAGCGTCTTATCCCCGTTTGCCCGGTGACGTTGCTCGCCTCAGATACTATAACACAGGCTCTAATTTTGGATGCATGGAATTCATCTACCACATGTCCGGCGAAGACATTGGTTGGTTGAAAGTATATCACGTGACTGATGGAGGCCTGGAAACATTGCTTTGGGGTGTGACGGGTGATCAAGGAGACGTATGGAAACTGGTGCTAATAGACCTACTAGACAGTGATAACGGTTTGCCTTCTCAGGTGCGCATTTGACAAACACGTTCATTTATAATAAGTTAAACCTCTTTTGAGCAACAGACCCCGCTTAAGTAAGTATATGGAAAACACTGTTGTGAAAGAGAAACGTGTCTAGAAAGTGACTCTCTGCTTGAGCACCAACCGGCGGCCTGGCTAGTACCTTGTACACATCTATACCACTGGACCGCGGGGATTACTCCTATATATGGGCTAGATAGTCCTGTGCCACCCGTTTGGGTATGGGATAATTTCCCGCTCCGCCTGGCCGAGTTTTCTGCCTTATTTGCCTGTTTTTATCTGAATGCATATCTAAAATGTATTCACTTTGCAGATATTCATAGAAGGGGGCATTGGAAATGGTTACCGAGGAGATATCGCAATCGATGATGTAATGCTGTCTAAAGGATCTTGCAGAAACGAAGGTGAAGGTAATAACAGCTTTTAATTCTCAAAATTTAAGTAATTTTTATAGGATAAAAATGGTTTGAACTCACGATTGGCCCATGACGATGAGTTGACATGTTATCTTCTAAGTGTGGGTGTGATCCTGAATAGGACTTGTCGACGGGAACTGAAAACCCTAAACAAAGTTTTGAACGAGAAGGCTCCGCCCTTAGGTCCAAGCCCTTACCTTTTTATATAGGACCTTCGACAGGAAAGGTACCCATTTCGTTTACCTTATGTTGACAAATGGCACCCCTTTCACATACCAAGTTTCGAACCTTGCATCCCTTTTAACTGCTGTAAATGGATAGTCTTCAGGACGTTTTCGTAACTTTTCACAGCCACAAATTGCATCTGAGGCATGAAAAAGGTACTCCTTTCGGGCGTAAACTCTCCGTATATGCCATAATAGGGAGAACCGCTTCTCCCGGAAATCGAAGCTGGTTGCGTATTTAAATGCTATTGGTTATAGCTGTGATGCTATCAGCTCTGAAGAAGACGAGTGGTGCATTTTGATCCTTCTTCTGGTCTAAGTTTATTACCATCAACTTTCGACCAAACAGAGATTTTTGTTAGTGATTTATGGTATATTATATCACAAAACTGTAATCTTGGTTTGGCTCCAGGTTTCCCTCTCAAACAGATTGCTTACTGGCGACTGGATGGCACGGATGCAAATACAACGTACGTATTTTGTCAAGGTTCAGAGAATTCGTAGTAAACTTAAACTCTTTTTTTTCTGTTGCTAGTTTATTATTTGTTAATTAGATGTGACTTTTAAAATTCAGTCTTGAAGGAAATACAACATTTGAGGTACACGAAGGCTGGCACGCTGCTTATCTGGATGGTTTTACGTCACCACTTGTTCTTCCAATCCCAGACCTTAGCAACGTCAGCTTTTCAGTGGCATTGTGGGTATTGACACGTTCACCTGACCATGAAGGGAGTATCTTAACGTCACATGACCAGCTTGAGATCAACTTAGCAAGTGAAAGAATTGTAGTGCAGATGAGAAATAGAGAAGGCCTATTGGTAGCTAACCTAACGTCAAGGTAGGTCTCTTCCTTTGAACTCCGAGGGGGGGGATACGTAACAAAGCTATATCTGGGAAGGCTTCGTCTGAGGTCCTTACCCTTTTATACACCATTTTTGCTAAAAGGTACCCGCATACCTTCTATTGGCAAATGGTACCCTTTCACATACCTAGTTTAGAACTTTGCGCCCCTTTAAACGGCTGCAAAAGTACTCCCTTTAAAATATGAATAAATTACAAAACCGGAACGTTTTCTCGACTTTTTCACAGCCATAAAATGCATTTGTTAGCCCTTTGGGCCCTTTCACAGACCAAAATAACAGATTTCCCTACCCTTTCATATACTTCGACAATTAAAACCTTTCATATACTTGAAGCCTGTAAAAGGTAGCCCTTTTAGGCGAAGCCTCCCCGTATAGGCCGTTGTAGCGAGTACCCCCCCCCCCCGGGGCCTTCAACTTGAAGATGCAAATGTTATTGCTAGTGCACTCAGCTTCTCCTGGTAGCCAGTATACAGACACTTCACTTAAAAAAACCATTGTCAAATATTCTAAATCGTATAAAATCATCATTAAATGTAAATGTGTTACTATCATGTACCTCAAAAGTCTCGAATGTTTTCGTTAAAAGATAGATCGAACTCGAATCATTTTGACAAGTGGCCCCGACGATTCCACAGTTCCCGTTTTTAAACACTTAAGAACAATATTTCTTGTAAATCTCCAAGTAAGTTAAGTATCTTAAATACTTTAAACCGCTGAAATGACCTTTTTCGTTTTTAGTTCTTTGCTAAGTCTAAGTTACGCCAAATATCGTACTTTTCGAGACTTTAGCAAATCAGATTTTGGCTGAATTTAAATGATCTACCCGCTTTTTTCAGGAAGAACTGGCGATGACAATCTCAAAAGAACACAAGTTTTGGCCGGTAAAAAAGTAAAACCAACAAAACAGGCTATTGCAACTGCCTCGTATCCAGAAGTCTCTCTTTCTCGCGCAAAGGAGCGCGGGAAGGAGAAAACGGGTGATTTGCCTCTCTTCTTTCCCATTTTCCCTTGTGCTTCGTCACCAGTCACTCGCCTCTGTACGAAAAACGAAGCCTCTGCGGAGGAGGTAGCTATTGCAACCATGACAACCTAACAACATAGATGAAATATATCAAGCATGGGACGCAGTGTTTAATCACCAGATGAAACACCGAGAAGGGAGTTGAAAATATGACGTGCAACGGAGTATGTTTTACTAACTTCGAGGCGTTTCATCTGGTGATGAAACACTGAGTCGAATGCCCGATATTACTTCTCAAACAAAATGATTTTAAAAGGAGAAATTAAGGATCCAAAAATGAACAGTTCTTCATATGATTTCCAAACACTCATTAAACATTAATTTCCCTTGTATTTTCTTTATAAATTATTAATGGTCTGAAAAGCTTAGATCTTGATTCTCAGACACAAATTGCAATCAGGTAATTTTAAGAATTATAAGGGTAGTAACATCCTGTAACTAAACACCAACTGCTATTTTTATAGTTCTGCTCTAGAACCAAACACGTGGACGCACGTGGCCGTAACGTGGAATGAGAAGGATCGGATCGCCAGTTTAATCATGAATGATACTAAAGAGATACAACAAACGGTTCATGATCTTTTGTTATTTGCGCAACATTTCTACATTGGAAAGATCGTGGGAAACTCGAGATTCCAAGGTTACATTCGAGATGTTAAGCTGTTTGAGAGGGTCCTTACTGATGCAGAGATTGCAGAAATAAGAGGTGAATATCTTGGCAAAGCACAAAAAGTAAGCTAACAAGTGTCCATGGGATTGAATGACCATTGCAAGTTGCGCGCGCATATGGCTGAATGCTCTTTCGAGCCTTCTTATAAGGTGCTGGTCAAAGTGGACTTTCAGCATCAGAAAACTTTGTCTTGTTTCCTTTCTGTATGCCGTAGTCTTTGCAACTTTTCACTAGACTATCGTTCGAGAAGTTTGTTTGGTGGGTGTGGGAGTAGTGGACCGGCTTTCATCCATTGCAATTCAAACAAAATATCTCCATTCTCGTTTTGTTTCATGTGCAGGGCCAGTTTGCCAGCCCCAGTGCCAAGCACCAGGCTTCTGTGATCGTGACACCGGTAAATGTTTCTGTGGAGACCTAAAACTGGTAACTGAGTGGTGCACAAACGGTAAGGCAGCCTTTTAAAACGATATCTTTCTCAAAGAATCCTCTTGTAGTTAATTTTCTCGTGCGCCCCCTTCTCTCTTTATTGCCACACCCCACCTCCGTTATATTGGTACAATTTTACATTGTCGATTGAAAAACAAAATGGCGCACTTAAGATGGTAGATCCAAAATGGAGAATGTTCGGAGTGATGACGTCATTTGACGTTCCAATGGTACCTTAATTATAGCCTGAAAATTGTTCACCTCTTTTTTCGTTGTTGCTTAGACGAGACGAAAGAGAGGTTCTTATCCGGTTGATAAGATTTGAGTTGAGCATGCGTTTTTCTACAGAAGGGGCAAAATCCGCCCATTTGAATCCCAGAAAGACCAGTAACCCGATCAGCGAAGACAGAGGATAATATCGTGATAATGGTGTTTGGTAAATAATGATATTAAACTGTTCAAGACTGGTCCCGAGGGAAACACTGAAACATTAATCAGTTTTTTGAGGGACCAGTCAGAGTGAGGTGTTCTTTTACCCACTTGACATCACAGGTCCGCTCAAACCTTTCAGCGGGAAAGAGTTTTATTTATCATCTTAACATAGAACTTAATACACCTTGTTCACCCTCCAAAAGTTTACATAACCAATGACTTTGATTTCTCATGGGACGACTGTAACGCCCAATAGAAACTTGAAACAATGGTCAACAAGGTGCATTTGGTCTATGTGAAAATGGTGAGATGTAATATGTCATGTGACCAAGAAGAAACCAATGAGAGTGCGCACTGCTGATAAACAAATCCCAGGTGTATAACAATGACGGTCCTATTGTTCATTTTTTAGCCTTTGTGGACACGATTTACAAGGAAAGCGTTCAGTACTTTGCGGACACAGAGGAAGATTTGAAAAGTGATGGCTATTTTATCCCATATGACAGTGATAATAAAAATTCATTAACTTTTGTCGATGGCCCCGTAAATAAAGCCATCCAGCTGTATGCAAGATATCGCTTCAAACTCGTAGCACCTTTTTGTTTTGACCGACCATCCGTTTGTACCGAAGGGCTGTCAATGGCTTTATGGGTTAAATATCCAGGTCACACGATATCTTCTACGTTTTTTCTACGACCAGCCTTGAATAAAATTATAGCCAGAAGTCACTATAATAACCACGAGGGATTCGGCGTACGAGCTTTTATACAAGATAGGCGTCAAGGTGTGGTTGAGGCATTTGTGACGTCAAAAACGCACAAGTGTTCCTACAGGTACGTCTATTACTGCCAACCTCGTTCACAGTCCTCCTCGGCGAGTTCGAATGTAACTTAAGCTTGTCAAGAGAATTCGTTATTGCGCTGGGGGGCGAGGCTAAATTACTTTGTTTTTTGTTGGTGTGAAAGTTATCACTACCAAGGTTTAATTAGGCATGAACTTCAGGCTTTAAACAGATTGTTGTTGGTTTTCATCTTGTCCCGAATTTTGCTGACATCATGGCAACAACTGATCGGTTTCTTTTTCCAAACTTGTAATAAAAATCAAGGGGGTATCTAATACAAATGCTACAAAACCATGCGAACATGGGCGCGTGCTGGCCGCCCACGCCCGGAAACTGTCACAGGTTTATTAGCTAAAATGCCTTGTCATAAAACGGTCAGTTGTTAGTCAGATTTTCAGCTCTTTCTCAGTTTTCATGTTATTTAGTGACCATTTGTCGTGAGTTATCTGTTCACCCCATTCATACTCTCTTTGGTGGGTCCTATTTTCTTGCCTATTCAGTGGCTCTGGGGGCCCGGCCCTCCTTATTTTTAGACCAAACTGAGGACCGAGGGGGCGAAAAAAATTTTTTTGGAGACTGCCCCCACCCCTTTCTAAGGGTCTGGATGACCGGCGCCCCCTCTTATCTCAAGGTCTGGATCCGGCACTGCTATTCAACATTTCCACATAGACCATAATGCACCTTGTTTACCCCAAAATGTTGCATAAGCATTCTCTTCGATTTCTCTTGGTACGACTATGATACCCAGGAGAAATTAGAAACAATGGTTATGCAAAAATTGGGGGGTAAACAAGGTGCATTATGGTCCATGACACAATAGTGAATAGAGCGTTTTCACATGACATCACGTACGCCATGTTGGTGTTCCAAAACAATTGAATGAACCGGCGGCCATGTTGATGTTCTAAACCATTACTGTGGTAGTAGAAGTTTCACTTTCTTTTGCATCGCTGATGGCCATGTGAAAGAAACGCTTTATTTCCAACCTCGTCCCAGGGTCTTCTCGTTTTCCAATATGGCGGCGGTAGGATATCGAGAAGACCCTGGGGATGAGGTTGCTTTGCTCTATTACACCGTTGTGCAGGAAACGAGGCCAAAATTTTTCTCCCAACAGTCCCATGGTGCAATTCGAACGTCAGAATACCTTCTTTCTTATTTGCAGCTTTGCTATTCCAACCCAAGCGTGGTATCACGCAGTAATAGTATGGAGCCATCCAGGAAACATAAAAGTGTTTGTTAACGGATACAGATTGCAACCTCACAACAACTGCACTAAACCGAATAGGCAGCTTTTGGTCGATAGAAAAGCAGTATTTATAGGAACTAACAGGGGAAGAATTGGTATAGATGAGCTGGCGATATGGCACAGGGCTTTATCTAATGATGAAGCGGAAGGAATTTTCTGGAAGATTGCTAGAGGTACATAATCTTTCGTCTAACGTACCTTGCATCTTGGCGCTGCCTGCCACTGAAACCCACCCTTTGATAACGCCTGAGTACGAGAAGCAACTACCATGTCTAAGGCTCCAGCCACAAGTATTAGTTTCTGAAAATCAAAGCGTTATAAGACTGAGCGCGGAGGTAAAGTACCAACACCTCGAGGGTTCTGGGTCCGAATCGGCCGTTTAGGTACAACACTGTCGGCCATGTGTATTCTAATTCGAGGCAATACAGATAAAAATATCCTTTTTTAACCAGAAAGGAGTACTTGCGAACGAAAATAATTGAAAAGCGTACCTGTGGACGACGATTTGTTTTTAAATCCTGAAATGGATTTGAATTTTGTCTTCTGCTCTGACTGGTTACGAAAATGCTATCATAATCAGAGCCAATCATCAAACAGTAATAAAAAGCTAAAACAACGGCCCACTTTGAGAAATACCAGCCTAGTCCCAAGGCATTTTCGGCTCGGTCATTCCTGGGCTCTACCATTAGCTGTGACGTCACCGAGAGATGCTCGCCCGCTCTCTCTCAGAGTTCGCGCAGACAACGGATCAAGAGAGAACGCCTAGGGACTAGGTTGGAGAAATACTATAACGTTAAGGCCCAGCCCCGCGCCAGGCTCAATAATTGAAGGGAAGTCTCTCTGACGCATAAAAGGGTGTTGTGGTAATTGCCTCAGAAAGTTGATTCAAAAGATTTCGTTTTGTAAAATTATATGTTTCTGATTTAACGGGAGGTTTGTTTGCTTGCCAGACAGTAAAGATTGAGGAAGACTAATGATTGACACTTGTTATTAAATATTCTATCCAGCAACACCTAAGAAAGTGAAATTAAAAGTGAGGTTAACCAATGAAACGTGGCAGGAGAGACTTCGAGATCTGGAGAGTGAGATATACCACAGATTTGTCGACCATATGAGTAAACAGGTAAAAAAGCTAATAGATCATCCTCTTTTGCAATCCCTTTTGTGCACAGGAATCAGTCCATATGTGAGTCTCAATTGTGAATTCTTCAACCAGGCACTAAAACGATCAAAATCCTACAATGTGTGACTGAAAACGGATACTTTTTAGATACTGAAAACGTTGAACAAGTGGGTTCTAAGAACCTCAAAACTGTTTTTTTGTTGTTTTGAATCTTATTTGAGTCCTGGTTTCCTTTCTTCCAGTTTTCAACCTTCTTTGAAAGAAATCATTACTTCACCGGTGTCAACATCAACAACTTCAGGTTTAGTACCATATCTGCATTCTTGCATGACTCATTCTTATGGAAGAGTTTAAGGTTTTCATTTAACTTTGAAATAAGCTGTTAATAAGCTTCACTTCATGAAGAAAGAAAGCTCTTCTAACGCGACAGCGTTCATGCAATTTTTCCTGCCAATAAACGCTTGAGTTAGACACCAGGTTGCCCAGATTTCCGCTAAGAAAATACTTCCCCAGTCTGGGTCAGGCTTACTCCAGAACTCCCCTCCCCCTTCCTAAGAGTCTGCTCGTACGCTGACGTACATCGATAGGTTTCCATTTTCTATAGGCTCCGCCGCAAAAAAAGAAAACAACCGTCAATTTCTTTTTCACTCCATTAAGACAATCGGCTTTTTCACTGTTTATGAAATGCCTGAAAGATACCCCTTGACCATTATTCATAATTCAATGTACATGAATGAATACTGGTAAATAAATAAGACGAGCTGTGTTCCTCTCTTAGTGCCGGAAGTGTTGTAGTCAATCTAGAACTGACATTTAGCCAGCTATCCTATGAGGACATTCTACGGTTGGAGGAGGCACTGAAAATCAACAAATCGCTCGGAAATGTGGCCATGGAATCGTTAGAAACAAGCTTTGTTAACGGTATTGTGTGAAAGACGTCTTACATTGTTACACGATGAATGAAAATATGCTAGCACATCTCTTGACAAAGTGTATCCTGCGTGGCAAGCGTTTCCGTTTAGTTTCGGAGCAAAAAAAGACCGAGGTACGGGATTTTCGATTTGACCGCGCGGGAAATGAAACGAGAGCCATTTTTCGCGCGGTCTTTGATTCTTGTTCCTCGTTCTTCGCTCCTAAACCGCACAGAAACGCTTACTACGCAGGCTCGACAAAGTGGCTCGAGAGGAGGCCCGTACCTAAGATCTCATCCACCCTAATCCGTTTTCAAAGCCATCTGTTTTTTTTTTTTTCAATATCAACACAAGCGCCTTTGTTTCTTTCACCATGTATTTTCCTATATTTTAGCTTGTAAACGCAGCAGGTCATGATCACGGAGTTGTGTGAATGTGAAGGGTATCGGTCTTGTAAGGTTCCATTCTTAGACCAAGCGAACCAAATTAATCATCACTCTCTGTAGGTTAAGATTCAAATTTAGGAAGAGTTTTACCGCAGACTCGTACCCAGCCGCTTCTCTGTGTTCACGCTATGATTAACGGGAAGGGTTTAGCGGAGAGCCTTTGCGTGTGTAAATTTTTCTTTCCACATTCCTGTAAGTAACGACTTGGGAACGAGTCCTCTTTTAGCTCACCTGTTTTACACTGGTTGCAAAAACAAAGCCCTATTAGTCTGGAGGGAGGGTACCACCAAAGACGTACTTGCATTGAATGTATATGGACTTAAACATATTCGAAATGTTGATTGAGTTTGCATCCCTTATGGGGTAAAGTACAGAAAAAAAAACTTGAAAGAGTGTGCAGACGGGAAGGGTAAAGAGGAGATAGGGGCTTCCTTTAGCCTCCCCCTCCTACTTTAAGTTAATAGTTTGTTGGGGTGCAGCTTTAAACTCTAATAGAAAAATCTATTAACATGGTGTTATGTGTTACAGTGCCGAACAAATCTCCTCAAGTAATCAGTGCGCATGCTCGCGATAACTCGTCAATAAATGTAACATGGACTGGACTTAGGGAGGAAGACTTCCAAGGCGCTTCTCAGGGATACAAGGTCTTATACAAGAAAACAGACAGCGCTGTAAACTATGATGTTCTAACAGAACATGGTCCCAGCTACACTACCGTGATCCAGAACCTACTGCCAGGAACATGGTACACCATACGAGTCCTGGCTTTTAACGTTCATGGCGATGGTGTACCGAGTGAACCAGTAAACGTCACAACAGCAGGTAAATGGTGTGAGCTCAGAAACCGGGAAGGGAGGCTATATACGACACAATAGATCTGATGAGTGTAGACTGAAGAAAAAAAAAAGAACTTGGGCGGTTAAATAGAACGTTTTCGCTCACTTGGCCGACATCTACACATAATTGCACGAAAAAAAAAAAGAAAAAGTTTAAAAACGAAAAGAGTTCAACTCCCGTGGGATTAGCTTGGAAACATGGCCGCTGTTACATTGTTTTGGAACACCAATATGGCCGTCGTTACGTCATTTGAAATTGAAACAGTTAAAGGAAATAAGTTTCTGTAGCATTACACATTACATTTTCAGCTCTTTTTCACTCTTAAAACTAAACACGGTACTCAAGGCACAACACAACAATTCAACCCCCTGTTTTAACCAGTCTTAGTTTTTCTCCCCTGCTTTTATAATTGACGACTTTAACTGTGGAATCCTGCACTTTGTTCAATAGTAAACCACCTGAATGTTACTGGCCACAATTTAACTTGGAGTAAATTACAAGTGTACTGGAACCCAGTCCCATTGGACATTCAAGGCTACAATGTGAGGTACTGGGCCCAGAAGAACGACGAAGAGTCTGCAACTGTCAGGAACACATCAAAGACTGCTCACAGTCTATTGATTGATTCGTTAGAGCCCTTTACGGTTTATATTGTGGAAGTGAAAGCCGTGATGATTGGCCAAGACAACATTAAAGGTCAAACACGAGTTTCTACAGATGAGCATGGTAAGAACACGTGATACAGTTAAAACGCGGTTTATTAGGGGAGAGAATTACATGAACCGGGCTGACTCGATTTGTCACCTTCTTGACTACATGACAACCGAGCCAGCCTAGTTAGCCGGGATCCTTGTATCATGATGCCAAGATCCCAGCTAACCGGTTGGCATTCCCAGGGGACTGCCCCTCCTCCAATTTTTGTCTGAACTTGTGTTAAAATTTCATAGTAACCCCAGTAACTAATTTTGGACTCAAATTTGGATGCAGATATTAAATCAACAAATAAATAATATACATAAACATATAGCTGTTTTGACAAAAATCATTCGGAGAGACTAAACTGCGCGGAGAATATCGATGATAACGTAAACATTTGCTACATTCATTTTTCATTTGTAGTTCCATGGGCGCCTCCTACGATAACATCAGTATTTAACACAAGCTCCACGTCTATATCAATACAATGGAGGCCGATACCTGATGACCTTGCAAATGGAATCCTTTTAGGATACAAAGTCCTATATCAGGCATTTCTTCTAGGTTCTTCTCAAAATTTCAAATGGACCACCGCTTCTACGACTTCTGTTGAACTACAGGGACTAGAAAAGTTCACGCTATACCTTGTTGGGGTGTCTGGATACACAAGGAAAGGCGCAGGAGGGTTTAAGTTAACCCATCTCAGCACAGGAGAAGATGGTAAACTCAATGTCACCTTGGTTTCTACAGTCAAAACCTTAATGTGTGACAAACAACACTGAACCTCCCCTCCCATCTATCCAAACACCAAAGACATTTCAAGACTAAGACGATCGTTGAAACCACTAAAAAATGACCACCCTTCGTTAACCCTTTTAAGTCCCAATAGTGACCAACAACAATTTTCTCCTAACGATATCCATACATTGTCAAGATATAAGTTATGAGAATTAACAAAATGATCAGCAAAGAGAAAATGCTTTGATCTTTTATCAAATTCTGTCAACTAATTTTTAAGGAAATATATAGAGATCAGTTTGGAGAATTTGTATGTGGATACTGAAGCTAAAGGGTCAAGTGTCCGCGACGACGTTTAGGGAGACAGTTTCAGGATTCCATTGTTTTGATTAACGCTTGTATAGTCTGATCTCAATGTTTATGGTACGGTACTACGCAACTCAGAGCACAAGAGGGACTTAAAGTAAGCTTATGGCAATAAATTATCCGACCTACAAGTAGGAGACCCTGTGGTGGTTCTCCTCTCAAATGAATCATTTACATTTTGGGTGGTCGATTACGGGAGTTTCGACTGTATTGTCTGAGCGCAATGGCGGATCCAGACCTTCAGGTAATGGGGGAGGGGGGGCGGGGGCGGTCTCCAAAAAAAATTTTTTCGGCCCTTCGGGCCTTATTTTGGTCGAAAAATAAGCGGGGGGGGGGGGGGGGGGGGGCGGCCCCCCGAGCCCCTTCCATGCATCCGTCACTGCAGCGAGAAGGCGTATGCATGTATTGTTAAATGGGAAGGTGTATGTATACAACCGGAATGTGTGCGATTATGAGTAAAAAGATACTCTCTCTTTATCAACATTTGGTACCTTAGACAAAACTTCTATCTACACTGTGTTTTTGCAACACTGATAAGCCAGTCACCAGTGCTGATGTCATCCACGATGTAGCTATACCTAACCGTCGCAAGGTTAGATCATGGGATCTATTGTTCTTGCAAATATTTGACTCTTAAAAAATACAGATCACAGTGACTAGCACACAATGGTCTTAACTGGATAAATCCTACATTAAAGCAAAATCAAAGATATAATTACGGTAGCGATAAACCTATAATTATTTTCGTTCCTAGCTCCAAGCCGCCCTCCAAACAACGTAACTGTCCAGTCAAACGGCACAGGTTTGATTAACGTAGAATGGAAACCAGTTGACAAAAAGTTTCTTCATGGGATTTTGCGAGGCTACAAAGTTCGCTACAGGGAGCATTCGCAAGCAGCCTTTACCAACTGGACTGTGAAAACTATTACCCACGATACACTAAGAACTGAGCTAGTTAATTTAAAACCTGGCACGATTTATGGAGTGCAAGTGTCTGCGTTTACCATTAAAGATGGCGTTTGGAGTGAAACCGTGATGGCGAAGACACAACTGGGACGTAGGTTTAATTTGCGAAATAACGTTTTGTTCTTAGAAAAAACCACGCATGAATGGTCACATAAATTAGAAAAAAACACAGACACACACACATTGGCAGGAAAATGCAACAAACAAAATGCATTCATTGCCCGACTAGATTCGAACGTATAACCTCCCAAATACTGAGCTATGATATGACTTGTGAAGAGCACGCCATATACACGGTTCATGATTTCGGATCCGCAATGTGGCAAGTGCACTTTATAGAGATAATAAAAGATGGCAAATTTTAAGCACGGTAGTGAATAGGAGAGGCGTACTAATCTTCGGCAGGTTACAAGCACAGGACAAAAAAAATACAGAGGTGCTCTGTTTCTCAGTTAATTAGCATGTACCTTAATTTACTGGTAAATTTATACGTTTATTGCAGTTGGTTTGCTAATTAGTTCTAAAATGCACCCCCCTGATGCAGTGTTACTGATTTCCTCTAGATCTCCCTCACCCACAAAACGTAACAGCCCAGCCAATCAGTCCCACCTCTGTGTTAGTAAGTTGGAGCCCAGCCTTAACAGCGTCCTTGAATATGAGCCTACAGTACGTTGTCCAGTGGGAACAGATTGCAAATGGAGTGAAAAAGAACGTCACTGTGAGAGACAGTCCACACACTATCGAGGGACTGAATGCGCTAACTAATTACACAGTCTGCGTGGCTACAGAGTATCAAGGAGTTACCACAGAATGCAGTGATCAGGTTTTTGTGCAGACTCTGAGAGGTAACTCGTTAGGAACTGTATACTTCCAACATTACTTCTGTATAGAGACTGTGAAACCCACCCATACCATCACATTATCGTGATCATCATCATCATCATCATCGTCGTCATCGTCATTATCAACATCATCATCATCATCTACACCGTCATTATCGTGCTCGTCATCATCATCATCACCACCGTATGCTTCCCAGGCCCTTCCCAAGATAAGCCAATGGCTTTGTTTAAAATTAGAAAATGTTCATTGTAAGAAATTACTTACAATTCGATAACCTTTTATTACTACAGTTAAAGGAACAAAATTCCTCCAGGCTAAACGAGAAAATGTTTCATTTAAATTCACATTATTGCCGCTTTATTCCTTCTTTTAAAAGAGCACCATCTAAACGTGACGGTACACAATGTAAGTGCCTGTAGTTTTCAAGTGTTTTGGAGCCCAGTCCCGCTTGGCATTCATGGTTACATGGTGAAGTACTGGGGCGAGAAAGAGAATAAAGAGTCTGCGAGTGCGCGGATTGTGTGCAACACAGCACATAGTTTGCTGATTGACAGCTTAAAACCCTCTACAAGCTATGTAGTACAGGTCACAGCCTTCTGGAGTGGACAGGTTGTTAGAGGCCAAGTAAATATTTCTACGGAGGAAAGGGATTCCAGTTTTTCAGTTTCGTTGGAATACAAGCTTAACGTTACTGGCCACAATATATCTGGCAGTGAAATACAAGTTTACTGGAATCCAGTCCCGCTTGACATTCAAGGTTATAGAGTGAAGTACCGGGCCTTGACAGACGGCGAGGACGCTGCAGGTATCAGAAACGTTTCAAACACGACGCACAGTTTGTTGATTGACAGATTAAAACCTTCCACAGTTTACACGGTGCAGGTGACAGCTCTCTTAACTGGACAAGTCATTAGGGGTGAAGCAAACATTTCCACAGATAAAAGCGGTATGTGAAAATTTACGATTTTTGTCAGTTGAAGATCAAATAATCAAATAATCACGTAATCAAAATCACTTTTCCACACTAAGAATGTAGCTCACAGCTCATTAAAGGGTATTTAATTTGGATTTTGTTCGTTAGAATATCATCTTAGTGTCACCGGCCATAATGTATCTGACAGTAAAATACAAGTGTTCTGGAACCCACTCTCACTGGACCTCATTCATGGATACAGCGTTAGGCACTGGGCCCTGGAGGGAGACTGGGTCTCTGTTGCTGTTAGAAACGTTTCAAAGACGACCCACAGTCTGTTGATTGATAGATTAAGGCCCTCTACAGTTTATGTGGTGCAAGTGACAGCACTGTTGACTGGACAGATTATTAGAGGAGAGGCAAATATCTCCACAGACGCCGAGCCAGGTATGTATGAGTGGTCTTCGTTTCTGAGTTGTAAAGCAAATAATTAGAAAATGAAAGCCGGTACTAACAAGGAATACCTGTACATTCATTCAAAATATTTGAAAAATCTAAGCTCCCTGTAGGAAACTTTTTAGCGGTGACATATTTTGGCAATACTTTCGGCTAAAATGGCTGAAAATAATGTCAATGTCACGCTTGATTAAAAATACAATCAAATTATAATGATGTACCAGAAACTCGGTTATCATTACATAGGACAGGAGCCCTATTGATAGGTTCCTGATAGAACAAAAGGAGCGTAAATTTGTCTCTTGTTGGAAACAGATGGCAACTAAAATGTACGCCGGTAGTCACGGACTATCAGTATGACTATAAGACAAATTAAAGTGTCTAGTAATAAACTCTAGTACCACTAAGATCAATAATTACAATTATCAATCGTTAGCTCCTTGTGATTCGCCGAACCAGCTTACTACCCGTGACATCACAGCTACCAGTGCAATCTTAGATTGGGTTTACGACGGAGCATGCGCAGCAGCTGGTTTGGTCACGGGCTACAGATTAACCTACACAAGTCATGGAATTCCCACTGAGTTGGACATCCCGGATGTGCAAACCACTGAGACACAGCTAGACCAGCTGACTCCAGAAACAACCTATCGGGTTGAAGTATTAGCCTTAACTTCTGATGGTAAAAACAGCCCGCCTTCTGACTGGGTGGAGTTTACAACCGAACACGATAGTGGTAGGTCGCACAATTTTGAACCTTTTTCATGTCGGAGAAAAACATCTTTTCACTTTCTCAAACCCATATTATTAGAGTGTTTTTTAACTTTACCTTTGAAATAGAAGGGTTTCACGATTGTCTTTTGCTAATTTTGCGCACGGCATTATCTTACTTCCGCAGCTTCAGACTTAACTCCCAATAACCTTCATGCCGTCTTAATATTATCGGATGCAATATCGCTGAGATGGTCGCTTCCAGAGAATGACGATGCCGAGGTCCATCAAAATGACTACACTGTTATGTACCGTCCTGTAAACGGTGGGGCCGAGCGACACGTAACAATAGAGGGATATGGAAAGAGATCGTGTTTTTTGTCCGGACTGAGACCGAAAACCACGTATCAACTGCGTGTTAAGGCTTCTGGCGCACATGAAGATGGGCCTGTGTCACCTTCCATTAACGTGACAACTCTCGACAGTGGTAGGACTAGCTTATTATTGGTAGAGGTATTGGTAGAGGTATTTGTGTTTTTCCCATCGGCGTTATCATCGCCATGAAGGCTATCGTTTCCAAACAACAAAATTAAACCCTACGTTTGTTTAAAGAAGTTTAACTAAATAAAGCTGTAAAGGAAACTCAAAATTTGTCATGGAATGTAGAGAAGCTTTCACAGCAAGGACCCTAAAAGTGTGACCGATTTTGATTTATTCACATTCTTTCGTGCAGATTTAATCCAATCAGAATCCAGCTGGAAACTGTCCTAGACTGCTGATTGGTTAATACCTGCATGAAAGAATGTGAGTTAATTAAAGGACGTCGCACTTTAATGCTCCTTGCTGTAACAATTACTTCAAAAGATATAAGGAAAAACTTAACTTTATTAACCATCGCATTGATTCTCACCGTGTGAAATTAGTTCCCAGTGCACCGCCATCAAACATAATCATTATGGCTTCAACCGGCACGAACCAACTCCCAGTCCAGTGGAAGAAAATCCCAGAAACTGAAGCCAATGGTATTATAACGGGTACGTATTTCGTGTAGGTATACATATGACTTAGCGCGCAACCGCCACCGCAAACTCAAAACCATTTCTATAAAGGTTTAAATCAATGCAGTAAATTTACCCTCTTTCAGTCACCTTTTAAGCGTGTGAAAAGTTTTATTACTTCTTTTGATACTAGATAGATAGGAGCGCTGGAAGGAAAATTCAACAACAAATCGTATAACTCCAAAGGATTTCACAAACTCGAAAAGACAAGAGGTTCAAATCCTCTCAATAATCGTTCCAGGGGCAAATGGATAATTGCGTTGATGACGGAGAATTAGCTAGCCTTTAGGAACTGCCGCTGCCTTTCGAAAGAGGAAGGAGTTAAATACATCCTAGCGATAAGATGATATAACACAGAGATCAACAGTTATCATGCAATAAAACTAAAATAAGGTATTTACAATAACGTCCACGTAGGCTACCTGGTCAAATATCAAGCAGTCATGGTTGGCGGAAAGAGTGTTGAAGATGAGGCCGTAAGGGAGAAAATTGTTGACGCTGACACATATTCAGTTACACTTGATGATGTACAGAGTTTTACAGCTTATGACATCAGGATAGCAGGAGTTACAAAACGAGGGGAAGGAGTGTATAGTAAGCAGATGGTGCAAGGTAAACAGACGTCTAGAAATCAAAATAAACACAAAATAAGGGCTGGAATTCTGCAGGGTTAACTGCAAGTCGGAAAATTTCGTTAAAATCATGGTGACGTCTTTTGGTCAAAGTCAGCGCGGTCCCACCCCCGCCCCCCCCCCCCCCCCCCAAAAAAAAAATAAAAAATAAAAAATAAAAATAAACATAAAAGACCATTGATAAACTATGAGTGGTATGGAAAGAACTGCTGAAAAGGAGTTTGAAAGTTCACCCCGTAGAGATTGATTTACAGAGAACTAAGGCCTCAAATTAAATGGCCTAATTGTACTATGCAATTAAGCGCTGATCCTTCTCCAAATTACACAATTTTGTTTCAGAGACGTGCCACTGTGAAAAACGACTAAGCACAAATTACTGGTTAAATCCGCCTTACGTCATCAGCTCATCAACCAATCAGAACATCAGCGGGATTTTCCTGGATGTTCTAGACAAGATGGTACCTCAGTGCTGTGGTGACTGTTACAATGGTCACGGAAAATCCGTGATAGATTACAACCTGGACGGGCGAAATAATTCAGCGAAAAAGGACACAAAGCAAGATTTAAATGAGGCCATAGATCACCGTAATGATCTAACTTTTCCTGTCCACGGTTACACTGACCAGCGGACGTATTTAGGAAGTTACAAGTATGTCCCCGTGGTGGAGACCCCTGGTGCAGCTTTTATTGTCAAACATGATCGTTTGAAGGCCCCTATCACCAACGCACTGTTTACAAGCTGGCCTCTTGCCATAGTCATTTTAGTATTTCTTTTGTTGTTCGGATTCTTGTATTGGATGATGGTAAGCTTTAGGTTTTTTTTACGATTCAATCCTTTAAGTCCCAATCTCCAAATACAAATTCTCCAGAGTGATCTCCATACATTTCCGTAAAGAACTTAGTTGAGACAATTTCTTGTTGAAGTACTAAAAAGACTTTATGCAATTCCAGTGTCCGCTCAATCGATTCATACAAAACTTCACGTAGACTTGCTACTCTGGGTTGAAAATGAATTTATGGCCTCTCATTTGAATGTAAGAAATGTTTTCTACCACATAAACAATTCAAACAGAATAGAAAACAGTAGTATTTAAGTGCCCTTTGCTGCTAACGAACAAACTTGTGTGTATAAAAGTAGAAAAAGTATTGAAACAAAAATGTAATAGGACAGGCCTAACCAAACACTCACAATATTGCGAAAAGCAGCTGCGAAAGAAAGAAAGCCTTGGGCGACCAATGACAGGGAAGTATTTTATCTCTTTCACTCTTTTATTAAGTAACAGGGAGGCAGCGTGACCGAGTGGTTAAAGCACGCTAGATTTGCAATTCAGAGACCCCGAGTTCAAGTCCCGCCTAGTCTGCTACAAAGCCGTTTTTAGTGTCGTCACGCAACGCTCAGGTCCCGCCCTGACCGCTAGTACTTCACGGTAGTCCCGAGCTCAAATCCACGCTCGTAAATAGCCCTGTTAAATTCGATTTGAATTATTTATTTCAGGCGTTTGCTCGGCCCCACTAGCATTAGTGCTATAAATACTGCCGTGGGTAAATAACGGAATTATTGTTATTATTGAGAAATTAATTACAAAATGTTTATTCATTTGTTAATTAAGGACTGTGCAGAAAACCCCGAAGAGATCCCGCCTGCGTTTTTAAAAGGATTCTGGGAAGCAATGTGGTGGGGGTTCATCACTGCCGCAACAGTAGGGTAAGACAAGGTTCTTAACTTGCTGAATAAATCCAAATGAAAATGGACCACATTACTACAAGGTTTGGTGTCTTCTTGAACCATTATTCAAAGTGTCGTTCGAGAAAGCAGTTAATAACATTTGAAACTTTGGAAGCGTACTGCAACAAGTTCCCTTGCAAAATTAAGGAAAACGAAAAAAAAAAAAAAATAACTAAACAAAAAATGATGATGATGATGATAATCAAATGGACCGCTTGATGCAGTGTTCAAGCTCCCTGCCCGAATGGCATGCTAGTTAATCTCAAGACTCTGTATCATGACACTGATACCACTGAATACCGCACTTTTAGACTCCCGAGAGTAAAGAAAATAACGCGCGCGAAGGAACTTCGAGTCATTAAAACCACATGTCTGTATTTCTGCCCTTTGCAGACGCAGTACTACAATGCCTAGTTACACTAACCACTTCATTCATTTGTCTATCATTTGCATAGAGATGTATCAAGTCTACAAGCTATCGTGTCTCTAGGGTTAAGCTGATAGTATACATATCATGAAACGTTAAAGTTCCGGTTGTATTCTGTATTTGTGTATTATGTAGATATGGAGACCGTACTCCTCGTTCGTTCTTAGCCAAGGGGCTAGCCATGATGTGGATGCTGACTGGGGCTGTGCTGTTTAATCTGCTGACTAGTTATCTTAGCACTGGACTTACAATACTTACTGTTCAAGATAACTTCAAGTTGTATGGTATGGAGGTAGGGAATACTGATCGGAACTTCTAGTAACTTTTCACGTTTTTTTATCCTTAAGTACTTCTTATTAGTTGTAATTAACCTAGTGCATGTTTTCTTTTGACATTTTTTTAAATTCTTATTGATTAGATTTTTAATTTCTTAGTCAGCAGGACCCAGTTCATCAGGGGCACCCAACGACAATTTTCGGAAAAAAAAACGGTTCGGAAGACGATTTGAGATGTAGAATTTTCGGAACATTTGTTGTAAAATTTCTTGCTTGCATGCCTCTCCTAGGATTTTCGAACAAATAAAAAATGGTATACTTGCCCATTTTGAACTAATTTTTACCGTAAAAGGATCATCTAGAATTTTCGGGAGCCTATTTTCTGGCTAAAATTTTCGAAAAGGTAAGTTTTGATCCCTATAATTTTCGGATCACTAGACTTTCAGCTAGGAAATCCGAACAAATGAAAAATTTTTAGGGGATAAAAATATGCCTATATCTACCGTTTAAATACTAAAATACATTCAACAATGCTATGTTTAAGTGGTTTTGAACTATATTCTCGTTGGGTGCCCCTGGTTCATAACAGTACTTGGTACTGAAGGGTTATCCTAGATAAATATTCGATTATTATTGTTATTATTATTATTATTATTATTATTATTATTATTCGAGTCTAACCTTAACAACAGTGCAGTGCGTAAGAGGGAAAAAACTGAACTTGATCAACGAAATGAGTAGAAATTACAGATGTGTGAGATTTGTAAATCTGTCCATGAGTTCCCTTGGCGTTTTCTCCGATGAATGCTCCACGTTCTTAGACATGATGAATGACATTGGCATTGACAAAAAGCAGCAACTTTATATAATCAAGAAAATGATAAATATAGCCATTAGAGCAACATATTACATCTTTTGTTGTAAAAATAGGAACTGGGATAGCCCAGACTTAATGCAATTTTGATTTCTTTTTTTTTCTTTTTTTGGCTTTTGTTTTGTTTTTGTTTTTGTTTTTTTTTCTTTTTAATAATCCAATCTCAAGCAGCATTTGTAAATTGCTTATACGTAGCGAGATTTACAATTGTAAATTCAAAAACACAAATAAAGTTTCCATTATTACGCCTAGAAATGGGCATAATGACTGAAATTATGTTTGTTCGGATAACAAGTCCAGAAAGACTGGTTTTGTAAGATACTGACGAAGCACAACTCACTTTGATAACTACGGCATAGACTTGCTACAAAGTCGACCTCTCACAAGTTCTTAAAAGTGAGCAAAGCGAGCTTCAATGCATAAAATGGCATAACCGCACAGGTTGTCAAAATGTCAGTTATTGTCAATAACAGGCAATGCTTTTTTTTCAGGTGGCTGCTCTCGACGATTCTCCCGAGTACTACCTGGCTGTAAGGAGAAACGCACGAGTAAACAAAGGTAAAACGCTTGAAGACGTCAATACCACTACTATAAAACTTAAGAGTTAACATAATCGAGAGAGAATTTCTTGAACATGGTTCAAAACTCATTAATAATTCATAAAGAAAGATAAAAAACAGATTGAAGAAGTTAATGTTGAATTAGTGTTTTTACTAAATAAAGACACTGCTAAACTTTACGTCCAATTTTTTACACCAAAATAACCCCAAATCTAAATATTGGTGCAAGAATGAATTCATCGGGCTTCCCCTCGAGTTAACCTGCTAATACACTCCTGCTCGTTTTTAAACAGTACACAACGACTGTTACACCTCGTACACAAGAGTTATATATCTTAATGTATTTTTCTCATTGTCAGACCGCAACTACACGCAACTTGAAGATATAAGGGACGATTTACTGTCAGGGGTGGTGAAAGGCGCCTTAGTTGACACATATGTAGCAGCAGCAAGAAAAGATATTTTTGACCATGAATCATTAGCAGTTCATAAGGTAAACAATGAATGCACCAAACTTTTATACCATGCCATCTTTATCCTAGCCTAAATTTAATTTCACATAAACTTCAACTTAGCCCATTTCTTGACTCCACATGGTCCTCAAGTACTAGTCATACTGAAGAGCTCTTGTTACGGCCAAAATGGAATGTCAACGGAGTTGTAAAGTAAAAATTTTTAAATCAGATATAAGAAAATTTTGACGCAAAATGAAAGTCTTGTGTTTGGAAACTCTCTTTAACGATTACCTCTTGTAAGCGTCCAAGACCATTTTCTGGGCTAACGGTTTTAACTTAGCCATTGTTCTGAACCTCTTGCAAGCAAATACCTGATACCATGGTACTGCTTTGATTGTAACTTAGAACTTGCATACCAGAAATCTTCCTCTAACAAGTCAATGTGTCAGACCTTTTTACGACAGAAACCCCTGTGGTTCAACTAAACCAATTAGTGATCACCTCACCTCCCAAAAGCAGCCACTGAATCTTGGCGTATTGGTTAACCTGCGACCAGGCTCACTTGTCTGAATTCAGCGAAAATTATTTTGACGGGGTAGCCGCACTTCAGTAAGGAAAAGTAGACGGCCCAGCTCTGCTGCCAAAATTTTCCACAAACTTGCACAAGTGAGCCTGCTTGCAGGCTACAAATTGGTCACTTACAGAGGTCCAAGACTTTATCTATTTTGTGCCTCATTATGTAGTTCACCCCATCACTTTTTCCTGTCAGATGCACTCTTTACAAGGCACTCCAGATGCTTAAGTCATAACCATTCTCATTTTTTTTTCAGCTTATAGACTATCGATCTTCTTTTGGCATTGTCCTGGGAGGTAATTCTGTAAGGCTGCAACACTGTTTTCTGGATTATCTTAAGCAGGAAAGATCTTTTTTAACAAGTCTCATTGAAAATTATACAGAAACATTACAGGTAGGAAGAAGTTCAAACTTGGAAAGCAATAGAATGCGATAACTAACATAAGCAAACTGGCATAAAAAGTACGTAACCTGTTGTCTGGTAGTTAGTTCATCAGTGTTCTTGTGTCTGGAAAACCTAATTGGGCCATTTGTGAGTTCCAAAACCCCACACTTTCAAAACTAAGTGAAAAAACTTCCTTGTTATAATGGGTTTGCATGAGAATAAAGAATAATTTTCATACCAGTGGCTTCACACTTTCAAACTGAGGCTTGGGTCAACTCGGGAATAACCTATAGGTTTGTTTACTAGCTGTGGTTTGGGAAATGAGCCCACACTTCTCCCTTCCCTCGGGGAAAGGAGAGCGGGCCCAAAGGAGCAGTGGAAATAGAGCCTAGAAACCTGAAATTTTACTCAATACTTGATTTTGGTATATTACACTGTACATGGAAATTTGACAGACGACTTTAATGGCTCTATGTGATCTACTTTAGCCTTCAACAGCCTCTAGAGCCGAGCAAGAAGCAACAGGGCTCTTTGATAGTTCAGATGATATCTACAAGGTGAATGTGATTGTTTTATCAGTCATATTGACTGCTGCTCTTTTATGTGGAGTGGTTTACGAGCTCTGTAGGAGAAGAATGAACAGAGGTAACTTATCAACAGTTAATGTTTGTGCTTTTAAATTGTCAGTGAAAACATTCATCAGCATGATGTGTCTGTCATAAAAATGACCTCATTTTGTTTTAATACACACTAATAATTTGATTAGTATTTGGGTAGTCATGATACTTGACAACTGAGTAAACAAAGAGTTACCTCCAGAGTGAAAATGGAAGTGCTACAAATAGCCCATAAAACCAACTACTTCCAAGCGCCTACTGCACAGGCTAACATGAGGTGAAGAAAATATTTTGACCTTGGCAGATTCGAACAAACCATGACTTCGGTGGATTATATCTAACGTTGCTTTACCGACTAAGTTACGAACCCCGATGGGGGCAAGTAGTGTGTAATTAAGGTCAGAAGTGGTTAAAGTCAAAATTCAATAAAACTGCCTAATTTCATTTTTTAAAGTGCTGAGAAAAAAAAGGGGCATGTGAAAGTACTGCTAAGGAGGTTTCTTTTGAATGGTAACACCACAGGATTTCATCTACAGACTCAAAAGTTAATCCTCCCTTGGCAGACAAAATCATTCACTCTAGGAAAAAAAGTTTATCTGCCATCTAGCTTGGCAGGTGTAAATTCAGGAAAAATGCAGTTGCAAACTGTTAAAATGAGTGTCAAATGTTTGTGTTAATATGTACAGATTACTTGAATAAACTGCTAACTGATATTTCTTTTTGCAATTGAGAAGTAGAGGATAAAGAAATTAGTTCAATGCTAACCAGAAAGGGGGAGCTGATCCAAGAGATGAGAGTTTTACTCGCAGAATTCTACAGTAATATGAACAGACAGTACATAAAACTGAGTGCAAGACATGGACAAGAGCGGAAAGTAGTGCTGGATACAATGATGAAGGAGATAAAATCATTACCACCTCAGGAGAGGAGAAAACGAGCTAATTTGCATAAGGAAGAACAGAAAACTTGGGAATGCAAGGATAATAAACTGTATTTAGATGATACCAGTTGAAGAGCATTGAAAGAAAGAAATGGGAATTATTGAAACTAATAACTGACATCAAATTGGCAGTGTATGAGGATATTTTTCTCACTGTGGGAGTTTGAAAATATAGTAAAAATACTGCCGTTGTATGGATGTTTCCTTGGGAATGTATAATACCCAAAAATTATACAATTGGTACACTTGGGTCACTTCCCATGATGTATATACTTAGGAGATTTAACATCATATTTCAAGTGAAAAGCAGGAGCTGCTCATTGAAATGAGGGATTTAAGCATACAATTCTGTTGAAATATATGGCTTACCAATGCTTTGTTATTTTTTGATTAATTTTTCTCATAGGTGTGGCGATTGAACAAATTCAGGCTCTTTGATTTGTCAACAAGACTTTTAACACCTGCATTTATCATACATTTATTAGTGTGCCCATTAATGTTTTAAAATAATTTATTTTATGAAAGCATGAACGATGTGTGCATATAGAACACCTTTCTGATTTATTTCTAATGGTTCTTTTTAATCAAGCCTTAAATCTCTTGGCATTTTAGACTTGATAAAACATGAACTGCTTGAATGTATATAAAAAGCACATTAAAAGTAGTGAGTAATAAATTCCATGCAGTGTTGGGTCACATTATTTTAAGATTGTTGATTTTTTGTGGTTAGTTGATCCTGGCACAGCCTGTAGAGGCCCCATTAGAGGAGCTGTGCAGAGTTCATCCCTTTCATTCTTAGGCTTTTTTCCTTTTATACATAAAGAATGGCTGCCCTTATGTAGCAGTCAAGAGGCACGCCTTAGATAGAGAACTATAAGGAAGGACATGCCTGTGGGCAGAATACACACACACATAAACTCTAATTATTAATCACTAATACGATAGACTCCCTATCTAAAATGGACACAGGGTGCCATATACTGGTATCTAAGATTTCAAGAGTGTCTACAGGTCTTTATGAGAATCGACCAAACAAATACCTACCTACCTATCTCAACTGAAAAATTCAAGTGTGGACTTTGCTCTTTCCATCTCATGAAGAAATGAGTAAAACTGTGGCAGGGTTAATTCCATGAACACATCTTCCTGGACACCACCTCGATCAACAACCATTTTTAGCTGCAAAAATGTCTGTCCCACGACTTTCAAGTCGCTACTTCCTGCTGTTACACCAAATTTCCATTCCATGTCAACAAGTTGATTGACCATGAATGTCTGACCAACAATTGATCTTGAGAGGGCGATAAGGTTTGATTTCCATCTTTCAGAGACATGGGGGGAGTTTTCAGCAGAAAGACCTTTTAAACACAAAAAAGGAAAAAAGGTTGGGGTGGGTTAGACTGCTCTTCTACTGCAGCAAGGTTCTGCTCACACGTTCAACTTCTGGAGCCAGACCATGGACTGAAAAAATTTAATCAGCGACGTAGGTCCTACCTGGCTTTATATCTACTTTATTTTCCTGGAAAAGATTTCCTATAATGCCAAAAGTTGATGGCAAATAGTTGGCATAGGCTATTTCCAAATTGCCTCAAGCCTCTGTTTTAAAGTGAGGCCAACTGTGAAACTATTGATTTGAAAATGACTTTCATTCACACCCAAATAAAACTCATTTTCACAAGAAATGTTTGGCACTTAGCGTCTCAGCCACCTTTCAGTGGCTCTACCAGGGGCACAAGATATGAGATAAGGGGGGAGGGGGAAGGAAGATTGTTTAGTCCTTACCAAGATGTTCCACGTCCTCTTTCACTTGTGCGGGGGTTAAGTTACATTTCAGCGCACTCTTGAAGAAGCTGAGTAAACTTTTGACAACATTTTTGAGTGGGTTAGAGCTTATTCCATGTTCGGACGCAAACTCCGCAACCTGAGACATGAATCTAGTCCCTTCCTTTGGCGAAACGAGAAACGAAAATACAATGTCCAGGAGTTGACAAAATGCCTTTTCTTCGAACTTGTTGAGTGACTTGATATCTGCATACATTTGCTCCTCTGGTGGAACTTTTGTGAAATAAAAAGTGCTCATTTTGAGTAGAAAACGTAACTTATATTTCGACTTGCTGTTTTTCTCATGGAGATATCGCCTGCGATTGGACAGCGTTACTGCATCCAAAGCAGCTTTGGCTTGGTTACTTTGCTGGAGACCTGGTCACTAAGCCATGATTCACATGTGAGAAAAGAAGAAAATATCATGGTTCTTTTAGACAACGATGGGGTGAGAATTTTCTCATTTTCAGCCTTTGTCCTAATGATTTCATGTAACAGATCTCTGGTTAATCTCATTTTGCATTTAACTTTTTTAATTTCTCTATTTTGTATTCCTGGAATGTAAACGTATTTGAGGAAGTAGTCGTTACTCTGATACCTTTCCTTCGATTCACGCGCATCAGTGACTTCTTTCTTTGTGTTTAGTTTCTCAACCAACTTACACATCTTCTTCAAAGAACAAGGACCTCAGGATCAGTAAATATCACTATGAAAAGATGTAAGTTTGTAACTTATGTAATTTAAATTTCACTTCTCAGCTGTTTTCGAGTCTAGCTGAAATCCTATACGTGATCAGCTGCAGTCAAAAGGAATATTTGTTCAAGGCACAGTTTACAGAAACAAGCTGTTTACAAATTGTTCCAATTTCTGGATTCGGTACAATGATTAAGTTGAAATCTACTGAGGTCGGACCAACTGGATAGTACGGAAAATTCGAAAAATATGAATACCACATGAGGCAGAGAATGAAATCCTGATACGTTAGTGTACACTGTATAATGTAATCTGTATGATGTCTGTAGCTACTTGCATTCTAGACTCGGTAAGTCTGTCCCTTTCGTGTCTGAGTGAAGGAGATTTGACTGTTGTTGAGAATGTTCTTACTGTTTATAATCACACTGCTAATGATGGTCTATCAGTTGAGGCTGGAGATATCATCTTTTTGTAGTCATGATATTTTTTGTATATCCATTTGTTGTCCTAAAATCATTGATTTTGTTTGAAACAGATCATGGTCAAACCAAGCCGAAACCCAAACCACGAGGTACAAAAAAACTACAAAAATTGACAGCTGTTGAACATGAAGGAGAAAGTAAATGTCTTTTCAGAGCAACTAATGGCAAAAAGAAACTAAGTACAGTGGTAAGAGAAAAAAATCGTTGATTTACTGCGGAATTTGTGATCTCTTGGAAGAAACAGATGATGAGATTAGATGAACAGATTAGATGATTGTGTGTGAAACCCTGTCACTGTGACCACCTTTTAAGCCATGAAACTGTGGTTGTAGAATATCAAGGAAAAGACTGAGATTTAGATTTGGACAGAATAGTTGGTCAAAATAATACGGTAGTGTTATTATTGAGGTGGACATACATGAAAGGCCTGGTTCCACTGGAGTATCAAAGAGCCAATGTAAGATCAATGTCCGACGGGACAACCAATCAGGGACTTTAATGACCTTGAAAAATCATGCTGTTTTTATTATTTTAGTCTGTTCTTAGGCTTGATTACTGGCTGCCGTTCAGGGAAATGAGCCCTCACTCAGTGCTCCCCCCCCACCCCCTCCCCTGAAAGAGCTATTTGGGAAGGATCAAAGACCGGACCTGAAATACGGCAGAAATTGAGCCCAGTATGGCCACAGGTCTGATGATTATCTCATTGGATGGTGATGTTCAATTTATTGTTGGCCTAGTTTCCTTCATTATCAATTCAAAGGGGATGTAAAAGGACCTATGCTGTTTGAGAAAAGGTGTAACAGACTGGCTGGAGTGGTCTATCTTTTATAGGGAGAGGGGACTGTTACAGGGTTGCGGTAAGCTCCACCCTGTTGTGGTCATTACCCTGCTATGAATTGGCGAGAGCTTTAAAGTTACTGTACTGCATGGGTGTGTGGGTGCGTGCACATTTGCACATCGTAACCCTATACTTTAATATTGTTCCTTGTGACACTACTCTTTTCACTCTTGATAACTCCTTGTTTTACCATTCACAGGTCAATGCTAAAGATGTAAATAGGTTTCAACTGGTAAGTCCTACCTGTTTAGATCTTTACTTCTTATAGTGACCAAAAACTCCCCCCAAAAGGCTACAATGATCCAAAAATTGTTTCAGAGAGGTTTCTTTTGAATGGTAACACCATATGGGATTTCACACACAGATTTAATAGTTAGAGTGTGACACATGTAATCTTTTGCCTTAACATGGTCTAGGAGTCAAAGGGTTTAAGTCTATTGAATAGGCCACTTTCGATTTATAAAATTCAGCATGATAACGAGTCTTGGAGGACATGAATAAACATGAATAATCATGGTTTATTCATTTTCTTTGTTTGTGTCCTCTATTGCTTGGAACAATGTTTTGCTCTTGGGATCCTTTGTAAATGCTATTTTATCTTATTCCTTTGCAGGCATATGCAAGTGTACTTAAGGCAAATATGGATAATCTGAAGAAAAGGGACAGGAAAACAGAAAAGAGTAAAGCTAAAAAGTCTAAGGCAACCCAGTAAATAGTTTTATTTTCTTAATTATTTTATATCAGAACTGTGTTTGGGTAGTGCCTGTTTTCCAAAGCAGGTGAACATTACATGAGGCATAGTGGAGAGCGGAGAGCGGAGATATTAACTTCGTATTCCAAAAATTGTACATCAAATCATAATTTAAGTGTATGAATAAAATCTAGGAAAATGAGTTAAAAAGTATCTGGAACTTTTTACTTGCAATAACTTTAATTTATTTAAAATACATCTTTAAACAAAGCTCTAAGTCATTTGAATAAAATACACATCTTATGAAGTGAAATACTTTAGGTGAAGTCACACAGAGAGTAATCATAAATTCTTAATTGCTAGATTGCAGGCCTTAAAAAACTTCTCAAGGTACTTTGTCTTGCTCCTAGGATACCATTTTATTCTTTCTAATTTACTGAACTGGCGTTAAGCATACATGTACATATTGTAGCAATTTTTGCAGCATTTAGCTAAGCACACTTTACAACACCAAACAATGAAGTTGAAGGAATACTTGTAAAACAGTCTTCAGCTTATTTGAAGAAACTCTCAAGTGAGAGTGACTGTGACATTTCTATGATCATTTTATTCCACTTTACACTCAGCGTAACTGATAAATTTCTACGAATGTGTACACAGTTGTCAAGGCTACTGCTTATGGTCCACTTTCAACTGACTTTACTTCAGATGGAAGTGGAGAGCACTTCCTTCCATTCCGCCCTTCCACAAATGTGATGTAGTTAATGTATCTGACAAAGAAAACAGAGAAAAAGGTACATGTGTATGAGCCATTTTTTTCAAGCAAGGTAGCTAATTATTGTTGATTATGCTAGCATAATTTTTTTTCTTTGATCCAAAATGTTGAGTAGTGTGTAACTGTTATTGAGAGGGATCTCCTAAATGGTTGACCTTAAGGTTGAAAGCCCTCAGTCTGTATGCTCTATGGCGGCCAAAGTGAAAATTTGCTGAAAATTCTAAACTTCAATTTTGTAAAATCCTAAGAAATAAATAGCTGTACTAAGTAAAAATAATGCCAAAGAGGTTTTATTTGAAAGGCAACACCATAGGATTTCATCCACAGACTCAAAAGTTAGTACCATGGTAAGCTATGTTTAAGAGGTCTCATTTGAATAGTTATACCATTGCTCATTTTAATGTTGGAAGAATTCATTTTAAGTACATATTGTTCTATCCTTACTTGTCAAGGTAGTTGATTGTCAGTGCATCGGGATGCTTTTTAGTGAGTTTGATCCACTCGCTGCTTAAGCTGTGCCTCCAGGAATAGACCTCAACAGTCCATCCTTTTTCCAGCGCTTTCATGGCACATCCAGGGAAACTAGTGTCACATTCTGATTTGCCCTTCATTCCATCTCCTGTAGCCAGTACCAATACACCAGGAGGGAGCTCACACAAGGCCTGTGGTTCACAAAAAAACATCAAGTTACATCTTTGTTCATAACTAGTCAGTAACCTTGTATGCATGTTGATAAAGCTTGTCAAAAAATCTGGCCGTGCTTCAAGTGATCACCATTCAGTCTCAAGGGGTTGGGGCTACTCTACTGGCAGTGAATGTTTATAATGGTGTTTGCCATCCAGTTGGGGTCAGGATTTTGGAACTACTAATCTAGAACATCTTTGAGACTTTGCCATGTATGGGGCATATTGATTTGAAATGCACATTAGTTTCCATAAGGAAGATTTATAGTAAGATTTTTGTCACCTTATAAATCCAAAGGTGAAGGCTTTCATCTACTCTTTGCTCATCCTTCCCTCTTCTCTCTTCCAGATCAACAATGTATCCCAAGCGTCTGATCATAAAATGCAAACAAATAATAATTATATTATGCTAAGAAACATGAAACAATAGATGGCGGGAACCACTGTGGTGTGGGAGTATTGGACTGTGTAAATGAGCTGGAGAATCTTTCTTCATAATTTATGTGACATAGGCAGTCACAGTCATGTCATCTGAAGCTACTTTTTGAAGTTTAACAGTATCATTGCTATTTGTTTACAGTAATATTAGCCCTATTTAATCAATAACTGAAATCTGCCTTGATCTACCTGTAAACTTCCCACACATGTTCTGTTGCTGGAGGGCTAGAGCCACCTGCAAACCCTCTGGTCTTTGTTCTCTCCTTTTCAAGAATCCTAACCAAATTTTGCAACTTAACGCGCACATGTCGCTTGCGGTCTCCTGTGTTGATCATACTGGCACATTCTTGAGCCCCAATATAAATATTGCTGTTGTCAATGGCAACCACCATTCCAAATAAGGAGTGTGTTTTAGAGTCTTTTGGAACTTCCTTATCAGAATATTGAGACTCAGATGTTGATGTAGAGGGTGGAGCACCTTCGTTAGAGGCATCTAAACATTCTAAAGTTTGGTTTTTGTATGTGTGAAGTGCAGGTGTTGTCAGAGTGTTATCTGATAATGTACAGTATGTTAAACTTGTTGTTTTATCACGGAATTGGACATGATCCTTGTCTACGCCATTCTGTAATTCTTGTTTGTTCTCGCTTCTGTTGAAGTCATTCAAAGGGGATGCTCCTCCTTCCAGTTTTCCAGTCTGGGTGTATTCTTCACATGTTGCATCCAGTTGTTCTCTCGACACATGGAATGATTGTTGTTCTTTAGGAGGGAGCCTGTCACTTTCACAGGTTGAATTAATTGAATAGAACCTTGGTAAAATCAAGTCTTTGATCACCAGACAGTTTTGTTGCCTGGCATTTTCTTCATTAGGTGGTATTTCCAGGTAATGTGACTCCACACTGTCCACATTAGAAGCTTTTGGCAAATGAGAAGTGCTCTCCAAACTGCACCAAAGATGATTGCCAGGTGGCTGATGTTTTAGAATTGCATCATATTCATCTTTGGTTGCTTCTGTCTGAAACTGCGGCAGTTCAAAGGCTGATTCCCCAGACAGGTCTACCGATTGCAGATACCTTATGTAAATGAAAATAAAACATCAAACTTGCTATAACTGTGGTAACTCTAATCGTAGCATTTGCTTAATGAGGTTTTTTTTTACTATAACTACTAGAATCCTTCAATCTGTTGTGTTTTTGATGAAATAAGGTCTGTTATATAATTTGTTGCTTGCTTGTTTGGTTTCTTTTTCTTTACAGTCCTTTGCTAATAATTTAGTGGGTACACTGCATTGTTAAATAAAGTATTTAACAAAGAATTACCTCCATATAAGAACAAATGAAATGGCCAACACTCCTGCTATCATTCCAAGTATGAACGTGTATGTAGGTACAACAATGACCTTGAATATTGTCACACCAGACTGAATCACTGTAGTGGTGTTGTCTCCTGAAATTATAAATTAATAATATTATTTTTATTCATTAATACCAATATCACAGATCTTGTCTAAAGCAGGCTTTGAGAATGAACGCAGCACATATGTTATTGAACTTTTACAACCTCTTAAAGGGGATTGGAGAGACTTGAAAATAAGAAAGTGGTGGACTTTTAACTTACCGTCTCTCAAAGTCATGACAAGAGCAGGTCTTGAGAAAGGAGAACAAGCTCCAGGGGATACCCCACATGCCCTCAATTTGACTTCGTACCCTGACCAAGGTTTCAGACGCTTGGCAATGTACATGACATCCACTCCCGAATACTCCAGCTCAGTGTCTATGAACAGTTCATAGTGATCAATCTCTACTTTGTTGGAGTGCACTCGGCACCATGTGATCCGTATCTCCGTTGAACTGATAGCTGTGACATTTGGTACAACTGGTCTTTCTGGAGACTTGACCCCTACAGTTGCACAGATCACAGTATAAGACAATGTCTTGAAATAAAGGATTTCTTAAGTATTCAGTTAGTTTGGCACTAGTTGCAGGTATAGATAGAGAGTGATGAAACAACAAAACATACACTAAACAGCACGGCCGAGCTGTTCAAAGCTGGGTTAAGATAACCCAGGGTTAGTACGAAATTTGAATTCAGATATGACAGCTTAAAAAATAAATTCAGTTTAATTCTTTTTGTCAACAAGTTGATAATTGGATGCTCTAAAAAATAACAGAGAAAATTATCTGAGAAAATGCTTTTGACCAAAAGAAAAGAAACTCAGGTTAAATCTAACCCTTGGTTAAGCGCTAATCGGCCTTTGAACAACTGGGCCCAGGAACATATCACAATCTTTCACCAGCCTTATTCCCATTTCATTCCTCTCCCATCCTCTGGTGTGCGAGAGAGGATAGACAGCAGAGATACACTGGGGACGAGGTTGACTTTTTTTTACATAAATATTACATAACCCACACATAGTCGTTTATGCAAGACAGGTTGGTAAACCTGTGCTAAAACGACTTTAGCCCTCCTTCAATGTGACTATTTTTGGGTCAAGAAATGGAAAGTAACGCAACAACACTGACACAGACAAAAAACCGTGCCAACTCAGGGCAAAGATCGGTTGAAACGAACAACATTTTCAAGATTATCTGATGAAATTTTTGGTTAAGTTAAAACCCATATTTTCTTGAGGAGCAAGTTTAATCTGTTGAGATCAATCTTTTATCAGAGAATTCGATTCCTCCTTTTTATTGTCTCACTCGGTCCATTGTTTGATAGAGGAATCTCGGAATCTCTTCCGGGGGCAAAGCTGTTTAACAGCGCGTGACGTTAATATTTTGTGTGGGTTTAAAGAAGTAGAAAACTGTAAGAGGAAAGGTTACATGTAATTTACCTTAAACCGAATCGGAAAATTCACTTAGCTATGATATCACTTTGAACTGGTAAAAGCTTTGAAGTCTAGAAAACGATGTTGGGAAGATACCCGCTGAAATGTCCAGAGTCTAAAATACCCCAATTTTCGTCCGTGATTATTAAATCATTTTCACCAGACTATAGGCGGCGTGTGCTTAAAATGTGCTCAAAAATCAATAGCTAAGTCAAAACAATACGTGTTCTTCTCACCTGCAGTATAATCTACCTCTGATAGTAGAAAGACGAAAATAAAAGCCAATACAATCATGCCCGACCAGACGTGCGATAACTCTCCTATACACACACCTCAGAGAAGTCCGTGGTTTAGAATAACGCCTTGCTTTATGCTATAAGCACTTTAAACGTTTGTCCTCGTCCATAGAGTTCAAAGTCAGAACAAGCATTATCGAAATGTTTGTTTCCAGCAACACAGAATTAATAGTTTTATACGTGATGGTCGCATGATATCGCTATGCCATATTTGTTTGGTAGAGTATTCACTATTTGCGTACCCCAGGGGTGGTTCGTAAGGTCTCCTGATCTTTGCCAGCCAATAGTATTCTTCGACGCGAGACAGTCATTCCTCGGTTTCGGGTATCACTCGAAGATTGAAGAAAAGACAAAAAAAAAAAATTAATCAAATATTAATTACTTTTTGGAAGCTTGACAGATTTCCGTTCGTGGTAAAGATCTATAAATCTCTAAAGTTTCCGTTGCTTGTGTAAAAGGAACCTTTTTCAAAGCACGTCTACGTCACTCTGAAAAACTTATGCAACTCAAGCAAATGAAAATAATTTTCCCCGGAATTTTCCAACATAAAATGACACAACAATCATTTTTTAAAAACCACTTTTGAAAGAAACTAATAAATATGCAGATGTCAATGCAATGCTGAACAATGGTCAACCGTTCCTTAGTTTTTCAACTTCGAGTGGCTTATCGTTTTCCGATCAGGTGTGCGTTTTTCAAAACTGTCAATTTTCTCACCTATTTTTGAACGATCCTACAGAGTTTTTGTACAAAGTGGGCCTACATCATACCTCTCGATATTGTAACGCTTTTTAATTTTCCATCAGAAATTTATGGAAAATCTCATTTCTGCTACAAATGATCCTCGTGCACTATAGAAGTAGTTTTTTGTTTGGGGGGGGGGGGGGAGGGGAGGGGGTGTAACCGGAGATCAGGCCCAATTCCATGCGTTCTCTCTTACGTAGTCGCTTACTTCGAGTCGTTTTTACTCCCTCAATAACGTGAGACGTAAGTTTCGTTACTGAGGGAGTACTATCGAATCGAAGTAATCGTCTGTAATTCAGGCTAATTTGGTATTCATTTGCTCTCTTAAATATATAGAAACGAGATGGCTTCAGGTTGTATTTCGGACTCGCTATCACACTCCAGGTCTTTTGGGGAGTTTAAGTTTACTCAAGGTTAAGGCTCGCTGATCTGTTTTTATTTCAAGAAGTGTTTTCATAGTACAAGTTTTGAAATGTGTTCAAAGTTAACACCATATTATGATTTGACGGATGAGGAGGGTCGAGGGAGGAATGTCAAGAACATTATATTCGTTTGGAAAGAATTATGTTCAAAGTACACATGATCGAGATCTCAGAACTTTGATTTTGTTGAACAGAGACGGGAAAGCTATCATCAAGTTTAATATTCAAGATTGGGTTTCCTTTGGCCACTTGCTGAACATTGTATGACGTAACTATTGATTTAATCTGTCGCAAACTCTTTCAGGACCACGAGCTCACAACGGCAACGTACTTAGAAATATATAATTCAGCAGTTTATTAATTACTTAGAAATCGTTCCCAGTTGTTCATTTTTTATTCTTATTTACTATACTGTAATGCACTAGCAAATGGACTTTACACTTTCACAGTTAAAGCTTCGTGATAAGAGTTAGCTGTATTATATTTAAACTTTGAGGTCTACAAATGTCAAACAAAAGCTCCGTTTTACACTGTTTCTGTTTCACCGTTTACGACAGAAATAACAAAATGTGGCTTCTTCCGGTTTGGTCACGCGAGGGATGAAGGACACAGGCAACCCAAGCTCACTGTGAAAGTAGTGAATAAGTAATTAAAAGTTGCAGAGTAATGACAAAGGAAACATTTGACGCAGGACTCGTGTCATTTCAGGACTCAGCTTACGGGCTTCCTTGAGAGCAATATATATTTGCTAGAGTGAGAGAGTGGTTGAGAAAATGACCCACCAGATGAGGATAAGCACGAGCGAGCCTAGCCTGTGAGCAAGCTCTCATATTTGGGCGAGAGAAGCGAGCCACGCGAGCGAGCAGCGAAGCCGCCCCCGCTTGCTTTCGCGTCTTCTCTCGCGTGCCTTTCGTGCGTCTACTTTTCACGATATTCCCAAGATGGAGAGCTTGCTCGCAGGCTAGAGCGAGCCGGGTCACCCCTTTCCCTCTTATTTTTTGCGCTTTGCTCAGACCACCGAGGTCTAAGCACACGCGTTTTATTTCCTATGCTTTGCACGAGATATGGCTAGAAACAGGTCGATAGCCAGCTACAGGGAACGAACGTGCACAGCTTTGACGGCAGAACCTAGGAACATATCCTCGTACTCCTCCTCCTCATCCTTATCATCATCGTAGTCGTCATCATCAGCGTCACAGAGCATCATCATCGTCATTATCGTCACCACCATTATTATCACAATCATTCCAATTATCATCATCATCATCATCAACAACAACCTCTTCGTCATCCTTTAGCGTTCATCGCAATGCTTGGCACCACTGTCTCCCAACACCGTGCGCTTCTGCATGGCGGACATGAGATAACTATCTTTCATCATCACATAAGTGAGTGATATCTGGCTCGACAGTAAATAATGTAGCCAAATCTTGACTGCCGTCTCAGTCTGAAACAAATTACGCAAAAAAGTCAGGTAATTGTAACATGAAACGCTCTGTCTATCTTTTCCATTTGTTTTTGCTTTTTTGCAGCACAGTATTTCAATGTTCAGAGGCTGTCAGAGTTGAAGATGTCTTCAGTTAATAACTGATCTGACGGCAATTCCTATCAAATATTACAAATGACTCATCATTTCAGCCCCTGACATTCTAGGCCTCTTTGTGTCGAAAGAGGCTGGGGAAAGGAAAAAAGCGCGCTGAGGAGGATGGGAAGGGGGAAGAGAGGAAGCAAGGCAGGCATGCCCCGCGCGCTTGCTATTTTTATTGGGATATATATACCGGGATACCTAGCGGGAACCTCTGAGAGGATTCTAACTACTTAAATTACAACAACGACGTCTTCTCAGTCATGTTACCCTAAGTGTCTGAAAAAATAACGAAAATAACCAAAAAAAAAAAATTAACAAACCAACAAACAACTAAAACAAAATCACTGCCCTCAGCGAACATTTTCTTACCTCAGACAGAAGTAGACATATTTGACGTCATCACTACAACGTAGCCTTAACAAGAGTGAGGTAATGCACCAAGTGGAATCTGCAGTTTTGAAGAATAAAAAGGAGTAGCTAAGATTAGAAACTGGACAGAGGTGTAGACATATCCACTAAAACGTTTAAAGAAACGACCCAAAACAGTGCGAAATATTTGTAGAGGCAAACAACCCAATCTCCAAGTTGACAGCCGTGAAATCACGTGCATGTACCCTATTGCACAGCTTATTTTAAACGAAGGTTTTATTACAGGCTGTCAGAGTTGAGGATGTCTTCAGTCAATAACTGATCTGACGGCAATTCCTATCAAATATTATAATGACTCATCATTTCAGCCTCTGAGAACTACTGGTAAATGCACAAAAGTCACACGAAAATTTGGTGTTTAAATAAATTGTACTCTTACCATAAGACCTAGTCTCCTTCGCAGCCGTTATTAGGGTCGTCACTCGTCACGCAACGCTCCTTCCCACTAAATGGTCTCCTTGGCAGCCGTTGTTAGGGTCGTCACTCGTCACGCAACGCTCATCCCCACTAACGGCCGTTAGTGGGGAGGAGCGTTGCGTGACGAGTGACGACCCTAATAACGGCTGCGAAGGAGACTACATAAGACCAAGTTTTGCCTTGCTTGCCATCCTTATCCGATTCTGACTGAAAAATAACAAAACAGTGGTCTGAGGATTAGCTTGAATTTCATTCAAAAAACTGAACTCAAGGTCAAGAAAGTGATTACATACCGTGTAAGCGTAAGACTCTCGGAAGACGTAAATAAAAGAAATGCTGGTATCTGTAAAGGCCGGTCAGTAATGCAAAAGTAAATGGTCACAAGCTGTTTGGGTTAGTTTGTAATTCTGAAGATCAGAAGGAAGGGGTATTCGGAGGCAGTAAGAAGCGGGGAGGGGTGGGGTGCATTGGTAGGGGGTTCCAGGACTCTATAAAGTGTTAATTTCCATTTTTACTTTCATAGTTCCACCTTTGTCCTACTTCCTACTTCTTTTTCAGTTTCACTGCAAAAAAGGTCTCTGGTTTGGTTTTTCACTCATAGCCCCCCCTCACAACTATGTCCATAATTGGTGCTTAGCACCCAGCTTCTCTTTCGTGCCTTTTGATGTCTCCTGCCCATTTGATCCGTCTCCCCTCATCACTTTTATATCACGACTATTCAAGTAATAGATAAGAAAATAGAACACAATTCATTTGCTGTGAAATATCTGGGGAATGCTGACTGGTAGCGGATCTCCTTTTCTCTTAAGGTGAAAAAGCTGCGCAACAAGCAAAAAAGAGCCAAAATTAAAACCAATATAACAACTATTTTATTCTGTAAAACGTAATTACAGTGAGTGGTGTGTCTGCATTCGCATGAATTTATACATTTAACTTTCCTCCTCAGATTCCACATCATCCTCATCGTAATCATCAACATCATTATCATTTCCTGCTTCAGTCTCGTCCTCACTTTCTTCTTTGGATTCTGATTCTGAGGCGTCTCCGTCATCAAGATCCTCTTCCCAATTTTCCTACAAAAGAGAAACAGTTTTAATGTTATTAAAACGACCCTGATGTTCTTACCGTCTTCTTTGCCTAGAAAAGGGACGTTCAGATGCGACGACGGCGAAGCCAACGAGAACGTCAAGAAAGCAATAGGTTTGATCAGTAAAACAACAACTTTGCACGTGCAGCACACTTTTCGTACTTTCTTTGTCGTCGATGCACTACTACGACGTGACATTCGCACGACTCCGACGTGACATTCGCACGACTACGACGTGACATTCCCTCATGCGACGTGTTAAGGAGGACGTTAACACACCACGACAGATTCCTCTATCTCCCTCTAAACTTGGGTGCAGACAGCAGTCCCTAAGAATTCAAATCCAGGGGAAGTCACCTACATTTGAGATTTTACGCGAGTTGTAATAATTGTGAGAGAGTTTTAAAAAAGCAAAGTCTTTTAAATAGTGACGTTCTCGCTGCTGTCGCCGTTGTCGTTGCTAAAGCTCCCTAGTAACTGCACGGGACAGCTACTATAAAACTATTATTTTTATACGGTCTTGCCAGTGTCATAGTTACAGAAAATAAGTAAGAACATACATCGGATTCTGAGTCTTCGGCCTCAATAGGTACAAGTGGTTCCTCATCGGAGTCTATAAGGATAGAGAAAGAAAAATGGCAAAAAAGATATGTGTTACAATGATTTAACATAGCAGAAACAGTTAATATCATAATGAAAAATACACCTGGTTTGCTACACAGTTATAATATTATCTGTTTTAGGAGGAAAAAAGTGTTTTGCTGAGTTTTCTGTAATGCATCAGTGTAAGACTCTGGAAAGCTGCTCACCGACCTTCCCTAACCCGACATTAATATTTATTTCTCACACAGAGCAAAATGTTAGATTAGGGGAGGGGTAGGTGGGTGGCTTCCTTGAATTTTATACTGGGCACACTCTTTTGTGTTAATCACTGTAGATGTTTGCATTGTGAGGGCCTTCTTGGGTTAATTTTTGCTGGGTATGTGCCGCTGGCCTATCAAAGCCTCTACCCCACAATTATAGACCCCACCTTAGTCACTTTTGGGCAAATGTAGCCTGAATTTTCTAACCCCAAAATCCCGAAAATGTGCGACCTCATTCTAGTAACTCTATTGACTATGCAACACCATTATAGTCAATCCAGTCATGAAAATGTGACCCCATCCAGCGGCACATCCCCATAAGCGTATCGTTAGGACGTACCCCCCTCCCCTCCCCCTTCCGGGATGTTGAATGACCTATACCTAGCGTTAACAGAAAATTACCTAGAATATCATATAGACAAGAACTAATGAAGATAAATGAGGCCTTTGGGCTGAAAACATTTTGGTATTTATCACTATTTCAGACCTTCCTCCTGATAGACAACTGATGGCCCAGGAATTGTATCATCTGCAGTGTTATAGCTCTGGGAATCCACCTACAAACAAAAAAATATTAAAAAAATATTGGACCAAGGGAAACAGAAAATCTTAATATAAATAGGTGCAAAGCTCGTTTCCAAGAGACTGTCAGAGTTGAAGGTGTCTTCAGTTAATAACTGATCTGACGGCAATTCCTATCAAATATTATAATGACTCATCACACAATCTTTGGAAACATGCACACAGAGGAACGTGGTGCAGAAATATTAAGAGGATAACTCCTTATACTGGGCATTTATCAATTTTAAGGGATGTAAGAAACCCCACCAACAGTACCATGGAGCAAAGAACAGAAACCAGTGATGCGGTCAACCTTTAATATTGGTGGTATGAAAAATAACGCAACATGGACCAACAGTTATTGGCACAAAATTAAAGTGGTGTCTCCCCACCAGGCAAGGTTAAGCTATTTTTATATATACAGCAATGAAAAGAGAACTGTGTTGAAACCTCCTATTTAAGACTGTGACACATTCAGTACAAAAAAAATTGGATCAATATAGGGTTCTGAGAAACTGCCCACCTACCCCTCCCCTAAGCCAACATTTTGCCCTAAGTAAGAGGTAACTGTTAATGTTAGCTTAGGGGAGGGGTAGGTGGGCAGTTTCCAGTAACCTAAATTGATTAAAAAAATTCTTAGAGTATGAGCCTTGGCACAGGAGGATGAACTGGAGGGTTAACCCTTTAAGTGCCAATAGTGACCAAGATCAATTTTCGCCTAACAATATCCATACATTGTCAACAGATAAGTTCTGAGAATTAAGAAAATGATCACCCAAGTAAAAATGCCTTGATCTTTTATCAAATTCTCTCAACTAATTCTTTATGGAAATGTATGGAGATCAGTTTGGAGAATTTGCATGTGGTTACTAAGGCTTAAAGGGTTAAAGCCATACCTGTGATAGCATCAAATCCAAACGACCTTGCAGTTTGCACAGTTTACCGTAAGTGCTCACACGTGACTCCATCATGGCGTATAGTCCACCAAGGGTCTTCACCAGGTCTGGGACCTTAATACAAAAAAGCAGAAAAAATATTACATTATTATTAACAGTCTAAGTGTATGTGATGTGGTTCATTTTCATCCTTGGTTGCAATTTTATGTCCCCACATAATCAATATAATGCACTCTTTGACATCAAAGAGATAACATCTTACCGTCATTAAATAAGCCATATGAGTACTTAAAATTTGTTTGATCCATAGCACCAATTGTGCTCCTCTAGAAAAAAATAATGAAAAAAGCTGGATAAGTATACTTGACCACCATAAGACAAGACTTCTATGGTAAGTTCTGAAGATACCGGTACACTAAATAGTGAACGGATGATTAGGTTAATAGCCTGGAAACAGCCAAATTTTCATGGCAGCAGTATTGGTTTCACTGCCAAATGCCAAAGTGGAACCAGTAGCTATAGTGGCAATGCAAAGTGTTGGCCGTTTTCTCAGGCAACTAAATTTAAAATAATGAAGGAATGCACAGATGGGTTTAGAGGGACTAAGTTATTTAAGATTTTGTGTTAAATTCTCCCTTCACCTCACAAGCAAGCATGAGGCTATTTAAAATGGAGACTCTAGCAATACTTACCTCCAAGGCATGGCTTCAATCTTGTGAACAAGCTGCAAAAATAAATAAAAAACAAACAAATAAATGAGTCCATCAACTCTGCACTGCTACAATCTTGTCACATTTCCCTACAACAGAACATAGGGGATCTGACAAAACAGTGAATAATAAAAAATGTCCAACAAACCTCTGTCAAGAATGGAACAGTGAGTGTGACTGGAAGTCCTTTAATTGTATTTTTCATAACGGTTTCCTTTTTTCCCCCTTGCCATAAAACATCCTGTAATAACAAAGAACAGTTGACCAGGCATACATTATAAGAGGCCTTCTAGAATAGTCAATGATTCATTTACCTCGAATAAGCATCCAGTGTCTGGTCAAAAGGGGTGGGGGGGGGGGGGGGGAGGGGAGAGGGCACTTATTTAATAAAGGGCTCTTGATCAGGAGAGGAGCAATCTCCACGTTCTCTCTTTAATAACGTGAAACTTTCTTTTGGCTAGATCTTTATAATAGAACTCTGCCAGCACATGCAGATGATTGAACTGGAGCTGACTTGATGGAAAAAAAACTGCTCCAGTAATATTGCTGGCCAATTTTCACTTTCAAACAATTATAGCAGTGAGAAAAAAGAGAAATTTTCTTGTGGTATCTTAATTTACTGTTTAAGAAAGCAAGGAGGGAGAGGGGTGCTTATGTGCTAGTTTGGCCAAGCAGGAAGGGTGTTTTGTTTGGGAAGCGCACTTATTACAGTATGGGTGGCCCTTACTGAAGGAGATTAGTATTCTTGCAGTGTATTATCATACTTACCTCCAGTAGATTGTTATCTTGACTATGAAGAGCCTGTATTAACATCTGCACTAATGAATCAGCTGTCGGGGGACCACTTGCTTTTCTTCTAAAAAGAATAGGATACATTGTTTGGATACTCAACTGAAGGAGTTTTTAAAGACTATTGGGACCATTACTAGGTTGGATGAACAGAGTTTAAAAGCTTACAGACCCTGTCCATGTACTTTCAAGCTGGTAAAATTTGTTTTTGAACCATGATATCCACTTAGGTTCGACAATTCTTGGCAGGGTCACTGCAACAGTACATGGCACCAATATTACTGTGGGCCTGTAATAGTCCCTCCCCCCATGAGAGATAGACTACCACACCAGGGACTAAATCCCCTACTCTTTACAAACAGTGTACATGGGTTCCTTAACGTCCCACAGAATTTATAGGTGCAAGGGTTGTGACACAGGGCCTATGCTTTATCAGCAAATGTCATTACAAAGGCAGCACTTTCTCCTCAGTTATTTGAAGACCCACAACTTAGACCCTAAGCCGGGGGTTTCAACTGGTGGCCTCTCGCTTGGCAGACCAGCACTTATCCAACTGAGCTAATCTGGCATAGGTTGTATTATGAACTGGTTTAATATTTTAAGACTAGGGCAATTTTTTAATTTTACTCAGTTTCTCTTCAGTTGTCTAAGAAACTGCTATAACTAAGTTCTGGTGTAAACATTACAAACAAAAAATCCCATAGAAATACAATCCATGTAGTCCAACTGGTGAAGAATAAAATAATAATGCCTATAACATCATTATGACATTGTAGTCTCCATGCAGTACCTTTGTGTGTCAGCAGATGCTGTGTTTATTGCTTTTAACCTCTCCTCTATGCTCTGTAGATAATAACAACAATGATTTTGTTACTTAAATCCTTTACTTCCCAATAAGTAAGTAAGTAACAACTTTATTTAATGAGGATAGCACATGACAGTAAAAACTGATGAACTAGTGGCCCTCGAATAGTGACCAAAATCAAATTTCTCCTAACAATATCCACAAATCGTTTAGAGAAAAGGTTATAAGAATTGAATAAAAGGAAATGTATGGAAACTGGTCTGGTCTGAAAAATGATGAAGTGGCGTGCATGGGAGATAAACTAGTTTCTCACTACAAAAGAAAACAGATAAGGATGAAAACAACTATTGCTACCAATATTGCTACTGACAATAATAACCACAAAGGATAAATAAAGCCTGAGTTAAAAGTTATAAGTGGTAATTTTAATCCACTAAACTTGCCTGTTCTTCTGGTCTCACTCTTTCTTCACTTCTTTTTTTACCCTTTCCTTTTGTTCCTTTTGTTTGTCCCTCTTCAGCAGCAACAGAAGGTGTCGCTAATGCCATATTACCTGCACCAAGAGTTGTCGTTGCTTGCCGTGAATTCTGACCTTTGGTCACTTGAAGTGATTCCTGAGTTCCATTATTGAGAAGTAGGTTTGACGAGTTTTCACGCATGAGACATGTGTGCTCTTCCATTGTTGAATAGGCCTACAAGGAAAAAATGTTATTAATACTAAACTATTATCTGATTAGTATACCAGTTAAAGCTATTATGCAATAATTGCTCTTTATATTTTTACACATAAAGCTGCTACTTTTTGAGTCTGAAAATTTTAAAATCAAAGTGCTAAATACTTCTGGAGACCATCAGAACACATTTCATGACAATGCTAATAGCTATTGCTTCTAATGGTCAATTATCAATAAGCAATGACACAAGTTGATGGTTAGAGGACTATCATTAATGTTCATATAATTCTTGCTGGAGTCATTTCTCAGTTAACTCTTGTTGGCAAGGTTGTCAGCAAGTGCTGAAGTATGCCCCTTTCTTAAAGCAGGTGGCTAATTTAGCCATCTTTTATGAAAGAATCAGAGAGAAGCCAAGCAAAGACATGCAGTAGGTGTTGATTTTTGAAGGCTGCCAGCTCTTTTTGACAACCCCAGCTATTCCTTTGGCCAGGCAACTTCTTGCTTATCTTAGTTAATGATTTTGTTCAAGAATGACTTGCCTGGACGCCCATTGGGGAATTGAGCTTTAAAAGTTCCTTGCCCAGAGAGGAAAATTTACTACTCCCATTTTACCAGAAAGGACTTCTTTTGAGCCCTGTTTGGTTTAGTTGGATTAGTATGTTCACTTCTTACCAAAGTTTCAAACTGGGGTTTTACAGTCGAACCAAATGCAACTTGCACTGAAGGCTCTGCTTCCACTAACAATCGGATACACATCACGGGTATAGGTGATGGTGTTCCATCCTACCAAACAAAAACAACATAACGATAAGCATAATATAATATAAAAATCTAATGTGACTGAAAATCCTTTTCAGTTCGAACCTTTTGGTTGCAACTGTTAACAGGTATTAAAAAGGCTCAGGTAATTTGAGTATCAGCGCAGTCAGTTATGATTTCAAGTTGCTGGGTAAATGCCATTACAATAAGTGGTAGGGGGGGAAAGGGGGGGAGGGGGCAAGTGAACAGCTAGGAACTTCATTTGGTTCTATTACCCCTTCATTTCCTATGAAAGTAGTTGGGGGTCATGCTCATAGTAGTGGGAGAAAATCCCTGGTCTCCTTAGTCCCAAGAGTGACTAAAGTAAATTTTCTCCCAACAGTGTAAATACATAATCAAGAGAAAATGCTATGAGAATTAATGAAATGATCACCTGATGGGAAAGGCTTTGATCTACAAACAAATTCTCTTAACCAGTTCTTTAAGGAAATGTATGGAGCTCAGTCTGGAGAATGTGTATTTGCAGAGTGGTGGAGTGGTCAGTGAGCTGGACTCGCAATCAGGTACTCCTGGGTTTGAGTCCCGCTCTGGCCACTCGCTGGATTTGTTCTTGGTTGTCCCAAGTTCAAATCCTCTGCCTTGCTTGTAAACTGCCAACTGGTTGACTCCTGCCAGTTGGGGTTTTTAATCCTGTTACCTTGTATTTGTATTTTTTGTTTCGAAGTATTTAAATGGAGTGCCTCAGTGTTATCTAAGCTGGATAAGCTAAGTGCACTTTCCACTATAAACAAACCTTTATGGAACCCTGTCTCATCAACCATGTGTAAGAACTGAAGATGCAGAGCATGGGTTCAACGAAAATAAATAAAATCAAGAAATGAATTACTTTTTTTAAATACCTCTTTCTCAGAACTGGTTAGCTGAATAGTTCTCGTTGGTCTTAGGGGCTTTTTAACACCCCTGAAATTAAAAGAGAAAGACATATATTAAAAGGTCTACTAAATGATAAGACAGGTTAAGGAGGAGCTGAATTTATGAAGAAAAAAGAAATTAAAAAACAGTTCACAGATCAGACTTCTCTAAGTACCAGTGAATTACTGAGCAAAGGTTTAGTTCTTTTCACACCAAAATGCAATGAAGCATTTTGTCAGGAGTGTGGCTCTACCAGCCATGGTCATGAAAAACTGATTCATAGGAAGGATATATAAGCAACTCACCCATTTAGTGAATATTCGAAAACATGTATTTGTCCATCTTTTGAGAGTACAGCAATGTGAACAGGCTGAAAGAAAAAAATCAACACTGTATTTTATGTTTGTTATCCACAGACATGTCCTGGTATTACCCAGAGGCCAATGGTGTCTTACTGTTGGCATTAGGCAACGAGGGAATCTTATCTTTTGCACGGAACTTATATGGTAGGCACCAAGAAATTATGGATTTAGAGCTTGAGGCGCCATACACTGTACAGTTTTTCTCAGTCAACTTTTTATAATGCTGATCAATGTGACATAAATGATATCTCATGCTATATCAAAACTCTCTGATTTCTTCACCCTTTCCCAAACTAGCCTGCTTAAAATTCACTCCCCTTCACAACGGCACATACATGTACCTTTATAGCCCATATATTGCAGTTCCCCTTGCCCCTTATGGAGATCAATCGCACCAACATTAGTAGATACTTTTTTTTACCTTGTCTTGATTGCTGTGACGTATGACATCAACTACAATGGGTTCATCTGTGAGAGAAAGCGAAACTAACGCATTTTTGTTATGAGCTTCCAAGTTAACATACCTGCAAGAAAATACAAATTTTACTTGATGATTATTCTTTAAATAATAACACTTTACTGAATTTTATACCAGACTATCAAGATTCAAATAAAAAATACTGAATTATTATCATGATCATTCCCACTAATTTGACCTTCAGCTGTTCAAAATGGAGTACAAATAGTATGAATTGCTTTGAAAAAACTTACCAGACATTCACAAGTCTGTCCTGTTCTGCTCCGGAAATGAAATAATTACCACTGATTCCATTACTAGGAATGTGGTTGGCGTTTGTGTCATGTGACAAGGAACTTGGTATAAATGAGAGATATGTCACTGGCGTTGCGTGACCTGTAAATTTCTTCAGACCGGAAAGAAATAAAAGACACTTACAGTCTCACCTAATTTTAGTTTGTTAAAATAAAACTTTTAGGCACAAAATTTAAAGGATACAGTTGACTGATTTGTTTCTTGTTACTATGACCACAGTCAGATAAATTAGTTTCTGGCCTCTAACAGTGTTCAGCCTTTACCTCATTATTAAATTCTCTTCCCTAGTGAGTGCCACTTATTCTCCCCTAAGATCTGGCAAAAAACATTGTGACTTCAAATGAAGTAATCCACTATTATGCAATTTGATTGTATCAGCCATAAAATCCCCTTTACAGGTGTGGACAACGTAGGTAAAATAATTATTGGTGAATACCACGTTCTTTGCCCAAGAGTCATTGCCATCATCTCATATATATTGCACTTTATCCTTGCCATTCATTTTATATTTCTTACCCTTAGATTTTCTTTTGTCTCTAAATCCCATAATTTAATGCTTCTGCCAGCAGAGAGCAGTGTATCTCCCTTGGGACCAAGTTCAATGCACCTCACTCCATGTTTGTCAGCTTTCCACTTACTACAGAAGACAAAGCGCAAGTTCATAAACAAGTTTGTTATTAACTTTAGAGAAGGGGCGTCACCAGCCAGGCCCTCTTATTTTGCAGACACAAAATGAGGCCCTGCCAGCTCCCCTGAGCAAAATTCCTACACTCTTTCCAAGACTTGACTTTACTAACACTGTAGCCGGGGTACATTTGATGACCAGCCACTGCTCACAGAGGTCCAGTTTTTTTTCCCAAGAAATCATTTCGGGGATGAGAACTGGCCCAATTCCTGAACAGTGGCTAGTAATATTGAAACGAAAAGCAACCTAAAAAATGAAGCATAAATAAATAAGGAAGGCATCAAAGGTACACATGAACTCAAGAGAGGGACTTATTATTATTAATACAGTGAGCTCAGACCCTTAAAATAAAATATTATGATAATAGGAATCTTACCATTTTCTCCGGCCATTTTCTGTGTTCCATTCTATTATATGTTTATCATTTGAACAAGAATATAATGTGCTGTCATCTTCACTCCAACACACACCATTTACTCTGTTGTCATGACCACCTTCCTGAAAGATAATAAAAAAATGTTGACTTACAATGTATACACAGATCTACATACATGTCATGCTTTACAAGACTGTAAAGCGCCTCCTTGAACATAGGATAAGAGTGCTATAGAAATAAAGTTATTATTATTATTATTAATTGCCCCCTTTCTTCATCCCTTTTAGTGCGACCCTCATCATCAACCAGCATAGTGGTACAAATGACATATCACAGCCACTGGAATTAAGAGGGGTGCAATCTGTTGGTCACATTCTGTCTGGCCTCCACAAGATTTTGCAAATTTTGGGGCAGAAATGGATTAGACACGAGAAAAAAAAGAGATTCTTACTAGTCTCTGGTTCACTTCTCCAGCAGCAATGTTATATACAAAAATATCCCCTGATGATGTTCCAAGAGCTATGGAATCAACAACTGAATCTGTCATATTTTTTGCAGTCTTTTGTTTCTTCCTTCTTTGAACAACCTAACAAATAACAAAAATGCTTTATTTTAGCAACTTTCTGCAGTAGACCTCTCCTCGTAACACATTCGCACTTCTTTTCAGGTGTGAGAAATTGGCCTATGAGATCCAATTTTTGGATCTGCAGGTACAAGTGTTAGTCTCATGAATAAGGCATGGGTGTTAGCAGGTACACACGCAGTGAAGTTCTTCGTGACTGGGATTGTTTTTTTGATGCAGTTAAACCCCGCTTTACAGACACCAGCATAACATGGACACCTCATTATAATAGACAGTTTGCAATGTCCCTGAGGAAAGAAAGCCCTTACATTTTCTCTACATTCAACCTGCTTAATATGGACACCATGTTAATACGGACACTTCCTATGGCCTCCTCAGTGTCCACATCAACAGGGTGTCTGTATTAAGCAGGTTGAATTTACAGAAAATGCAGGGCTTTCTTCCGCCAGGGACAAAGCAAACGGTACGTAATAATGAGGTGCTTGAATTATGTGGGTTTTTGTAAAGCAGGATTTGACTGTATAACAAGCATACAGAGGCAGATCCAGACCTTTAGATAAGGGGGGCCTGGTCTCAAAAAGATTTATTCTAGGACCATCAGGCCTCAGTTTGGTCTAAAAATAAGAGCGGGGGGGGGGGGGGGGGGGTTGCTCTTTCCCTGGATCCACCACTTGCATACATTCTACCAAGTATCTGGTCATTTCATTCCACGGTCACTTTGTTCCAAGTCATTATTGTCCCATGACATTGCCACATCACATGGGGGTCTTTATTATGGAACTTTACAGTGCATCTTTTTATTGACCATTATTTGAAAAAGTTCATTATTGAGATTCCGCTGTCTATACATACAGTCTGACTAATGTTTGAACACCATTTTTGTTCTCTCAGACAAATCTCACATAATTTTCATCACCTACATGTTTCTTTGTGACATGGGCCACCAAGAGCTGGTATCAAGGAAATATCCTTTCAATGAAAAGTCACCAATCAAAACTAGAGGGTCAAGGGCTTTACAGAGCTCTTACAGCAGAATTCTGTAAACGATAATTCTCTCTTTCGCAGATATTCTTAATGTTACGTTACATTTACATTAACGCATTTCCAATAAACTTAATATCGCATCTTTTCACGATTAGATGTAAAAATGATGGTCATTAAACTTAACTAATAAAATGACAAACTCCTGATGATTTATAAAATGCTTATCATCGGCAACCTTTTTTTAGCATTAACAGTACAGATAAAAACAGAGAAAGGGATTGCGCTTTTTTAGCGTGTAATAAACACTGCGTGACTTGATTGTAAATTTGCTGAAATTTGCATGCATACGCATACAGGACACCTGAAGACAACGTAGAAATCTTTTAAATAAGAAATTACGTTGCATGGAACCTTTATTCTTCAATTGTACAGCACATTGCCATGCATGCGAGCGTCGAAGCAAACGCTAAAATATCAAGTCACGCCGTAAACAAAGACGGAGTCTTTCAAAACCAGAAATTACAAAATGCAGCTTAACAATCTCACTGGATGTTGGCGGGTTAGGGAATTTCTTCAAAACTAACGGATTTAAACCAAACATTGGTGAAAGAAATGTTATGCCTGACTCTAACAAAGGTTGAGCACTATATTTTACGCTTTGTCTACGCGTGAATTGTGCAGAGGAAATGACTATTTCGAGAAAACATGATCTATTTCTCCAGAGACTAAAATACTCACCGACGACCTTGAAGTTCGGCTCCAACGGAGGCATGTACAGGTCGTTGAAAGATGTGATGGCGATGTGTATTCATGCTTTAATGATCCGAAAGTACAATCCCATAACTTAAGGCGTCCATCTGGGGTTAAAAGTGCTAAAAATCGACCATTTTTATCAAAGGAACAACAACTACCTTCCATATTTCATACTCCATTTGCACGTGGGATCAGCAAATCTAGAACCCATTCCCCTTGGCAAACAATGGCAGAGAAAAGGAATGGGAATGATAAGAGATACTGGGCATGGGGATCGTTCATGGGGATCATTTTCAGAAATATTAAAGGCGAAATGCCAGTTCGGTCGAATCAGGAGCCCATGCCCATGGGTCATAGCTCCTGGTCAAATACATTACACTGACATTATACCAATTTATCACCTGGATCATGGGCTCCTGCCTGGATCAGTTAAAAAAAAAAACTGGAATACCAAAAGAAACTGACAAAGCATTTTGGGTCATTTAGACACTTTAGCGTGCCGCAAAGTGGTCGAGGTTGTCCATAGTTTGTCAGACATTTTTAGTTTTACATTTTTTTTCTCGAGACAGGAGTCCTGAAGGAGTTCTCAACGAGAAAAATTTCAAAAGTGATTGGATATCGCACCTAGTAATATTTTGATAGTCATTAATTAAGTGTTGCCAAGACTCCGTTACAACCAATGTCCGACTGCTGATATCATCAAGAGAGAAAGTCATTAAAAGGTACTTAATTCCAGACCCGGTTTTCGGAGGCCACAAAATCGCGAAAAGGGGTGAAAAGCTATGCATAGCCTCTGGCGCTTCACATCTTATATTTTTGCATCTTATATACCCGGGGAGTACCTCTCTCTTGGGGAAGAATTTCTATTAAAAAGCGGAGCTCTGGAGGAGCGCGTGAGTACCATAAAAAACCATGATAACCTGTCGCGTAGAAATTTTGGTACAGCGTGCGTGTCACTGTCGACCCTATCCATGTCCAATGTGAAATATTAAACACCCTCGAAGCCCTCGAAGTTACACGACCAGGGTACACGACCCTGTACACTTGCACTTTACTGCCGCATTTTGGCGGGAAATCATGTAGGCGACCCGCGTTTTCGGCGGGAAATAGCAGTGACCAACGGCACTTTCAAAATAGCCGAAAACAGGAGCCCATTTGCCGAAAACAAGAAATCAAAAAGTGCAATGAATCAAGAGGAATCAGCTGAGCTCTCCGAAATTTTAATCCAGGTACAAACTTAGTCTCAGGGAAGTTGTCTGTCTTATTAGAGAGATTTATAGTCACGTTTACGGCAAACAGCAAACTTGAATTTGTATCTCGCGTGAACTAGTTTTCAGTTCGCTTATCGTTTACAGTTGATAAAACTCTTCATTTGAAAGGCTTGTTCAGTTGACCAAACTACTTAATTAATCTTATTTTGGCAGTACAATGCACTTGCAGTCGAGCTTATTTTCACGCGGAGTTTTGCTTGGTTTCTACGATTTTTTCCATTCAATCATCGGTGGTCTTCCTTAACTTCTTTACTTCTTATTTTTGCAAATATTGAGTGCCAAGGCTTTGACCACAAAGTACGCATTGAATTCTGCAAAGCTGATACATGCATACATACATACATACATAGTTTACTTGGTAACGCAGGTTATAGAATACGCAAGACTGAAGTCCTGATGTGGACCTGCCTATCTACTTGTTAAAAACTAAAGTATATACATGTGAATAAATAGAAAATCAACAGAATTTAAATAATAAATAATAATAACAATACAAATATAAATAAGATTAATAAAGAAATTCCTCATTCCTATTTCTTATCATGGAACATTCCTTATTATAGCTGATAGAATTAATTAAGTCCTTGCTAGATCTAAGTCTTTTTTTAAAACATTCTAAGCTAGAAGACTTTTTGATCGAGTCAGGAAGTGAGTTCCAAGCAATGGCAGCTCTATGCTTAAAAGTCAGCCTGCCAATTTCTGATTTAGGACTTGGAAATTCAATATTCATTGATTTCCTCAGGCAGTGAGATGATTGTTTTAACATTACTAGATCATTTAAAACATTGGTATTGCGTCTATAGTAGGATTTATACGCTTCTACTAACAGTCTCTTAGTATAGTAAAATGATAAATTGTTCCAGCCTTTCAATTTATTTAATTGATCAGCATTCGAATTCCTTGAAAGTTTAAAAATAAGTTTAGAAGCTCGTATATGAGCACGCTCAAGATCATCCATTAGTGCAGGTGAGCAGGAACCCCATACTAGTATTCCGTATAAGACACTTGGAAGTACAGTCCTAAAATTTTATTTTAGGACTGTACTTCCAAGTGTCTTATACGGAATACTAGTATGGGGTTCCTGCTCACCTGCACTAATGGATGATCTGTAGAATGGATGATGGCAAGGATTTAATTCTTCTGAGGACTGCTATTTTCTTATTAAAAGATTTTAACAGACTTTTAGTGTGTTCTTGCCAAGAAAGATTACTGTCTATAGTTACTCCTAGACATTTACATGATGATTTTAATTCAATAAATTTTTCACCATACTTCAAAGGCAATAGTGGACCAATGAATCTTTGTTTAGATAATAATAAGGCTTCTGACTTAGTTTCATGAGCAATCAATCTGTTAGCACCACACCAACTAAGAACTTGATCTAGTATAACTTGCATGGCCTTAATTATAGTATCAATATTATCACTTATGGTAAATATGGTAGTATCATCAGCAAACATATAAAGTTCTCCCGAGGTTACAGATTCAGGAAAGTCATTGACATAAAGGGAGAACAGTCTGGGTCCTAAGATTGACCCTTGTGGTACTCCAAACTTGATAGAGCTAGTGTCTGATTTCACTTCATTAACTTGAACAAATTGGTTACGATTTAACAGGTAGCTTCCCATCCAAGATAGTAAATTTCCTGATATACCAACAGCTTTCAACTTTTGTAATAGGATGGTATGGTTCACCGAGTCAAAGGCCTTCCTGAAGTCAATAAACAGAACACCAACTTTAAGATTATTATCTAGGGCCCACTTCCAAGTGTCAGTAAGATGAAGAAGGAGACCCTCTGTAGAATGATTCTTGCGAAAGCCCCATTGATTGTCACTAAGCAGGTTCTGAGCTTCAATGTGATTGTCTATGCTGTTGCTTATAATATCTTCAAGAATCTTTCCTGGGATACTTAAGAGAGATATGGGCCTGAAGTTGCTCATATCAGTGGGTGCTCCCTTTTTGAATACTGGCTTAACACGTGAGAGTTTCCAGTTTGTTGGAAAAACTGCATCATCTATACTTTTCTTGAAAACTGGCAGCAGGCTATGGATAGAAGATTCCCCAAGGAGTTTAAGGTCCTTGGGTGAGACTAGGTCCGGTCCAGTAGCTTTATTCGGGTTTGATGATTTTTCACTTTTCTTCTTCACTAGCTCCCAATTTAACTCTATGTCGCATCTTGTAGGAGTGACTCTTGTTACATAAGAAGTTAAGGTGTTTGGATCAAGAGGTTCCAAATTCTTTGTAAGTTCTTCACTGATATTAACAAAGAACTCATTAAAGTAAGAAGCTTTTTCTAGATCACTGGTTAATACATCTTTACTGTCAGTTATTATGGGACCAATAGTACTATCCTTACTTTTCCTTAGAACCTTGTTGGTTAGTTTCCAAAATTGCTTAGGATCTTGAGAATTCATAAATTCCTGTTTCCATAGGCAGCTTCCGATTGTTTTAACAACTTTTTTACTTCATTTCTCTTGGATTTATATAAATCCCATTTGACTTGATCTTGAGATGACTTGGCTTCCTTAAGTAACTTATAGCGAAGATTTATTTGCTTCCTTATGTAAGTAGAAATCCAGGGTAAAGATTTGGATCTTATTTTAACTTTCCTTGTTGGGAGGTGGTGGTTGACTATATCCTTATATAAATAGTCCCACAGGTACAAGCTATCGTCGACGTCGTCAAAAATACCAGCCAATTGCCACGGCGCATGATCTATATCATTTCTGAATTGTTTGATGTCAAGTGATTTGTAAGCTTTGGTTGTTATATACTTGGGTTTAGGATTAGCTGTAGTAGTCATAAAGACAGCAAATACTAAGTGATGATCAGAAATACCAAGATCAATTGCACCAGAGGTTTTCACTTTGGCTGGTTGGCTGGTAATGATGAGGTCAATGAGAGACTTTGAAGTAAGTGTGATTCTTGACGGGCAGGACATAATGTTTTTAAGGCCAAAGGAGGAGATTATCCTTTCCAGCATTTTTCCATATTGAGATTCAGTATTACTTGATCCTTTTAACATGTCAGAATTGAAGTCACCCAAAAGAATAATATTTTTCCTTCTTAGCCAGATGTTTTCTAGCACGTTCCTGAAATGATTGAAAAATAAGGAATCTTGAGGTGGTCTATAAATGCATCCTATCAGGAAAGAATAGTACTAAGGGAAAATTTTAAAGCTTTACAAGACATCAACACAACACCGAAAGAACCCAAAACAGAGCGGGTTGTAGCAGTAGACAGCTAGCCTGCGTTGCAGGCGCATGGAAGTAGAGGGCGCAAGAAAGTACGGGCCCCGCGAGGGAGATACGCGTGTCTCTCTCGTGCGCCCGTTCGCGCCTGCTACGCAGCGAAGACAGCTGTTTTGACAGCTGTTTTAACCACAATCCCATGCGTGCGGTGGGCGCCAAATGAGAAAAATGTGGTTTCTCAAAATTAGTGCAAGTTGCTTCTCATGTCTTTCCGTTTGGTTAGTGTATATTTTCTTTCTTCGTTGTCGACACAAGAATAAGAAAATGACGAGGAAGATTATGTTCTACCCTGTTCGAATTCAGAAGCAGCGAGAGCTTTGTACTGTCGCCCAACGCGATACTGGTTTTAGAAAGTCCATGAATCATGTGCCCTTCTTGACCTTACAATGATGTGTACAGTGCTTTTCAGGTAAGACCGTTCGATGAAATATTTAGTAACAGTTTGATAGTTCGTCCAATTAAACATCCCAACTGTAAGTGTCATGAGTACGTTTACATGTGTGACATGAAAACCTTCGTGCTCCATAAAAAATGTGCAAATTATGATCACCGCGTTGGAGCTCATCGATATCTCATCACACCTTGGTTTGTAAGTGTTCCCAGCGAAAACATGTATATTATTTTTCCTTTGGCTCTTTTCCGTGTTACTCTTCGGAATACTAAAGTGTAGAATATTCTGCAGCTACGCCAGCGTTGTGCAGTTACAGATGAAGAATGTGTGATCCAGTAGCTCAAGTGGATAGAGAGCCCGCCCGGTGTTTGGAAGGTCATAGGTTCGAATCCTGTCGGGGACTCAGATTTTTTCTTTGTCCCACGCTCGTGACATGCTGATTATTTCATTTTCACATTTGTTTCGCCGAGCTCAACATTTACCATCTTTCACCAATGTGTGACCTATTTTGTCCCTCCCATGAAGGTAGTCCAAAACAGTCTTGGACTCTGGATTCCACGCTATGAATTCCGGATTCCAGCTACTGGATTCTGGATTCCTTGTCTGTAACACTTTAATTCCGGATTATAATTTTTAGCAGGAATCTGGATGCCTTCAGCTAAATTTTGGATTCCAAAGCCCAGGGCCGGGTTGTTCAAAGCTGGGTTAAGATATCCCAGGGTTAGTGGGAAATTTGAATTCAAATATAAAGACTGAAAAAAGCAAATTCAGTTTATTTCTTTGTGTCGACAATGTGATGATTGGCTACACTAAAAAGAATAGAAAAAAATTGTCAGCGGAGACGCTTTTGGCAAAAGAAAGACAAACTGGAAATTAAAATTTAACGTTGGGTTAGCGCTAATCAACCTTCAAACAAATTGGACCAGGATTCTAGCAAAGCTTTTCGCAATTTGGAATCCAGACTACCTTATATGAGGCAAAATCTTAAAAAATTCTCATACACTTGGTTTTCTGACAGTCACAGTGAGAGCATATATGGAATGAAAATATTTTTATTTGGGTGGGTAATCAAATGACCTCACTACCTTTACTGTGCAGCCACCTTGGGAAAGGGACAAGTGGCTGTTCGATAAAGGTTGCCCTCTCAAATAGAGTCTCTTCAGTGAATTGCTGATGTCTGCCTGGACATCAGTAACTGGCTGGTAAAGGGAAGGTACAGTGTAGCAGCTCAATAGAGGTTCAACTGTATTTATTGTCATTAAACAATAGGACTTGGAAGAAAAGGTGTCTATTTTGCCAGGATGTTTATAAAAAAGCCAAGGCCAGCTGAAAGTGAGAGGATAAAATATGTCCCTTGGCTGCAAATTGGGATGAAAAGTTTTGATTTGTGAGTTGATTCTCAATAAATACATGTCATGTCATACATTGATTCTTAATAAACACATGTCATCATACTTTTATTTACTAGATAACAATGTTGATTATCAGAAAGGTTCAGACAAGTATTTGCATGAAGTGCAAATTTTATTATTTGAAACAACCATTTCTTAGCATTCAAGTTGAGAGAATTACACGTACTTGTAAAGTAAACTAACTATTGTACATTACCTTATGATAAGACCCCTATGAATGTTCAAATTACTTTGATCTTCCACAGGTTAATATTACTTCATTCAAGAATGGTTTCTAATTCCTAATTATGACTATAAAGTTTCTGTTTCTTATTATATTAACTCTAAACCAATAAAACATTTTGAGTAAACAATTGAGGAAACATCTATGTTTCATTTTTAATGTCTACTTTTTTTTGCTTGTGACAAGATGGTCAACTAAACTAAACTTGACTAAAGTAAACTATTTTTTGTCAGAATTCTGATTATTTTGAAGTAAAGTTCTAAGGGTAAAACAAGTCTGTATAAGCACAATGTTGAGGTTGCACAAATGCTTGTGCATTCTAGGCACACCCATGGCATGATCTCAATTTAACAAATGGTGGAACTTACATCATGTAAAGCCTTTATGTTGTTTTGTACCCATTTTTACAATAACATTGAAAGTTTTTGAACTCCTGCTCTCTGGAAATGTTTCTTGGAGTATAACTACTGTGTATTTCAGGGTGCAAAGAAAGTCAGTTTTACAGTGTAGCCTTTGGGCAAGCTGTAGCCAGCAGTTAATATCCCAAAAGTCATCTCGTGTAGCCCCAAAACCGTTTTGACGAGCAGGATTGATTACACAGTTCTTCTGCAATTTGAATTCCTCAAAGAATTTCACTTGCCTGTTGGGCAATTTAAGAACAAAACTCACTAGCCCAATGGCAAAACAACACTAGTCCCGGGATATTGTTTCCAGTGTCTACACTCCCATAGACCCTAGCTCTAGACCTATGCCATTATTGTAATAAAATGTATAAACAATTATACCATAAAAAAGTTGCAACTTGTTTCTCAAACTGCATAATTAACACCACAAACCTTCCGATCTCACTTCTCTACTTCCAAGATGGAACGCAGGCCTAATAATATTATATTACTATTTATATTTCCTTGTGTATTAAACCTTAAACATAGAGCAATTATATTGTTTTTAGTACACCACCCTACTATGTACAAGAACCAAACAAAAACATTCTGAACATCTATCATGTTTGATTTTACAAATTGGCACACTTGTACTTGTAAGTAAAATAATAATATATGGACCAAAAAAGCATAGATATTAATTACAAAAGGTTAAGTTAAGGTACTTTTATGTAGGGGCTAGTCAAAGAGGTTTGTTTGGAGCCTTTGACCAGGAGTGTATTGTTCTTACCCATACTAATCTCTTTGCTGGGGTTAATGAGGTCAATTGACTGACCCCTGGAAATCAATTCTAGGTGAAAACCAGACTAAAAAGAGCCCTTCAGCCCAAACGGTAAGGTTTTTGAAAAGTCAAATGTCCCACCTGCTCCCTCCATTTATACAAATGAAGAAAACAAATTATTGTAAGACAAACATAAAGGATACAGCTGCAGTATACACATAGTAATAATAAATATCGCTCTTAAACAGCTTCCCTTCTTTTCTTTGAAATAATTATTGGTTACAAAGCCATATGCCATCTGTCTTTCATCTTACCTAGTATTTTAGTAACAACAATATGCTGGATAATAGCATGATGAAACACTATAATCTGTGTATAAAAATATTTACAAAACTCTTAAGTACAGTGGCTCTATTTAAACACTTATACCCTCCTACTTTATATCTCACTGCTTAATTTTAAACCGAGGGGGGCTGGGTCAAGTCCATTTATTATGAGTTAAACTGATTTGAAACTAGGCAATTAATCCTTACAATGCCATGCTATCTGCAAGCATGTTTTTCACGCTGTTTTCATACATTTCCCCTGGTAGTGGCTGGTACTGATAAAGAGAATTTGATTAACGATGAATACCTCTGTCACTCGCAGATCATTTTTAATCTCATTACCTGTACAGGTACCCTTGATTAAATAGGAGAAATTAGCTTCTGGCTATCCTTTGTTGTTATAAAAGCTAATTATAAATAATTTGTGTTGCAAGAAAAAAGCCAATCAGATGGGAAGTAGGTAAACTGTAATACATATAAATTAATTTCCGGTCTGGTAGTAACTGTCTATGGACCTTGATCTCTAATGTTATAGGTCAGTGAAATTTAATTTATCCACCTGAATATGGACATTTTTGTAGTCGCATATTATTCATCCGGATTTGTGTTAACAGGGCCTAAAACCACCCTGGAAAGCAGTTTTAACCCTTTAGGTCCCAAAAGTGACCAACATCTATTTTCTCCTAACAACATCAGCAGATCATCAAGAGTAAAGGTTATGAGAATTACTAAATTGATTACCGAAGGGAGAATGCTAAGTTCTTAAACCAAATTCTCTCAACTATTCTTAAAAAAATGTATGGAGATCAGTATGAGGAATTTGTATGTGGATCTTGGGGCTTAAAAGGGTTAAAACAATGCAGTTTCAGTGTCTGGATTCACCGATTTTGTGTGCACGGAAGGCCAAATTTTTGTAAAAATGTTAAGTATCCAGATTCATGTGGACAAAGCCTTTCATCCTAAAATATTTCAAGTCTTGATGGTTTTCTTAGTTTGACATTAACATCCTACCATAATATAGCACAGAGGTTATTATAAAATGTTTCTTCTTCAAGGATTCTTCTACTTCTTTTTAACACCATTCTGTTTGCCATTGCTGTAAATGTCATCTTCTTCATCCCTTAGTTTAGATGCATCCCAGATTCTTAGAGATCCATCATTAGAACCACTATATAACTTTCTTCCAACAGGCTATATATAAAAAATGAGTTAAGATAGTAAATCAGGAGGTCATGAGTGGTTCTAAACCGCAATTATTTCTGTAGCATTATTTAGCAGGTGACAAGGGTTAAGTACTGTGACAACACAACAAGAGATTCAAACACAGCAAAAATGGCTAAAGCTGTTGCATGCAAAGGCAATGTGAGTGAAATTATTGACCTCAACGAAAGTGCTATTAAATTACTAGAGAGGTAAAAGTGCCAAAGACCGCCCTATGTAGAGACCCTGCCAGGGGTTATTCTGACAAGCAACATGGACCAAAAAGTAGCAACAGCACGTAAAATGAAATCGACAACCTCCCTTGGCCAAATTACGCCAGTGACGGCAAAGCCAACAATAAGCGACAAGCATTTATAAACACTGACACAAGACGTTTTAAAATTCAGATGGGTGACATGGGACCCCCCCCCCCTCCCCCTGGCAAGGCCTCCATGTGCGATTGGTGTTGGAGACCACTGGCCAGCATTGTCTCATGTTTAACCCTTTAAACCCTTAGATCAAAATTTGAATTCTCATTTGTTGCCCCTATTCATTTCCTACAGAGGTAGTGGGGAGAAATTGATAAAATATCAAGCAAATTCTTCTTGTGTCATCATGTCTGTAATTCTCATGACCACTCTGTTTTAAAAAGCATTGATATTGCAAGAAGAAATTGCTGACCACTCTTAGGGCTTAAAGGGTTAAGCTTGCCTAAATTCCCAAGTTAAACACTGAAGCTCTATTTTGGACAGTTCCTAAATTGTTATTAGCAGTTACTAAACCCAAGTGTTTGGTCAGTTTTTGGACAGTGAAGTACCTCTGGTGAAAACTCACAAACATAAAACCCTACTGGGGACATTGACACTCTAATCGTTAAACAAATACCTTTGAAAAATTATGCATTTACCATTCAACAATATTTGCGTGATGCATCCTGGCAATGATAATCTGAACTTACCAGAATACAATTTATTGCACCCTCATGGCCTGTAAATGTCCTCTTGCATGTTCCAGATTTTGATTCAAAGGCTTTTATAGATTTATCACCACTTGCTGTAAACACTAAAAGATAAAATATTGATGAGAATGTAGAATTTGCAAGGATTATTATTTTGTTCATTCTTATAATATGTGTTTGTGTGTATTACTCAGGGATGTTATTAGTAGCCAGAAGCTGGCTTTTTCAGCAGGCCACTGTAGTAAAATCAACTTGCTACTCAAAGTTTCTAAATTAGTCAAACTTTACAAACACAGAAAAAAATTTAAGGGATAAATTCAACTGGTTACTCCTTGTAACAGACCGGCTTTTTAAAACCTTACCCTGACTACTGTTTATTTCAATATTTTATGATTCCCCCTGAAGCATTTTTACGGCCATAGAACAGATTAAGAATGATCAAAGCGATCAGGCATTATGTTGGGATAAATTTGGCTCTGATGTAACTTAACTTGCAGTACATGAAACTGTCAACAACAGAAAGGATCAAGCCAGGTTTCATCCCTGTGGTTATCAGTTTTTCAAAAAAATTGTGATCTTGGGTATGGACCATGGCCTTTATTTTTTCTGCATCTGTTGAATGCAAATGCTTTACTTTTGGGAATTTTTTTTGCGAACTATTTGACAGTTTATTTCAGATATCAATGATTTCATAGGCTTGCTCCAATTACTGGCCTTAAGGCATCTCTTATACCTTAAAAAGATGTTTTTTAAAACCCCTTTCAATGTGTACAGACTGTACATAATGTAGCTCTTAGTTGAGAGATACAGCTGTAAATGAGGTTGGCATGAAAATAAAAGCTAAATCAAACAAATTTCACATGATTCCATTAAGGAATATAATCATGAACAATATGTGTTGCAGATGACATTGTCTTTCATTTTGATTAGTAAGTGTTAATGTTTATTTGACGTTGTGTGGCAGTTTGTCAAGTTTTAAATAAGTACTGGTCTCTACTTAAAAGCCTGGGAGCCTAATGGCGTATTTGTTTATCTCAAATTTGGACATTTTTACTCAAGAGCCATTATGGCCAAATTAGAACTTCTTTGCTAATATAATGTGGGGGTGGTTCATGAATATAATGTGACACATTTTACTATGCTAAGACAGAAACTAATCTGGTTAAAAGGATGGACTGACATTAATAATTAATGTTAGCACATTTTTGTTATTATAAAAAAGGAGAGACAATAAAGTTTGGTTATTGGGTACCCTATTACCTAGACAAAAAAATAAAATACTCTAAATGTGAGCTTCTTTAGGTCTAATTACTACTGCGTTAGTTTTGTAACCATTGACTAGACATTACTTCTATCAGGGAAAGAATGCTTTTTGGCCTAGATAAACATCACCATGAGTGAAAATGTGAAATTTGAAACAATGCTGAAATGCTCACTACATACATAATATCAGTAAGTGATCTTTACCTTCAAATAATAATCATCCATCTCCCCTCCCTCAAGGGTGTAATTTTATTGTGTGACAAAACCTGTTCTTTTTTTGGTGGTGGTGGTAGGGGGGGGGGGGGGGGGGGGGCAGTGTACATTGTGTATTGCTTCCACCTTGGTTAACCTCTGGAAGTGTGCAGTGTCCTGTGATGGTAAATCTCAATGGACACTGTTTCAGAGTTGCAAATAGCAGCAGTCACTGTCAAATAATGTCCAGACCGGGGTTGTGCAAATGTTGGATATTGCTGTCTACCAGATAGATCACTGCTCAGCAGGTATTAAGTATTAGGAAAACCAATTGCGCTATCCAGTGGATAGAGATTTATCCACCTTTTAAACAAGCGGGGCCAGATGTGTCAGATCTGATGGCAGAAGCTGCTTGTCGACTCTCATAAGTGGCCACCTTCCCAAGGCTTTTCGCATTTTTTTGGGCGGAGGGCGGGGGAAGGACAAAAGGGTGGAGTAGAGCCCTGGTTGTGTACAGGAGATTTGGCTGTATTCATCAACCTTGTTAAAAAAGTTCCATGTTTTTATATCTGTCTGAACTTTAAGATTTAGTGCTCCTCTTTGTTGCATAGAATAGGGTTCTGCTAACATGCACTGTTGTCACACTGTAAAGCACTTCAAACATCATGCTCTGGATAAAAAACATTACCAAGTTGCAGTCCAATAATTGTTATGCTTATGTGTAAACTCTTTTTTATTTACTTACAGATGCCATCCTGGAAACTCATAACAATGACTGTGTGTTTGTGTCCTTTATACGTGCGTGTACAGTCACCAAACTCAACCACCCAACACTTTGCTGTATGATCTGCATTGCAGGAGTACATGAGCTTATTGACTACCTGGTGAGTTAAAAACAACGCAGTCATACATCGCAGCGTGCAATGAAAGTAGTGTCTAATAGCCCAGGGCTAGTGGATTTTGCTATTGGGTTGGTAAATTCTGTTCTAAACCTGCCCAATTGGCTAGCGAAGGTTGTAGGGGAATTCAAATTACAGAAGAACTGTAATCAATTCTGCCCATCAAAATTTTTTTCCCCTTTTCATTGTACTGGCGCAAAGTGGGTGCTTAACAACATGGATGTTCATGGGTTAAGATGAACTCAACAAATTGGTCGGCTCCCAATGTATGGGTCTTCATAGCTCAGTTGGTAGAGCACTGCAGCGCTAATGCAGAGGCTATGGGTTCCAATCCTGTTGAAGTCCCGAAATTTTCACGTTAATTTGCCATTGCTTAAATTGCAATTTCTTAAATTGCAATTACCACTGTGATGATCATATGTATGCATGAACCTCATAGCAGAACTTGCTCTATGAGTGATCCAGGCCTCTTGGTGAAGTTTAGAAATAAATAAATATAAATTTAGGAACACATTGTTATTTTAACCTCTCTGCAATGCCCACTTTCTTCTTTCTGGTGTGGGAGATAGAGCTGTACATTAACTCTTGGTTTTAACACAATGACTAACTTATGCAATGAACGCTTTCTCTCAATCTCAGTGCAACTAAAACTTTCACTCTTGTTTAACCTGTCTACAGTGGCCACTTTTTTCTGGTAGGGGTTCTACTATTATTCTGAGTAAAATTCCAAATTTCAGTTTGTTAGGTTGTAAAGAATTGTTTGCAAACTTCAATTTGAATCAGCTTAAAGTTCTGTGGTCTGTGGTGTTTATGGTTCCCTAATTTCCTGTGGTGATAAACATCTATTTTCTACTGATGTTTTCCAAATACAATGTCAAACTGATGGGTGGTATCAATTTATTTGAATAAGGAATTTATCAACTAGATTAAGAATTATACATATTTTTCTGTTAATGATACCATAAATTAACATGCTTCAAATCCTCGAAGCATGGAATTCAAAACCCTTATTGCATTGTTTAAATAGGAGGAAATTACGTTTTTGCTTTTGAACTGAAAACCTTAAATTGTTGAATATTTAACTCAGCTAAGACTCTCTTCTCATTTACATAACAGAAATGTGAAATACATCAAACAAGAGCAGCTTTAGTTGGTCATAAGTAAATTACGAAGTGTGGAGACAACTGTCTTTCGCAGGGACAATTTATTAACAAGGAAACTCCAATCAGCTATCGTTATTAATTTGTGGATTTACATCGTTTTGAGTTCTTTGATTAAAAATTACATTCTAGGAGTCAATTTGGCCTAAATAACCAATGACTGAGAGCTAAAAGTACCCATTTAAAAAAAGAGTCTATAGAAGAGACTGACAAAAATAATTGCCTTTTTAGTGTAGGTGAAGATTGTTGTTTGGTGAAGTGTATGGATACAAAGACGTCAAATAGAATTTCCTAACTTCAGGGGAATCAACTCAGGTTGTAACGAAGAGATGCATACGCGATTCTATCAATTTAGTAGCTAAAAGATGGCTTCAGCTTTAAATTTCCGTTTCGATTTAGAAATTTCAAAACGAACATGCAGTTCTGAAAGCCACACATGTAAACAGCTGAGGTTTCAAGGCAAGATCGATAATTAAGGAATCTTGTAAACACATTGGAGCAGTATCAAAAATAGAAACGTTTTTCTTTTTCTTTTTTCATCTTCTGTTCCCTTTTTATTTCTTTCGATGCAAAAGATATCTTGAGGTGTAAATTGTATGCCGATGTATAACATATAACAACCACAGTTTGCAGTGAGACAGGTACCTACTGTCGTCATACCATTATGAGTGACTGGTTTTATTCTTGTTTCCGCGGCAACCACTCTTTTTTAGCCAAAATTAATTAGGTAATGTATAAAGAAATGCATCATATTATATCTTTAAAACAAAATGAAAAGATACCGCAAAACCAAAACTAGAACAAAGTTATTAGTGTCGCCACTATTAGAAGTCAAGTAAACAGAATTTGAAACCTATGGCTAAAAGCTATTTTAAAATTTGGAACAACAATAACAACAATTTCGGCAAACAAGTGATTCGGGACTAGTTGAGACCTGCCGTCTGTGCTAAAGGCCATATTTTCTAACAGAAAAAAAAAAGCTCATGATGTAATTATATTTCGAACAAGGTAGCATAACGACAGCTGTAGAGAGTAGGCGAATAGGGTCGAGACGAAAAGAAACGTCATTACCCAAAATTTGACGGAGAATTCAATTTAACAAGTCAAAGTAGTGATAAGCTACAAATGTTCTACTGGGGAGATCAAACGAAAAGTTAACGTTAGAGGTACGATTTTGAACTAGACAGGAGATAAAGCATGAAAGAAAATCGACACGGCAAGAAAAACAATTATTGAGGAAAATTAAACGCTATAAATAGCATAGATTAGCGCACCGCTCCAATGGTGCATAAGAATACAAAATAACAAAACGTTTATCCTTCGAAGGCAAACGTAATATCATCCCGTGTTATTTAAGGGATCAATTCGCGTGTTATGGGCTTAAAACGGCTGTCTAAGTTCCAAAGAACCTTTCAGAATGATGACAATTCGATTCTCGCCGATTCGATGCTAAATAATTTCGGAGAAGTTTCTTCGATTCATTTTTGATATTCATTTCATTTAGGACAAGCGTTTCATAGGGAAATAACCGAGTTTTTATGAAATTAAGAATGTTACAGTTTGTAATTTTAACATACGTACCTGGATTTTAATCATCGCACCTTGATGGCCTGTGAAAGTTTTAAAAGGAGCCCCAGTTGCAAGATCCCATGAGCGAATCGTTGTGTCAGCAGAACCTGTAAATAAAGTCTTTCCTTTTCCATCTACCGCTAAGCAAGTTACCGCGGCTTGATGTCCTTTAAAAGTCGTCCTACATTCGTTTTCGTTCATTCCCCAGCTCTTTGCTGTACCATCCACAGAGCCCGAAACGAGAATATCATCGTTGTTTTCCATATCAACAGCCGCAAACTCCGCTCTTCTATATGACTGCGAAACAAGAAGAAGCGTATTCACAGATAGTCTGTGCCCGCGAAAAGTTCGAAGGCATTCACCCGTATCGGCGTGCCAGCACTTAATTGTCTTGTCGTAAGAGCACGAAAACACTAAATCTCCCGAGCAGATGACTTGGTTCACTGTCGACTGATGCCCCGTGAATACCTTTATTAACACTCCGCTTTCCAAGTTCCACTTACGAACGGTCTTGTCGGCGGAGCAAGTGAAGATGTACCTTTCCGAGACACAAACGTCTTTGATGTACATCACATGTCCCTGAAGCAGTCCTACACACTCATCAGTCTTTGTGTCCCACAGTCGACCGGTTTTGTCTTCAGAAACTGTGATGAGAGTGTTTCCATCGGGGCTCAAACACATTGCATTTATACCGCCAGTGTGCTCCGTCAAGCATTTCAACTGGAAAGTCTTCTTTCCTTTCTTCTTTTTTTCAGCCGGTGTTTCGCTTTGTTTTTTTGAAATACCGCTTCCCATTGTAAGATTGAGGAGGAGCTCTTATTATTTCCCTAGTTGGTGGAACACGCTAGAGCAGGGCGAGTTATATTTGGCAGCCATTATGTCTTTTGAATATTCGGCGATCCGATCGGAAGCAGAAACATACTGATAACATAACGAGCTCTTAGGAGTAATGTAGGTTGTAGGCGCTCAAAACGTGACTTAAATCGCGCTGGACCAGTTCTCAAGCCCCGAAATCTCACGGTAAGCAAGCTCGGAGAATTGCACTGTTTCACGACCAGCGAGCGAGAAGAATACATTAAAAAGTAGGCAAACACTGTAGAGCCGTCTCCTTCTATATGTTTCCAGAGTTACAGGAATTGTTAATGAGCTCCACACAATGCAGTTTAATTAGAGGAGTTGCTATAGTAGGAAGACTTGACGTTATTGGTCAGGGCCGAGCTCCAAATTAGAGTTTTCCTGTCGAGGTGTCTAATAGGGCGTAGTTTTTGTATTCGGGATAATGGCATTACTTTTAGGGGGCATGGTTAGCTGGAATATGATTCGTTTTGCATCAACCTGCGAAGACTTGAAGTAATATGAATAGACGTCATTGAAGGAACTGGGTTCCATGAACAGCTTGTGAATGTAGACTGTCAAATAAAATATAAACAAGGTGCAGTAAATAATAGAACAAATATTCTTTACAGTCGGTTTTTTGTCCTTTCTCGAAAAAATTGGCTAAAATGTTATTCAGTCGTACTTAATATTCATTGCTTAATGTTTCCATGCTGCGAACTGTTACGCAGTCATGTAATCCTTGCACGCACGCCGGGGATGTTTTCGGGTGAATATATTTCAGTCTGATAAACAATTCAGAAGATCATACAGTCATGAAGAAAATTTAAATATTTTTCTGCCTTTTAAAAATAATTCATTTCTGTATTGTCAGGACCACTGCGTCAAAAAACGCAGCAGATGATTATGTGGAATGGTTTCCTGTTTGTAACAATTTATTAGCTTACACAACTGATATGTCCGTTAGTAGCGGCTACCTCGTTTAATTGGCGCCGTTCTGGCCAGAAATTGCTGTTAACTAAAATCATCATAGAACTCAGGTCATCGGACTATATTTCCTCTTACATCTGCTTTTTTAACCGTTTCCGTGCCAGAGTAGCAAAACTATCATCCATGTTTAAGTAGCCATATCTTACATGTGTTGGTGAACCTTTTTCCATCAGAAGTAACATAATCGTATTCATAATCTCCTATGAATAACAGTTTTAAGTCAATCTTTCGTGGGCAATCATGATTTTATTGGAAACAAGTTCCACTTTTCTCCGAATAATGGTAAATCGCTGACAGATTACGTGCCTTATTTGCATCCCTTTTAAAACAAAAGAGGGATAAAAGTCGTGTACTTCGTGACTCCCCCAGATACTTAAAGTTGTTGTGTCATGTTATGCGAAGAATCTTAGCAACATCCGCTCATAAACCAGGGCTTTTTGTTCTCGACTGTGTTAGCAACAAGCAATAAACAAATTTGCGATCAAGTTGCAGTCAAAAATATATTTATACTCTTGGCTGTTATAACTTTCGCGATCGAAAACTGAATATTCTGGGAGATAATTTCTTAACATTACCTGTCTGTTAAAAAATCGTATTGCAAACTGTGGTATGATATATACTATTCTTTACGTGGGCTAAGGATTATTCATACCCTTTACAACGATTAAAACATCACTTTCCCCTGCATAAGTTTTCTCTACTATTTTCATGCTTATTATTATTTTATTTTTTCTTTTTCGTTTGAGCCAAAATTTGTCATTCAGCTTGTGTTAATGAATGTGTTAACACGTAATCAAGTCTTATTGATGTTTTGTCATTGAATTTTTATAAAAATTCAAGCACCTGCTCAGTGCTTTGTTTTGCTCGCCCTCCTACATTTTCAGTGCTCAAATGCGGAATTATAACAAGCAATTTTCAGTAAAAAGGTTACATTTGTGTCGAGTCAACATCGACCAACGTAATGCCGTAAGCCGTGATATTATTGTCTGTGACATTTGCTTGGGATGAAACTGGGATTACCGGGTGAAAGAAAAAAAAAAGATTTAAACCCAAACAAAACCAAACAAATAAACACAAAATCTACTGAAGTACACAACAAATAGTAGAACAAAGAATCACAAAAATGATGAAGAGCCACCTAGTGGAAATACTGAATAAAGCCATTATTGTTGTTGTTGTTGTTATTATTGTTATTATTATTATCATTATTATCATTATTATTTATAATGAAGAGCAACGAAACCGCAGCAAAAAACAGATAATTACTGCTGGATCTCTTGGAAATTTGGATTTATTTTGCAATAGGTTAAAATAAAATAATTATGATAATGATGATGATGATGATGATGATGATGATGATGATGATGATAATAGCATCAACAACATTATAACATTGCGGTAGTAAGCGATTGGAACGTTGAAATTAAAGAGAGAAAGAAACAGGAAAAATATCAAGGCATTGCAAGGGAAATATCTAGGCTTTGGAGAGCAGAAACAAAAGTATTATCAGTCTTTGTGGGAGCTCTGGGAGTGATACTAAAAAAGGAAGTAGGAATACCAAATAGGGTCAGAACTTCTTAGAATGACTACCATTTTGAGAGAGGTTCTTGAAGTCTGCTGTGTTGGGATGGAACCAGAGTAAGGGCCTGTTTACATGGAGGTGGGGTACCCCAGATAGGTCAGGTAACATGTGGCGGGTCACCCCATCTATCATGTAAACCTGATGCAATTAAAATGAGAGATTATATGGACAGGCGCGTTCCCCACCCAAGCGGTTTACCTCACCTACCTGAGGTCCCGCACCTCCATGTAAACAGGCCCTAAAAAGAGCCTTCTTAGGGCGAAGGACTCCGTTGAGGAAATCCTGCTGTGACCACTCAAATGAAACCTCTTTGTAGGTACTTTCAAATGATACTGTTTCTGTTTTGGTATTTGCCTAAATGAAATATGCAATTTTTGTCTAATCTTGACTTTAGCCAGTTCTGGGAGTGAAAGAGTTAAAAAGAGGAACATTTACGCTCTCCTTACCTTCCAACGTTCGAGTTTACTCCCTTCCCAAAGTTAACCCTCATATCAATATGGATATTCTCCACACCGTACTCCATACATTTCTTGTAGTACTGTTAGGGAGAATTAGTTCAACAATAAAGACCCGTTCACTTATTGATCATCTTCTTCTCACAAGCTCTTTATTTATTTGAGCAGTATTGCTATAAGGAGAAATTGAAATTGGTCATTCTAAAGGGTAAAACTTGTCATAAGTTCGTGGAAGAAAACTGATAGAGTACTTTTTCCCTCCTAAAAGGATGGCATTCAGAACCCTTTCATCTCAAACTATCCTTAATCCTTAATGTTTTCATATTTTAGCAAAATGCGATTTTGAGGTCTCCTTCAATTTCCAGATAATTTTGCACGCTCTTATTAATTAATTCTTCCTGTTAGCCTGTCGGTGGTCGCACGTTTTGAATTTTTTATGGCCGTACATGAACTGTTTTTAAGAAGCTGTTCAGATGAAGCCTCTCAGGGAGTCCTTCCTTCGTGGTACTCTCAATTTCTTCGAAGTTTCCAAAAAATACGATTTTTTTTGGAATTTTTTGTTTGGTTCACTCGTGATTGTGAAATAGAGGGTTTACGCTGAGAAACCTGTTATCCACAGTTTCGGGCTTTAATGGTTTCTCGATTAACTTGCGACGTGACCAATTAGCCCAGTGTTGTTTGACATTTGTTATGGTTTCTTTCTGTATAGTGTGCGCAACGTCTAAGTGGTGGGTTACTTGCCGTCAAATCACTAAATTATATATATTAGTGGCTGAAAGCAAGATATTTTTAAAACTGGCAGTAACACGAAAGACATATGGACTGTTTTATTTGGTACGGTAAAATGTGTTAAGCTGACCGTATTTTAAGCGAATACAAACTTAAGCATGTGTCAGACTTTTCTTAGAGTATTTTCTGTAAAACACACCTGTATTCTTCGTTCGCCATTGAAGGGGGGGGGGGGGGGTGGGCTGCGGATTACCCTGTGAAAAAGACCGGGGTGTTCTTCGTGTCGAATGCCTCACTTCCGGTTGACGTGGGTCGCTCAAAAACGCCTTTGCTTGAAACTCCCATATATAAAAAAATACAACTGCCGTCATTCTGTGTTGTCCGGCGAGTAGTTCTGTAGGGGTCAAGACGGCGACGGCTACGAAAACGTCACTTAAAAAGTGAAGTCGCGCTGCTTTAAACTTCCATCTCGTTCAATTCGTTTAATTTTGGCAGTTTTTTCTGGAGTTGAATTTTAAATAATGTATCGAAGTGCGGGAAAAGAAAAAGAGAGTCGTTGTCTTGTGTTCACGTTTTTCACAAAACGTGAAATTAGGCATTTTCACTTGGTAGTCGTGAACTGACGGCAAAGAAATGTACATAAAAGCGTGATGCACTTGCAAAGTTGTTGTTTGGTCAATTTAAACCTATTGCTTTTCTGCCCTTCTCGTTGACGTCGCCGTCGTCGTTGCTCCCTATTCATCTGTCTCTCCTCTTTGCTGCTGATTCTAAAAAAAAACCAAATCATTGTATTTTCAGAAGAAATGCGTTTTACATGCAATTTCGGTGCAAATTTTAATTAGGAATTGTGTTCATTGACGTCATAAGATTGCAAAGGAGAGCAGCTGCAACGTTCTCCTGATTGATTCTCATTGATTCCTATGAAAGAGCAAGTGTCATGACTGATGTCAGTGTTGAAAATAGCAACTCGCCCACTTCCTAAACAACAAATGCAAATTCATTTTGCTTTGTACAAATCTTACATCACTGACCACTTCTGGGAATTTGTTTTCTTGTTTCAAGTCAAATCGTGAAAACGTTTCCGCAGTCAAATGTAACTCGCGCGACCAACCAATGCTATGAACTAATAGTCCTTATGCATGTGTACGTCAGACGGGCAAATTTCACCACCAAGCCTCGTTTTAAAATCGCAGGATGCGAAGTTTTGCATAAATGAATTCCCAAGGTAGTAGAGTTGAAAAGAATACCCACGCACAAAGAGTGCGAATGCAAAAAATTTTGATTACAATCGAGATTAAAAGTGTAATGCCGTGGTGACGTTGTCTTGGCTTAATCGTGCGTAAAAAGTAAACTTTGCAAGGGTCAAACTTGATTCTACTTCCTAAACGTTGTGAGACATAAGTGTTGCATAAGCAAAAAATTGCAAGGAAAATTCCCGGTCCTTGACACTTTCACTTTCAAATTGTGTTCAAAGTTGAAATTTGCAAAATTTCCAAATTTCACTCTGTTATAAATACTGAAAAACAAATAATACGCTCGGAAGCACTTAAATTCAAAAGAGGTTTTATTTGAATACGGTATTCACACCGCAGGATTTCGTCCACAGACTCAAAAGTTAGAACCACCCAACAGGACTCCCTCATTTACTCTAGGAATGAAACTGTTAAAGATGGATGCCTAAAGGGGATCAATTAAGCTTTCTGAGAAAATGCCCACCTACCCCTCCCCTAAGCCAACATTTTGCCCTAAGTGAGAAGTAAGTGTCAATGTTAGCTTAGGGGACGGGTAGGTAGGCAGTTTCCCAGAAACGTAACTTTGGTCTCCTAAAGGAATTATCCCCTTTTAATGCTTTTAAGCTCGAACAATACCTTGGGGGTTTAATCGTGTAAAAACTATTTTCCTCTTGTATATTGTTGATGCAAAGTTGAACTGTTGTTTTGAAACCCTCACAAATGTTTTGTGGTTGTTGTTTGTACATGTATGTTAAACAATTAAGGACGCTTGGGCTATTATAATAATATATATTTCATTATTTGTTTGTCTGGCTGAAGAACGTGACTTTTCGCCTTTTTGAAAACGTATACTTAGAATTTTTGGTGTTTCCCTTTACAACTGTTTTCAAGGTCGTAACTATTTGTCGCCTACGTGTACAATTTTTATTCATCTAATTTTGATAAAAACTTACAGGAAGTCGTAAGAGGCAGCTGCCAGGTTTTTTGTTCTGTCAATGGCTTTGCAAGCACGTCTCGCTGTTAACTTCTTAATCTTTATTATGTGCCCTGATAGTAAAATTAGTCACTCTAACCATTAAAAACTTTCTTTACTCAGATTCCCCAGTTGACTATAGTACTTGCTATTTTTCATTGTGAGTAACATACCGTAAAATTCCGAAATTAAGCCCCGAGGCTTATATTTTTCAAGGCCCTTTTTGAGGGGCTTATTTTTGGAGGGGCTTATATTCGGAGGGGCTTATCTACGGAGGGAAATTTGCGTCTCAAAATCGATTGGGCTAGCCTTATAGTTGGAAGTAAATTTACCGTTTTTGCTTTGTTTTACTTTGCAATTTTCCAAGTACAAGCCCCCGGGGGCTTATATTTGTAGGGGGAGGGTTTTTGCGTTATCGGTTTGAGGGGCTTATTTTTGGAGGGGCTTATACATGGAGGGGCTTATTTTCGGAATTTTACGGTATCCGTGGAGGTGATTCCTTACATTTTCTAACTGACTTTTTTCTGCCCATTTTCGGACAGATTTTTCGCGCCATGTGAAGCTTGTACGAAAAATAGTAAGAAAACAGTAGAGGATGGGTAGCGTGCAGAGCTCAGTGCCTTACGTGAGTAAAACCCATTTATGCTTCTTTACTTTTAATTGATATACCGAGTTAATGACTTGCTAATGCACGTGATGTTGAAAATTACAGCCGCTTTTTACCGATATTTTTAAGCAATACTTCATTTCCCAAGTTAATGACTTTGTAATTGCACGTAATACAGCTGGGATTTTACTTAAGTGCCATCTGAGTTGCCTGATAGGTTCTATTGTCCTAATGGTTTTCCTTTTTTTCTTCGAAACATTCTTTTAATTTACAGACGTCGGTTTTCACTGAAATAATTTTTTGGCAATAACATATTGCGACTCGTAACACTCACGTAACCAGCAGCTATGGAAATTTCTTGATATTTTTGATATACGAACACGGCCGCTGTTTCATTGTTTTGTACACCAATCTGGCCGCCGTGACGTCAGGTGAAAAACGATCTATTCTGTTCATTAAACACCTTCTATTTTACATGCAACATTTTTTATACTGTCTCCTATACACAAAGGACCACGTTCCCGGGGGGTACTTCCTTATAAGAGGCTAATGGGGATGTGACGCTGGATGGGGTCGCATTTTCACCACTGGACTATAATGGGGTCGCATTTTCAATAGAGTCACTACAATGGGGTAGCACATTTTCGAATTTTTTTGGGTAAGGCAGTTCTTCATATTTACGGTTGGCAAACGTACCTGAGAATGTTTTTACTGTAGATGAAAAGTAAATTGTTCTTCATTCAATCCAAAAATGGGTCAATTAAAAAAATTAGAAAGTGAATGAGTTGGGATCGCGAAAGTTACAAAAGTGACTAAGGTGGGGTGTATAATTGGCCACAGAATAGACTTTTATGGGGTAGGGGCTCTAAGAGGCCAGCGGCACATACCCAGCAAAAATTAACCCAAGTGACCCCCCCCCCCCCCCCCGTGCGGGACCACGTTGTGGCACCCTGCGTGCAGAGCCTCATTTTGTCTTCTTGAGTAAGAAAGAGAAATATCGCGTCAATCCTTTGAAGTCACCGCAGCCCAGACCTCCGTACTGGTCAATCTTGTTTTCTCTCGTCAAATATGTTTGTTCGAGTGCGAGCATCCTTTTATTGATAAACCTATGGTCATAACCGAGCCAGCTGTAGCAAGCGCACGGTTATTAGGCCTGGGATCCACTGAACTTTATCCCAACAACGTGCCCGCAAGCAGCGCATGCTCAACAAAGATCTTACTCGATTCATGCAGTCTTTATTGAGTGCGCCAAAATCGAGCCAGCGAAAGAAAAGCGTTGTTAGCAGAGTGACATTGTGGGGAGTCTTGTCAACAATCCCGGTGAAATTCATAGTTTGTGGTTCCGCAGAAAATCCATGCACTGCATGCTATACTTTAAAAGCTTCTTCTTTAATATGGATTTTAAGAATAATTTTTTGTCAAGTTTATATATCTGAAGTGTTGCCTTATCAAAACTTTCACTTTAGAAAGAGTAAATTGCTTTTAAACTAACTCGTAAGAGAAATTTTACTAATATTTGGTTTGTTGACAACCGCCAAGAAGTTTCATTCAGTTTGTCGCATCATTCTGTTTTCAAGCAAAGGGAAACGAAAGTGTAGTTGTTACTGATAACTTCAGCTTTGCAAAGAATAAACTTCCTTTACAAAATAGAAATTCACTGACGCGAAATTTCCAATGTCACGGTTTTTTTTGATGGTGTAAACACAAGACGACGTTTTCTCCTTTTTTTTCTGAACTTAGATGAGGTCCATGGGAATTACTTCCAGAAAAAAATTGGCAATATTTGTCAAACCGAACAAGACGGAATAAAAGTGATATAACATAAAACGAGACAAATTCCCTTTTACAGTGAGGTTGTCCCTGCCTCTGCCGTCGTTTTTGCTTAAGCTCCCTATTACCAGTCACCTAGTGTCACGTTAGAGGTGCAGTGGGGGCATAGAGGTGAGGGGTAGGGGAGCCACCCACCTTGAAAATATAGTGTCTCATGTGCTTATCGGTGGCCCTCCGTATCCCGGTGTTTATTGAAAGAGAGAGGGAGAGGCAGAGCACCCCACCTATCCTCAAAGACACAGGGGCAGGGTGAGAAAGGTCAAGATCGTTGCAGTCAGAGTTTGCCAGAAGAGTCTTGGGCTAAATACTCTTACCAAACTATTTCCAGGAGGTTGATTTTTTTCTGCCCCGGACATTTTTCTGGCCAACCTGCTCTGCTGCTTTGGTAGCCTTTTTCAGTGAACAGTCATTGATCATTATACTTGCGTTGCACGTTTAAACAATGATAAATACGTCTGTTATTTTGTACATGTATTGCTGCCTTTCAGTTTTTGTCTTGTTGTTGGAAAGGATGCTTGGCTATCCCAGAGCTCTTAACCGTCATTAACCATTTTAACTCTGAAGAATGCTAACCAAATTTCATTCAAATGAAAACTATATTGTGGAAAATCATTGAAACAAATAGCACCTTTTAAAAGTACTGCCAAAGAGTTTCATTTAAATGGTTGCACCACATAAGTTTTAACCCACAGAATCAAAAGGTAGAACCAGATCATATATGGCTTTATAATTGACTCGGGTGTAAAAATAAGCGTGTGTGGATCAGGCTTTTAGCCAGACATTGAAAATTGGCCGTCCAGAAGGCATGTTTTCCCATTAAATTATAAGAGATTAAGTAAATTTTCCTTGTGTTTCTTCCAAAAATGGCCGTCCATAGGACGGCTGGACAGCCTTCTGGCTAAAACCTTGGTGTGGATTAACTAACTTAGAGAGATTGAATTGATTAAGATCGATGAATGGATTAGTGGAATTCGTTATCATGTCAGCAAAGAGCAAATAAGCAGTTGGCTTCCTGACACTCGGCAAACAAATCGTAAACTCAATTTGACAAGATGTGCGAATTGCTGCTCTGTACGTTTTTGATTTACGTGTATACAAAATCTTTCTAAGGTTTCTCATCTTAAGCTCTAGTTTCTGTACAGCGACCGTTTGTTAATCGTAATTTTAAGTCTCCTAATTAGTATCTATGGGCAAAATAAAGCAGGTAAGGATGAAGTCTATAGGGAAATTCAATAGACCGGTTATAATTGTGTTTTAGAAATTATTGAACGTGCGAAGTGTGTTAGTCCAAGCGACTAGTTTTTTTCACCTCTATTCAGTAAATATTGCTTGCGTAGCCAAATAGTCTCCGTACATTTGTAAGAAGTGTGAAGCATTTGAGGCTGTTTGTTACTGTCGGTCACTTTTCGGCTGCGTGACACTGGTTTGTGTATTGGTGTGAAAGCAAACTGATTTTGTTCTTGTCCTTTGTGTTCACCGTCCCAGGGTTGAATGGATGCTTAACTCCTGCGTCCCGTATGAAGTTAAATGGCCAACCTATGGAGGATCGCGCGAGAGTGGATGCAATCACAGAATCCCCACCGTAACATTCCTCCGCCTAAACTCAGCAGTGTACTGGAAATTTTACAAACACAGGAAGAAGCTAGAGATCACGTTTATTATGACGCCTTGAGACGAATCTCGGCATCCTCGAAGGTCAGTCGAATTTTCTGCTTAGTTAAATTCCTCTTCGTTTGTTTAAAGGCGTGCAAGGGTAATTATGGAAGTTGTCCGGCTTTGATAACCCTGGGTGCCAGGTTTTTTTTTCTTTCCTAATTCCTGATAGTTCGCGGCGAAGCGTGCGTGCGGTTTATTTCATCCAAGGTATCTCGAGAAGGGACTTCTGGAGTCAGGGAGAGCTTTGATTTACTCCATCTCGCTTTTAACTACACTTCTAACCTCTCGTACCTCCGTAATACGGACACTTTAATGTCTGTATTAAGGCGGAGTGTTTGACTGTAAGTTGATGGTTAGTGACTAATATAGGCACGATCTAAACCGCTCTAATTCGATAACGAGTATGAAAGCAAAGTCAGTGTCCTTTTTGTAGTTCACTTTAGTTTGCCAGAAAATAATATTGAAAGAATGAAAGAGTAAGTGTCGAGGAGACCTTAAAAAATTGAGACGTGTTTTTTAGTCGAGTATCCGGAGTGCAGAGGCATCGCAGATTGGACATTTCAGGCACTCGTGGTCATAAAAACTTCCCGCGAAGCTGTATTATTAAAGAAGAGCTGCATTGTGACAAAATTGTCATGCAGGTTTTGTTTGTATAATACGAACATTCAATTATTAAACGTTTTAGTGCAATGTGTCTGAGACTGTATTAGTTGTAAGTGACGAACATGATTGGCCGGCACTGTATATTAGTTTAATCATGATAAAATGCGTGTTGACTTGCCTTTCTTTATGTTATTTTAATTTTCTGTCTTTGGCCGTATTGTAGTTCGATTATTGCTTTTGGGGAACTCTTTTTCCTTTTCTGATTTTTTTTCTTGGACGACAAAGAATGACTTAAGTGGCGAATATATTTTAACTTCCCAACTTTGTTCAATTATTGCTTCTTTCTCGTCCTTTGTTTAATCAAACGCAGACAGTAGTCATTTCTAATTTGTCTAACATGCCAATTCCCTGATTCGATTCTAAAAACTTACGCCAGGATGTTGAACGGTAGTTTAAATATTTATAATATTTTTCAGTATTTGAAATCGTGACATAATATTTCGCCGAAAAAGTGATTAAAATTTCGTAAGGCCTATCGTAGTTTTATTTTGACAGTTTTTAGATTTGCGCCAGTTTGTTAAATTACCCTGTTTACTTAAAAACGTGTCGAAAATTAGGTTTCGTGCCAAATTTGAATCCTTGACCAAAATGTGCTAATGAAATATTTAACCGATACCTACGTGGAGTTTTAACACCGCTTAAGGATATATTAACACTTCTCATGGCTTTTTCTTTTACTAGGTTTGTATTTACGTGTAATCATTACTGAGCAAAGCGTTTTAAAAAATCTCCGCTCAGCACCTCGGTTTTATGGACAGTTTGTGGACTTCGTACGTGTAACTTTTACGTACAAAGTGAACTCTCGCCGGTTTTTCTAAACTCGTTCAGGTACGAACTCTTTGACACTAGATTAGGTGCCATCAGTTCTGGGTTTATTATAGCCCGCGAGCAAGCTCTCCAGTTTGGGCGAGCGAAGTGAGTCACGCGAGAACGCGCGAGCGAGCGGCGAGGTTTATTGTTTTCGCTCCAAACGGCAGCTCTAAAACAAAAATCACAAATGAGATTTACTTTTTCCGCTTCAGTTTCGACAATACGTTTGTCTTTCTGGTGTAAATTTGACAGCGCATAGTGACAAACCCGGGCGACGAACCCCAACAATTGTGAGACAATGTCAGTTTACAGTTTTAAGTGCTTTTATGTGAATTCTTTGGTCGTCTTGTTAACTCAGCAGTTAATTATTGCACACAAACCGATTGTGTTCCATGAGAGCTATTTGAAAAGCAGAACAATTTAATTCCCCCGTTTTGCAATCGTTTTTCTTGGATGGTCAGCGGCCAGGCAAGATGTACCTGACCCATAATATAATCATTTATTAATAATCTAAGTGAGGCTGCCCAATCTTTTTAGCCCTTAATAGTTATCATGGGCAGCCTGTACTCTCTCCATATTTTATAGTAAATTTTTTTGTATCACGTTAAAACAATGTAGGGTACAAATAAAGTTGTTGTTTTTATAACTTTAGTGTGAATAAATTTGTCCTTGTCACGTCCTGCTTACACTACTCAAACTACTGAATTTTTCAGCATAAACTGCACAGCTGCTAGTAAAACCTGTTTCAAGATAAAGCTGTCTTAGAGCGCTGCGCCTTTTAGGATGATTAGTTATACTGCACGTACTCGACCTCAATGTACAATTCCTTTTCTCTCGTTAGTCTGAAGACTATGAGCTCCTTACAGATACGGTCGCTTCGGTGTACAGACCCAATTTGGAATACCAGTTTGTCCTTTGGGCAAACAGCTTATACATTTTGCTTGCCTGGGGCCACTTCTTGCTTGTCTTTGTTAATGATTTAGTTTAAGGATGTCTTGCCCGGACGCTTATTCATTTGTTTTACTTTCTTTTTCCGGTGAACTGCAAGGATGAAAAGACGACGTAAGTGAAAACATAGTTAAAAAAGTTTTACAAAATGACGAAGGATATAAGCCCCCAGTCCTTAGGGTTATTCTGTTAATTGTAAAGCGGCGAGAGACAATCTGGTGAACTGGTTGATGGCGCAACCGTGTACGTACACCCATGAACTATTTTTTTTGTTTAGTTTGTAAGAAGTTGCTGAACTTTGTAATCATACTTTTCTCAGCTTGATAAAGAATATAAAGGCTTAGGAAGTATTTAAAGTTAACAAAAAAGACCATCATATGTTGAGCGCCCAGCCTCTAAAAATCTCTCTTCCTCTAATGATCCCTCAGAAGAGTTAGCAATGTCGATGAGTAGCTTTGGCTCAAAGTTCTAGCAGTTTATTTTGACGTTTCCAGCAACGAAACCTCTAATAACGTTACTTTGATTCGTCCTTAAGTTGGGGCTGATACAATAAATTTTCTTTATAGTTGTGCCTGTAGTGAATAAGCTCTTTTTGTTTTCAGTCATGTCAGGAATGGTGCTTGTGCTGATTGCGGTACGTTAGGAAGCATCACCGAAGAAGAAGGGGAAAGCTCATCCTATTCTAGCCGAGGCTCTGTCGTAAGATACGCCCTGTCAGTAGGAGAATCTATCCAAGAGGTTAGTTTACAAGTGTTACACTGAAACTGAAAGTTCTTATCGAATCGAGCAAAGCGCAATAAAAGCAGGCAAAATATGTGTTTTTCTAGAAACAAAGGGAACTGCTTTCTCGTTTTGGCGGTCTGGCTAGGCTTCCTTTGATAGTTTATCAACTGCAGCAGGGTTGGCTCAGTCGGTAGGCCGCTTGACTGCAGAGCGGGAGGCCGCAGGTTCGATTCCCGGGACCGGACCAACACTCAGGGTCTTAAAATAACTGAGAAATGAGGGTACTGCCTTTGCCCTGCAAATGGCTAGATCTTTGCGTAGCTCGGATGACCACGTAAAATGGCGTTCCGTATTGACTAGGAGACGCTAAAATAGTGTCCCCAATTAGTACTTTCGTGCTAAACACGTTGACACTCAAAGAAAGTCCTTTTTTTTTAATCATGATAAATTTACCCTTATGTAAGCTTGGTTAGTGACAAGGCCGTGACGCAGTAGCCTGCGAACAGCAGGGGAGAGAAGCGACGACTGGAAATGCGTCTGCTGTTCGCAGGGTATGACGCAGTTTTTGTCAACATAAAGAGCGCGCGCAAATTCAAACGTGTACACTTGACTGCTAACGGTGTTGATTGGTTTCTTGTTGCGCGCGCTACGTTTTTCCTTTGTTGCGTCACAAAGAAAATGTCCAGCTGTGAAACAAAACCAGTGCAGGTTTACTTATTCAAGAAAAAGAGAGTGTGTGTAAGAAAATAACTCAAGGAGAGAAGCCCTTTTTAACCCCTTCAACCTAAGCGGAGAAAGTGAGGTTTTATTTGTTTCTTTTATTAAGAGTACGTTATATTAGTCGTGGACACCGAAATTTAAAGTTTTAGACGTCAGTTAAGTCTTTGCAATATCTGCTATCATTCTCTACTTAATCGGAAGGCGATTTCCCGCGCCCAGTGGGGATGCCCTAATTTCTAATTTGTTTGCCTAGTTTCTGCATTGTTTTTGCTTGGTCAGAGTAAACAACACTTGAATGACTGCCTACTATTTTGTAACTTGGAGAAAATCGCTATAGTCATTTTTCCCGGAAATGTTTTCTTTCAGTTTCTAAGCTCTGAGAGACTTGTTCTTGACCCAGAGGATGATGCCTACTACTTATGGATGGTATATATTTTGTGTTTTGATCTTAATAATTTTAATTTTCAATTGAGCGTGGATCTTTTAATTCCTGATCGAAAAACTTGTAATGCTACGGTGTGTATTAAACACTGTCCTTGTTTTTTAGGGCGTGGTAGCTGCCATAGTTATCTATAACTTTTGGACTGTCATCCTTGGAATCGCTTTTACAGAAACTTCAGATGAGGTAGGTTATATAGTGTGCAACTAAATAATGCAGATATAGAATAGGTGATATAGAGTGCAAGTATACAAAGCAGTTTTCAACTTGTCTTGAGTATGGGGTGAAGAAAGCGAAACAATGAGTCTTTTACATGACTTGAGCCTTTGACCATAGGAGTATCGCTAGACCCTCAAGGCAGCTGAGCCTGAGGGAGACTTGTGGTGTGTCACAGTCCAAGTCATTGATATTTACAGGACCTGACACTACACAGTTTTCCTTGAAAAACCAGCAAAGTTGCTACCAAATCTCAAAACACCACCCGTTTTTACAGCTCTTCAGCGATTTCGTTTAAGTTTGTAGGCTATTTTGCCAAAGATACAGGGCGATACATCGCACATGTACTATGCATACTGTTAAGAACAGCCCTTCAGTTTGGTGATAAAGATGACAAATTTGAGCTGTTTTTGTTTAATCAATAAATTAACCCTCGTTTCTCTCCTTTTTTAAGTCTTTCTCTAGGGTTATCTTCTGGTGGGGAGATCTGTTTGCAGATGGCCTGTATGCCTGCGATATATGTGTGCAACTACGAACTGCTTACAGAGATGACCACGGCATTATGGTATGTAGAGTAACGATACCTTTTTTTCTCACCGTAAAAATTCCGAAAATAAGCCCCTCCAAATATAAGCCCCCCAAACCGGTAACGCAGAAAACCCTCCGTTGAATCGCCCCTCCAAATATAAGCCCCCCGGGGGCTTGTTCTTGGAAAATTGCCCTCAAATACAAAGTAAAACAAAGCTGAAACGATAAATTTACTTCCAACTATAAGGCTAGCCCAATCGATTTTGAAACGCAAATATCCCTCCGTAGATAAGCCCGTCCGAATATAAGCCCCTCAAAAAGGGCCTTTGAAAAATACAAGCCCCGGGACTTATTTTCGGAAAATTACGGTATCAGGTCCCAGGTAGAGTTAGTTGTTCCAGTTTGTCAATCATCCTCAATTATTTACGGGAATCATAGGGCTGTGGTTTGAACCAAAAAGGTTCCTTAAATTTTTTTGATCGGAAATGCATTTGTAAGAAAGCGAAGGTTTCAAGAAGGGGACCCAAGCAGAACGAAAATGTTAGTGTGGATAATTGTTCTAAATATCGGTACGTTTTTATTTTATTTTATTTTTTTAAGGTGAAAGACCCTGAAAAATTGAGCGAGAAATACTACAAAAAGAGAGGATTTAAAGCTGACATTATTTGTCTTCTACCTCTAGAATCACTATCTTCCTTACTATTTTGTAAGTATTTTAAGACAGTTCCTTATTTCCGTGTCTAGATTTTGGATAAACACTACATATATTACTGGTAAAATCTGTGATTGACACAAAATTGTGCTTTGATGTAATTGAGTGAAGCCTTCGTGATATTCTGTGTTCCACGTATATTTTGAATATACTTTGCTCTATGACAAGCAAGAGACAATAGAGCCCATACTGAAATAACAAAGCCGTGGATGGTTTGAAAAAAAAGGAGGCGCAGCCAAGGTCTTTGTTAAATACAGTCTCTAACATTTTTCCAAATTTGTGAAATAGTGACCCTTTTCCTTTAGCAAATGTTTTAAGTTTTTTCAAACAGTGGGACAGATGTCTCATTCTAGAGAATATTTTCGAATCAATGGGGGAGGGTGAAATTCTGTCCTAGAATACCGAACATTTGCCCTGTTTGAATAGTATTCTAACGATCACCGATAAGTTGAATTTAGGTTACTACTACACAGCGCTCTGCAACTCATTCAAAACAGACCTGCTTATCGCCGGTTTCACTGCTATTATAAATTTAGTTATCAAAACACCTGACTTTTTTGCTTTTCTTCTAGTTCCCTGTGATGCTAAGTTCTTACGTCTTCCCAGACTTTTGAAGTGGCACTCTGTGGAAACTTTCTTCTTGATGAGTGACTACCGAACAAGCAAGCCTAACCGTTTGCGTGCCTTTAAGCTCATTCTCTATCTGAGTGTAGCAATGCATTGGGTCGCTTGTCTGTACTATACCGTATCTGAATACGAAGGGTTGGGCTCAAATGAGTGGGTGTACGGGGAAACCGAGAAAGGAGGCGACTCATTTACCAGGTTCGATTTCAGGTTTCCTGTAAAATATAGAATCATTATTCCTCCCAATATCATCTGGCCAATTTTATTATTGAAAACCTACGAGTAACGTTCAGGAGAAGCGTGTGGCTGGTAGTGCCTACTTTGCAGGCTCCTTTACGAACGTTTGTCTTAAAATACAGAACAAATGATTTACGTAAGTCTGTTTCTGAACTAGTCATTGTCTGGACCAATAATTCCAGCATGAAAGCAAGTTATAATAATCTACAATATCAAGCGCGTAGTTGTTTCTTAATTCTGCATACGTCAATTACTTTCTAAGAGAAAATCGTAAAACTGCGTTTTTGTTATATCGTTTGGCTTGTGAGTACAAAAGGAAAATGAAATTTGAACCAAGGGTTAAAACAATTTAAGTTATGTTGTACATTCTTGTTCTTTAAGATAAAATGACAAAACTTTTGGACTCTCCTACAAACTGTAATAGAGATTTAACATTTTCATTGTTTGATAGATACGCAGGGCTACATAACTGAAGATCCACGTTCTCAGTGACAGTGTGGCTAGAAACAATCACTTTCCCTTTTTTTTTCAGGAAATACGTTAAGTCCTTTTACTGGTCGGTTCTAACTCTTATGACGATCGGTGAAACTCCAAGTCCTCAAACAAACATTGTAAGTGATTCGTTCTTTTATAGGGCCAGCATTCGGAAACTCAGCTTTAGATATTTTACGGTGGCCGAATTGCACCAGTTTCCTGCTACAAAGCTTTCATGAGTACTGTTTTTTATTGACGGTTGCACTGATGTTCTTTGTAGGAATATATTTTCACTGGATTCATGTTTCTTCTTGGAATCTTTGTATTTGCAACTGTCGTTGGCAACGTTGGAGACGTCATCAGCAATATGAATGCTCCAAGGACAAATTTTCAGGCCAGGTATCAACTTGTGTCTTACCTTCTTTCGTTTTCCTTTTTGTATCGCTGTTTTTAAATATTCTCAGTCTTGGAGTAGCTTAAGTGGGAATGGCGGAAGTGTGTATTCGCTAGGAAAGACGCGACTTCCACGGTCAACGCAATAGATGCTATCAGTCACATGAAACCTATAAACTATAAGAGGTTCACTACACAAACTCCACGGAATAGCTAGTATCTTAGTCATGCTACTCAAGCACCAGCAGTCATTGCCAGTTCTGCCCATGCGTGATGCTCTAGTATTCCTCTACAGTTACCATTGAATGTGTTTAACAGGCAATTGAATGTTGTATAATTTTATTTCAGAATGGACTCAATCAAGCAATTCATGGAGCACCATAATGTTCCACAGACGCTACAAACTCGAGTTAAAAGATGGGCTCACTACGCCTGGAGCAGGTGTGTAATCAGTGCAGCACACTGTTGCTGTAACTAGTTGGTAAAGTGGTAAAGTCACTTTTTTCGAACAAACAACACTCTTACAATACGCCTCAACGCCTTAAAGGGAAGAAAGTGAATACTAGAAAACCTTATCCCTCTTTTCCTTTTAAAGCCTTAAACTATAAAGACGATATTTAGGGCGCGTTCTATTGATCGTATTTCAGAGTTAGAATACATGGAATAAACTCAGAAATTCATTCTTTGTGTGGAAATATATGGATTAGAAGAATGTAGCACTTCAAAGGACCAAAAATTTGCGACCGAAAAGATTCGTGACAAATTTCTGCGCATTCTTATTCCGGAATACGATCATTCAAGCGCACCCTTAGTATCCTTGTAAGTTGGCAACGGAGGTACTTTTGCCGAACAAACAACACTCGTCTTGCATCAGTGCGCCAGATGCATGGCAAATTCATGTTTATGAAAATAAAGTATAGTACCATGAGGAGAAAAATAATAATCCTAGAAAATCTTATCCCTTTCTTATTTTAAAACTGTCATTGCAACTTTTTAATACGATCTTTAGCCCCCTTGTTATCCTTGTTAATGTGACAACGGAGCAGAGGGGCGTGAGTCAAAGTACTTCTGACAAAGACAATCACTTCCACGTAGGCTGGATGTTTACGTTCTTGATCATTATGCCATCAATCAGTCTTAACATGAATACTGCTACGAAGATTATGCTAACTTGAATACTATGTTAGTATTAATGCGGTGGGCCAGTCATGATTTAACGACAAAATGCTGTTGCAATTGTCTAATGTGCAGAACACAAGCCCTCGACGAGTCTTCGTCCTTAGAAATGCTTCCTGATAGACTGAGAACTGAAATAGCTATCCATGTACATTTGGATACTTTAAGAAAGGTATGGGCAAGTACCTTTAACTTTGTTTTATGAGTAGCAGTAGTTTTTTCTTTAATGGAGAATTTCAGCATTGAAGATCAGGGGGAGCACAAGTATGACATTTGGGAACAAGTGCCACTGAGCCAGCGCTTACTCTCAAAACATCTTGTAGCCCAACTTGGCCCGGTTTGTTCAAACGTCGGATAGCGTTATTCAACGGTTAAATCACGATCCACCTTTGGTACAACTTGAACCAAGACTCTTCTCAAAACTCGTGAATTTGTTTGCTTGTTTTATACAGGTAAAAATCTTTAAAGATTGTGAACAGGGTCTCTTGTGTGAATTGGTTCTTAAACTTCGACCCCAGATATTTTCACCCGGGGACTATATCTGTCGTTCTGGTGAAATAGGTAAGAAGACAGTCATTTGTTAATTTTTACTGCCCAGATTTACTGACAAGTGCGTTGCACACCTGGTCCCTAATACAAAGCCATATTTGGAGTTTGTCGACTCTTTCGATGGTATATGAAACTCCCCTTAATTCTTAACTCTGTAAGGTGAAGCTGAGTTGAGGTATCTTTTCCATACCATTTCACTAATCAAGACTGTAAAGTAATATTCTTGTTTCTTGGTGGATTCTCATAATCTTGTGAATTGATGGTTTTTCTTTTAAGGGCGAGAGATGTACATTATCAACAATGGAAGAGTCGAGGTGAGAAAATGGTTGTCTTCAGCAACTCTTTCAGTGTCTTAATCTTACGAAAGAGACATGAAACAACTCCCTAAACAGAGTTAGGGGGAGCAAGGGTGGCGCAGTAGTGAGAGCACTCGCCTCCCATCTATGTGGCCTGGGTTCAAATCCCGGCGTCGACACCATATGTGGGTTGAGTTTTTTGTTAGTTCTCTCCCTTGCTCCGAGAGGTTTTTCTCCGGGTACTCCGGTTTTCTGCTCTCCTTAAAAACCAACGCATCCAAATTCCAGTTCGATTTGGAACGCGGACACGTTTCAACGAGTTCTCATGAAGTCCTAAGTGCTCCGTGGGTAAACAAATTACTACAATTTAAAAAGGTTTTTTTTTTGTGAAAATTGTTTGTGAATTTCTGTTGTGATAACCTTTGAGGCCAAAGTTGAGCATTTGACCTTTCAGTCAGTCCATGTGGCTGGCCGGTATCTACTTACCTGTTGTCAATCAAATGATCACCTAATCAATCACTTGGACAGTCAATCAATCAGGCAGTCAACTGGTCAATTAATCATTCAATCAGTTTGTGTTTTAATCACGTAATGATTTATACTTAATTAGACAAGCCCAAAAGTGGAGCTCCCGTTCACGAGAAAAACTACTATAATCACGGAATACTTGAAGTGTTTCCAGTCTAATTTGACTCCCCTTTTCTTTCAACTTTAGGTGGTTATAACAGACTGTTCTACCAATGAGGAAGTTGTCGTAGCATCTCTAACGGAGGGAAACTATTTCGGAGAAATCAGTTTGCTGCGACTCGATGAGGGAAAAAACAGGTAAACATGCATTCCATTTCTTAAGATTGATATCATCTGCATCAATCTACTTTCAGTCTTCTTCCAGTTTGTCCATCCGTGCCTCCTTTGTATTTGTTGTGTCATTTATACCTAACTCTAACTGTTAAGCCCCGATATCCACATACAAATTCTCCAAACTGATCTCCATACATTTCCTTAAAGAATTAAATGAGAGAATTGAATTACAGATCCGGGCATTTTCTCTTTGGTGATCATTTTGTTAATTCTCATAACTTTATCTCTTGGCAATGTATGGATATCATTTGGAGAAAATTGGTGTTGGTCACCACTGGGACTTAAAGTTAAGAAGCCAGTCTTACTATTCTGTGTTTTCTTTACAGGCGTTCTGCTGATGTTCGGTCAGTAGGATACTCGGAACTGTTATGTCTATCTCAAAAGGACTTGATGGAGGTACTATTTTTAGGCGTAATATTCAATATTTTTCAAATAAACTAGTTCGTCCCGATGCCGATTTTTAACGTAGTAAATGACGAAGCATAAAGAACTATTGCGTTTTGAGATCTGCGAATAAATCCGCTAACTTGAAGCCAATTGGTGTCTATTATTTTTAATTTAGGCTTAATGCAATTTAAGCTATCTGCCTGGTGTCGTTTACATTATTTGGCAAAAGCAGAAGGTTGACCCATTTTAGGAATTAAATGTCACTCTCTACTCAACTGTGTTAATAAATGGGCACGATTTGTTTATTATTGTAGGCTTTAGAGGAGTATCCTGACGCCAAAAAGGTTCTCGAAAGTCAAGGGCGTGACAGGTAATTAGAGTGTTGAGTTGATATTGATTTGTATAAGGTAAGGCCAAGTGGTTTATATAAGTCAGACAAAGTGAACCGCACAAAAAAACCCGGTGAATTTAAGATGAAGGATATATGTAATGAGAACTTTAAGAGTAGAACATTAGGTACTAGTGTGAGAGTTTTGTCAAGGTTTCAGAACGCAGATTTTCTACTTTTTAATTTGAAAATTCTTTTTAAATTGCAAGTGTTCCAACCGAGATTAGACTGTTTTAGGATCAAAACTATGGTTATTGATGAAACACTTGACCAAAATAGACAACATTTATCGATTTGCGTTCACTTCGTTTTGATTGGAAGCTACCATATAGAAAACATTGCTTAGTCAGCTGCGTATTATTGTTTACTATTTTCTCTTTTAGATTACAGAGAACAAGAGCAGAAAGCAGTCTTTCAGTTCCCGGGCCTGGTGAAGCAAATAATGAAAAACTTCATGATTTGGAATTTAATTTTGGTAAGCTGCTGCTTCTGCTGCTTGTTCTTTTATGTTAGATACTGAATTGGAAGCCTGAAAGAGAATACTCGTTCATATGCAGCGTACAGTTTCTGCTTTTCTTTGTTAACTTTCTGCATTTCCACGAGGTAGGTTTGTTATTTTCTGTGCTGAGTATATTATATAATCATAGCTACAAATTAACTCCCTTTAAACGGAAATCTCATTAACATCGAGAACTCCTTAAACTGAACATCCTTAATTCGTCCCTCCAGTTATCAGATTCCTTTTCCATTGACTCTATAAGGCGGGTACTTCTCTTAGACCGACACGTGTTAGTAGACCCACCAAGTGTCCGTCTAAGAGCGCGCTTTTCTTCTTCTTTTTTTCATAGCAAGGGAAATAAACTCCATCAAAAAGCTCCTGGAGGAACTAAAAGAAAACAAACAAGAGGTAAGATGCGTTCCTTTAATATATCGCCATCACATTACTCGTTTCCTCATAATATATCTCATTGGTTTGGAGTGTTCTATCGCTATAGCCTACGTGTAGCCGCACCCTCCCTCTCTCCATTTTTACTTTGTCCTCGGGGGGAGGGTACGGCTTCACGTAGGCTACTATTGCTTATACCTGCTCTTTAGTTGATTCACAGGAGTTCGCAAATACTTCAAATTTAGAGTCTTCACTGGCCCTCCTTTTAAAAGGAGGCAGCGTGTCCGAGTGGTCAGTGCGTCGGACGCGCAGTCTGGTGGTCCCGGGTTCGAGTCCAGCTCTTGCCACTTGCTGGATTTGTTTTCGGTAGTGCCGGGTTCAAATCCTCGGGCACGCTGATAACTAGGAAAACTAGTTGCCCCCTGCCAGTTGAGGTTTTTAATCCGGTTTGGATTATTTGTTTCCAATAAGTATTTGAGTGGAGTGCCTGTAAACTAGCTGGACAAGCTAAGTGCACTTTCCACTGTAAACAAAACTTAAACCCAGTCCTTTTGTAGTACAGAAGAATTATCTTTGATTTCCGAGGAGGTAGCGTGACCGAGTGGTCAGGGCGTTGGACTTGAAATCCGGAGGCCCTGAGTTCAATTCCCGCCCTGGCCTCTAGCTGGTTTTGTTCTTGGTAGTCCCGAGTTCAAATCCTCGATCACGCTTGTAAATTACCAACTGGTTTGCCTCCGGTCAGTTGGGTTTCTTAACCTTGTTATGTTTATTTGCTCGGCCCCTTACACAAGACAGTCGAATCTCCACGTGCGACCACCTCCCTTAAGCGACCACTTATCCAAAACACCAATATTTCGCTGTCAAAGCCTCATAGTGGGAACCTCCAGTAAATGACCACCTCTCGTGAGCGATGGTAACCTTTTGTAGGTTGACGGTTTTAGAATTTTCAATTGTGTTTAATCTAAACCAAATGCTTTTTTCGCCTTTCTTGTTGCCGTCGCCGTCTTCGTTGCTTAAGCTCCCTAATAGTCCGTTTCAACTTCTGGTTTATATTTCCAGTGCTTATATTTGAGGGCACAAGTTCTTAGACAAGGGGAAGAGCTCTGCAGAATTAGGCAACAGGTGGCTATTCAAAATAGACCTCCCAGTGGTGGTAGAAGAAAGAATAAATCAAGTGGTGATATACAATCTGGGGAAAGGTTGATACAGCGATTGATTTTAGCAGCTAAGCTCGCGTCGGTAAATTTGAAAACTTCTCAAGAGAAACACTCGAAACAAGCTAGCGAGCAGAAGAACGAATTCGATAATGAACGTAAATCCGAACTCAAGGAACATTTAAGGATTGCGGAAAATGTTCCTGATATATATCTTGAAAGTGATATTGATGGACTTTGTTATCTGGGACCTCGAAGAAGATCCTTGAAAGATGACAATAATAACACTTAACTGATAACGACAACAACCTAGACTGTTCTGGACGTTATCGTAACCTTCTTAGAATAAGTGGAGATGCGCGATGCAATCGCCATAATGCGAAAACCCTTCACTAAACCTGGATTAAGGTTGTACCTGCTTCCAAGAGTGTATAACTCGCTTGTGAGATCACGTGTTTGTTCGGTGCGTTAGTGTGTTTGTGCCTTTCGCTTGTGTCTTGCTCCACGAAGGGAGTCTTAATGGATTGTTGTGAAACTGATAAATGCAAGTGGGACATATGGAAATATGACAGTATTGAAGAAGCATAGTAAAGTTAAAGCCCTCTTTACGGACACCCCGTGTCCCTGTCCCTGGGGAAAGAAAGCCCTTACATTTTCTCTCAATTGAACCCTCTTAATACGGACACTTTCAATGGCCCCTCAGTGTCCGTAGTAACAGGGTTTGATCGTATTAGATTCAGGTTAACTGCCCACCTAACCACCCACCCCTCCCCTAATCCAACGTTAACACTGTCTTCTCATTTGAGAGAATCCTCTACTGACAATATCCTCTGTGAGTACAAATTTGTAACCGCTGTCGTGGGGAAGGGGAAGAAAAAGAAAGAGTGAAATATCGATGAGTAACTTTACTCTCAGGGAGTATTTTCAATGAAATGGAATTACTTTCAGCATTTAATAGCACGTCCCACGTGTCAACGCTGCTAAAAAGCCGTCCTTTGATTGAGTAACTATCTTTTGAAACTTCCGCTGATATTCACTTCATTTTTAAGAGTGCCTATAAACAAAAGGTCTCGTATGTGTCACTATCTTTGGACTTGTAATCCTTTCTTTAACCAAGAATATCTTTGCCTTTTTAAAAGGTAGTTTCAATCCTAGCTATTTTTAAAGTGAGCATGCAAGAGTGCTGCAAAGTGGTTCATTTGAATGGTTACGTCGTAGGGTTTGGTCCACGAGCTCAAAAGTCAGAACTACAAGCAAATCAAATAGCACCAAGGGAATGTCCGGGGGGGAGGGTACTGCCATATAGACAAGACAAGACAATGCTTTATTTGGAGTCTTATACAGTCCTATATGGGATATATAAGTATGTGGCGCTGTGAAGGGTATGATTTTCAAGCAGTTTCCTCCAGGATAGGGAATATAAATCAGAACATTTGGGTCTAGAATAGGTATCATTTTTCAGGAGACTGATTAGACTGCAAGCAGTCTCTTTTTCTTCAGATTTAGTGAGAGCAATGTACGCTCGCGGAAGCGGCAAAGCCGCGAGACGCGCGAAACGAGGGCGGCAGCCTCGTTCCTCTCCCGTCTCGCGCCATTAGTCACGCGCGTGGCCATTTGCGTGTCTCGCGTTTTGCTCGACGGACTACAGAAAAAAGAGAGACTGCTCGTAGTCTAGAAACTGATCAGGTGGTTGAAGATTTTATCTAGAACAGGGAAACAGCTACTCTAGGATAGGGGGGATTTGGGGAGGTTACTCTAGTACAGGGTAGCAAAATTTAGCTGAACTAGCTCTGGTATGGGTTAAGGGTTTCAGGGTCGCAGCGGCACATCCCCACGCAGAAATTCCTAAAGTGCCCCCCCCCCCCCCCGGGGGTGAATGTACTGCCAAAGAGGTACTATTTCAATGGTCTCGTATAAATAGGGTTTGATCCACAGTCTCAAAGGTTAGATTAACATAAAACCTCATGCACCGCTCCGCAACTGAGAGGGATAATTGAGTGCTAAAATAATCTCCTGTAGTTGGTATAAATTAACCGCCCACCCAGACTTGCCAATAACATTGTAGAACAACCCAAAATGTTCCTATCACCTGACGTTTTCAAAAAATTAAGTAAGACGAACGTCTTTTATCAAATGTTAGTTAATAACCGCTTTGACGCGTATCTGAGAGATGACCATTGTCGAGTCAATTGCTATTCAAACTCTTTCAATAGAAATTAAATTCACTGTGAAGTTGTTTGCTTAAACGCACCATCAATACCCTGCCCATTATCGCATCTTTTGTGAAAGAACTGCTCCAACCAGATGCTAGTGTAGTGGAGAGCACTCGAAGTGACTTGTTACCTTTCACTAATGTTATCGTGCAAGTGGTATTGAAATATTAGTCACTCGAGTGCATTTAACGAACAAGCAGCACTTCAATGTTAAGATTTCCGAGATAGACCCTCTTGATTTTTAAGGGTTATTAATAATTGATAAGCTAAAATCTTGGAGTGTAATGCTTACTTACTTGCGATGACAGCTTAATGGAAACGTCCGAAACCAATCAAGCTCTTTGCAAACAACTCACGTTGTTGCTCTCACGGACCGATTTTGACAGAACAAAAGAAAACTTTTTGGCGTGCTATTTTAAGTGCCGTACCCAACACAAAGCAACGTAAACTTTGTCAAGAAAATCATCTTTTGAGTATTCACGAAAGCATAACCCTAACAAAACTCTGTATGATTCGACTGCGTGATGGGCGTTAAAACGTTTGAAGAAAAGCAATTGCGCTGAATAGTTACAATAGAAGCCCGACTGAGACGGTTTAATGGACGTGTGTAAGCAAAGCTTGAAAGGAAAATTGAACCCTATCTGAAAGAGCGCCGACTAATCAAACACAGATGGGAACGCAAAACTCCTTGTAGGCTCTAAATCTCACATAACTGAAACGAATGATCAGATGTGGGTTATCACGAATCACCACATTAGTGTTTAGATCCTCCGCACCAGGCATTGCCTATGGGGCTTTGTTTTGTGCCCATCAGAACGAATTAGAATCAGCTTATGTAATCCGTGTAGTCATCTGGTGCTAATAAAAGCTGACAAGAATATGTATTATGTGTAAATACACTTGAACTAAATAAAATTCACTGTTCTCAAATCAATTTACTGAAAACTATGCCACACGATAAACAATTGCCGGAACAGCCGCACAGTGAAAGTAAGAAGTGGCGGAACAAGACATGACCGAGTGGGCCAAGAGTTTTGAACAGCGAAGTTTAACCGGTAGTAAACCTCGCCTTGCCTTTTCGATTGATAGTATTTTGGGAAGAAATGATGAACCCGCGCTCCTTCCAGCGCAGCATGTTCGAACAGAGGCAAATGAGGCAAATGAAGAAGAGCGTAGGACTTGTCAATCAGCTGCGGTAGTCACCGAAGGCTGTAAAAGCATTGCCCAGTTGCCCTGGTTGTCTTATACACGTTACTCACCTCCTAAACTTCCGAGTAAGTATAATTCACTCATTGCTATTTTGAAAGTTAGATATGAATTACTAGATGTTTGCGCTTACACTGAACACAAACTTCGACATCGCCCAGTTGAAGTTTAACGTTGTGCGGTTTACTGTTTGACTGAGAGCCATGATTATACTTTCACATATTTTGCCTGGGTGCAGATAGCAGGTAGCGTAGAGTCGGCGTTTCCTGAAGAGAATCTTGCGACTACCTTCAGCTGAAGGTCATCCCTCTCTAAAAACGCCTACGTGGACAACTAACCTCAGTAGTCGTTTTTAACTAATTTTCTTTCGTTTCTACCTTTAAAAAGAGTTTGTGAGGTGATAGTCATAAATTTATTCGATAATTATTATCCATAAAGCAGTCATGTTTTTAATGTTCCAGTAATCTATTTTAATGAATTTAACATCACTTATCCACTAGAAGCAATTTAACCCTTCCACTCGCCAAGAGCGGCCAATGACAAAAAATCCACATGTTTTTAAAATTTCATAAGAAATAATTCGTACTATAGAACAGTTCTGCTAAAGAGGTTTTATTTGAAGGGTAACACCATAAGCTTTCGATGACAGATTTTAAGGAGTAGTGATCCTGCCATAAGTTGGTCTAGGTTTAGTATTTTGTATCATGACTTTCCGACTGGACTAAACACTAGAGAGGAAGTACTCCATGACAAAAGCTTTGGGGAAGAAAATAAGTGGTCTTTTTAGAGAGGTTAATCCTTTCACTCTCAAAAGTGGAAAAGTCAAATTTCGCAGAAAACTGCAAATTTTATGATCATGTAAAGGCTGAAAAACAAATAGCACCATGCGATATTACTGCCAAGGAGGCTTTATTTGAAATGTTACACCTCAGGATTTCGTCCACAGACTCAAAAGTTAGAAACACGTTACAAGATTCCATCATTTACTCTGGGAGTGAAAGTGTTAAAACAACTGTGATTGTACCCGCCTTGATAAGGAAAATTGCCCCCTGTAAAAGTTACGGTCAGTAGGGTTCGATTGTAGTAAGTAACACATAACTTTTACTTTCAAGTCTAAACGCCATGCATGATATACCCCATGATAGAAAAGGCCCTAATTTTCTGAATTACTTAGGGTCGAAAAGAAAGGCAAAGAACTGTAAGCGTCGATCAAGTGGCAGCCCCAGAGTGCCTTTTTCCTCTGCCCAGCTGATAACTTTGGAACAAACATACACAGAAAATCGCTACCTCTCTGGACCACAGGTTGCTGAGCTGGGAGCCAGCTTGAACCTTCCACATCACCGTATAAAGATATGGTTTCAAAATCGCCGTGCAAGAGAGAAGAGAAACCAAGAGGACACTCCAGTGAGAGCCAAGTCAGAAGAGTGCTCAGCACAACAGCACCAATTTGACTACACGCATAACACGCCCTATTGTATTCCTTTACTCTCGCTGGGTACAAGCTTTCCTCTGAACTATTTTTTTTTGCAGAATTATTACACTTCACACTGCAATATCCTCAGCAGATGTGTAAACTTTGACGTTTATTGTCGGTGTGAATATACGGATTCTTAGGTGTAGTAATGAGGGAGTGATCACTAGCTCAACAAGAGCGCTTAATCGGTGTTATTGTTACAACTGACGATATTCTACATGTTCATTAACCTTCTGAATCGAAGATATTTGATGTTGTCACATGGCTTAGTTAATCACCACTCCTCAGCTAAACATGTTTCGCGGCTGTTTTTGCGTCGTTATGTTAGCGGCTAAGTTTACTAAGGAGTGCATGGTAAAATTTTTCAAATTATCCGTCAAGAATGAATATTTTCAGTTAAGTAAAACCTAGGTGGTATAGAGGTTAAATTGACAGTCAACGTCTTGCGTGTGGTCTGTGAATTACATTTAGCTCTGTATTAAAAGGAGCTCTTTTGTTTTCCCAGACTCTCCGAGGAGGTATAGAACTACAAGCCTTCGCACCTAAAGAAAAATAACGCTCTCTGTCTGCCCCTCTTGCTATGTCAAAACAGACATGTTAAATTATGACATGATAGTAGCTTTCTTTGTCTGAGTAAACCCAAAGTAAACTTCCAGTCCGGGTTGTGAATGGTCGGGGGCTTAGCGTCGTTTGAAGCCCGCTGTATGTTTTGAGTTTTTTTTGATGCCACATGTTCGGTTGAGCATGTCCTGAGTGATATATATCTGACAGTTATAAACGCTGTTTGTTTAGTGAAAGCAGGAGGTCGTGATTAGTTCACAATCGAAAACGCGTCTTTCTCTAGTCTGTTAGGTCCATATTGCAACAACAACAAAAAACAATGACACCACAGCAATAGCCTTTACTAAACAGAAATTAATGAATGTTTGAGTTAAACAGTAAAGCTTGTGTTTTCCTTATTTTATGCTACTTTCTACAGTGGCTACAACTGCAGTACACGTATGTATTTTACAGAGTGCACTTCCTTTTCGCTTCGAATGCTCCGTCCACGTAATATGGTTTTATTTTTAGATTTTTTCCTTAGATAAACTCCTTGGTTCGGCGATGACAATTGAATGGAGGGGTTTCAAATGTACTTTCCCCTAGCTGATAAAGACTTGGATTATGGTAGGTAGGGACAAGGGTGACAAAAGCGACAACAGGGAACCTATATGATACAGGTTAATTATGTCGGCTGGTGCTGTGGGGTATAAGGTGAATTTATGTTTCAAGTCTGGGTCAATGATATCGTTCGAATAAAGGGTACTGTGGTGCTGTCTATCATGCATTACAAGGTGGCTGTAACTTTCCCAACCTTTGATGAAATCCTTGAGTGTAACCTATTGAAATGAAAACCAGGCTGTACCAGAGGTCGTCTGCTATACTAGAGGTTCTGTCTCCGCAGTTTAAAGACTGCAAAACAGCCCGTATTTTTGTCTAGGTTAAGAAAGCTCGCACAAGCGCTCAAAGGAAAGGTCTGAAGTGAAGATGAAAGCGGAGAGTGCCATTTGCAAAATCGATTTTCCATATATGTAACCATTCAATTTAACCCTTTAAACCCCAATATCCACATACAAACTCTCCAGACTGATCTTAATACACTTTCTTTAATAATTAGTTTCTAGTTCGGAATTTATACATAGTCCGTGTTTTATACCCAGTCCGTGGTCCGCAGTCCGCAGTCCATTTTTTGTACTGACCGATCTTAAATTATGATGGAAAGGTCTGAAGATGATGATGATGCCGATGATCGGCGAAAGCTTGGATTTTAGATTTTTGTTTTTTAAACAGCAGTTTAAGGCCTCACTAGAACAGTTTTAGATCTTAAATTAATTCTCATGACCTTGTCTCTTGATTATGTATTGACACACTGAGTAGAAAATTGACGTTGGTCACTCTTCAGACTTAATGGGTTAGAGATACTGGGCGGCAACGTAATGCCGTCCTTGTCATGGTGTCAAAGCGCTGACAATCTTTGAGTGAAAACCAACCGTATCACTTATCTAGTGGAAACCACTGAACCGCTCTTCTCTATTTCTTATGTCTTCCTTTTGATAATATGCATTTTTTCTATTCTGGAATCTGTGTGGAAGAATCTACCCTGTCGCCAATATCATGCGGCTGCTAAGCATTTATTTCTTTTGGAGCTGTTTATTTCTCTATTCCTTTTCTTTTTTGCGCAATGCGAATTGCAAAACGCTCGGCTCCTTGTGAGAGTTTATGTTGACCATATTTTTTTAACTCAAGTGTTAGGTTTGTGTCCGGAAGTAGTCTGTGTTTGATTCCTTCTCCAAACAAGACAAGCTTATCACACAAGGTGTACTTGTACAGCAAAGGCTGGATTGGTTGCATGATGCCTTTGTTATGGTAACCGATTCATAACAAATAGTAACTCCGGTACTTTTATTTTTTTTCTCTCAAACTCAAGACCATGAAAATAAGTCACTCGTCTGGAGAAAAACATTTCATGTTTAGCTAATCATTTGTGGCACAACCAAGGAAACAAGAATTATTTTTTGGCAGTGATCCACTAGTAATGACATGTTATTACCGTGATAAACGTTCGTTAATTTGGATAATTTTGGGTTTAATGGAAGAGATAAGATTGTTTGTTCAAGTGCGTCGCGGCCTTTCTTTGATTTTTTTATTCTTTTCATTGCAGTGACCCACCTTTGAGTTCTAAGCGGTGAATCACGAAAATATTTTTTCATGAACCATCGAATCTCAGTTTCAGATTGCCCTATAGAGATCATCATTTTTGCGTGCGAGGAATCGGAAATCCGGCGAAAGCTAAGTTATGTCCAGAACTTTAGAGTATAGTTATGTTGCTCTCGTTGTGTTCAATGCTCTGAAACACATCCATGACTGAAAAAATGGAAGTTCATGGTTGGAAAGCAAGGCTTAAGAGCCTTTGTACAAAGTAAAAAGGCGAACGAAGAAAGCAGAATTGTAGGCATGGACATATTTAAGGCTACTTCGACGGAGCAAATTTGGAAGAAAACATAAAGTAGACACTGTTATAGGTAGCGGTCATTCTGGTTTATAAGGCAATGGAGTTCAGCAGTGGTGAACCAACCATGCTTCCGTCATGAAATTGTACTATGTAAGATTTAGTATTACGTCCCGCTCCATTGCGAAATGGTTTAAGGAGAAACTTAGTAAGAAAACTCTTGAGTAGTTATTTTTTTACCCTAATCAATGAAGAGACTGATGACTTTCAAGCACTGGCGGATATCATTTTCAGTCACAATTTGCACGCCTTTCTAACATGAATTGAGTCAGTTTCTCTCAACGATTGTTTTTTTTTTGCGGTTGACCCGCCGGAAACCGTTGTGTTTTCACAGTCTGTTACAATAAGATCCGTTCAAATAATTGTTGGATGTCTTCGGGGTTTGTAAGGGGGGGAAGGGGGTACAACCTTATATAAGCCATTATAGGTATGTGCCACCCCCAAGGGTGTGGTTTTTGGGCCGTTTTGGACTGAAAACGGGTATACACTTTGCCTATTTTGTTCTAGAATCGGGTATGGTTTTCGAGGGTACTACGGAAGCGTATGAACGTATTTATCGTCTCAATTCCAAATGAATAAGAAGGAAACAAAAATATTCGAAAAGCAAGTAATGATGGCATAATTTCTACCTGAAGGCCAGGTCTAAAAATGGGTGCAGAAAATGACATTTTTTGGTCTGAAATAGGGTCAGGATTTGGAGAACCGGGCGGTACACCCCCACCAAGAATTCATAGGAGTACCCCCCCGGGATGTCTACAGTGTTGTTCTACTGACTCCGGAGAGTTACCATCTAAACTAACTCCTTACAATACAACGTTATGGTAAAAGGAATATAGGAAATGGACCGCTTGTGCAAAGGTAGTATTAACCTGTTTATCAGTGCTACTGGGAATGTATAAAAAACACGGTTTAGAATTCGCAAATTGATCCTAGCCTTTAAAGGGTGAATTAACCCCTTACTTTCAAAATTGAAAACAACATTAAAGACTTGAAAAATTCAATTTGTGAAACACGAATTCCAACCACAGACTCAATCCTTTTGAAATGAACTGCAACACGGCGTAAGTCAATTTTTGAAAAGAACGATTTTATTACTGTTTAGAAACGTTTAAGCCCAATTTAACTCGTGTGTGTTAACTTTTTTTAAACAACTATTCGAAAAGGGACCAACTTTGCTTTACGTTACGCTGCATGAAAATCGAATATTCTGCTGATAGCAGAAAAGTACACAAAATGGCGGTTTTAATCGCCTAAATTATCTAATTCCGGAAAATTTAATAATCTCTTTATCGCCCAGGTGTCGATAAATGTATGAACAGGAGGCTCCGATCCTCTTTTAGTTTGAAACAGTTGGAGGTATATTGACTAGCGTATACCAAAATTTTGGGACAGTCTCTTGGCTATGAACCTGAAAATGTTTACCATCCTCATTAGAATTTTTAATTTCTTCGTGATCAGTGGTTCTGACAAGTTTTGCCAAAAAATCTCGCCGAAGTTAATCTAATGATGTTTACCGCCGTAAACCTATTAGCCTTTTTCAAATTTGCCTTGTACTGTAAGTTGGATGTTTTTGTACTAAAATCCCAATGACGCAGATTTGGATTATGTAAGATTAAGATTTTTAATAGAGGCATTTTTGGCTTAGTTCTTTGTCGTACAAAAGAATTATGTTCTCTTGATGGGGGCAATATCTCTCAGTACCTTGCTCTAAACAAGTGGCTCTTTCAGTTTAAAGAAATTCAAAATTATGATCGAGAAGTAATTATAGTTTTATACAATTTTTAAAGGAAATCTAGCTCCAAAGGCATTACTCTACCTTTTGTCAACCGGAAATGACCTGTTTAATCACTAGAGTGTCCAATACAAAAGAGACACTTGTAAGACACAAAAGTGCACTATATTACTTTAATATCGTTTAACTATGTGGCTTGAAACTCCACACTAGTTTGGATTCGAAATTTTGCGGATAAGTAGTGATAGAGAAACGTAGGAACAATTCCTGAATACTGAACATGGATAGTGCAACTTGATTAAATTCTTATATAAAGTGCCTTTTTTGTTTCTCAAGCTGCGATTTAGATTGCTGTTGCCTTAGTTTAGAAGCGGGAAATTGATCCTAGCACTTTTGAGTGAAGGAAATTAAGGTCTCTGCTAATTATGTTGTTTGAAATAAAGCTAATTAAGCTATTTATATTTTTGAAGTAGTTGCAATAGTGCGCAAACTGTCGATTCACTTTTAAAAACATGCAGTTTCTAATACCATCAGTAGATCCACTATTTACACACAATATAGTTTGCCTTTGAAGTGATATTGATTTCCCTTACTTTGAGTTGGCTTATTGTTTCCAAGCACTCGCCATCCAATTTAGCACTGTCAACTGAACACATGGCGTTTTTGCAAAGCAAGGCTACTGAAGACAGTTTTTGAATTTTCGTACGTGAAGATACCACAAGAGCCTGTGCCGTTGTCAGGAGAACAGCGAGAAACCTCACGTAGGCAACGTGTTCTTTAATCTTTTTGTCACCTCAAACCAATGAATCATTCGTCCTTTCGCGAGCACACAACTTCAATCGAAAACTTTATTTGTTTAGTTCAAGGACCCTTCTGTTCGAACTTTGATTTGTTTGACCAGATCACCAAGAATGAATTTATTATCTTTTTACAGATGAAATCGAATTTCCTATCCTAGTGATAAGCCTTCAGAAACAGAATTTCCCATCATTAGGGTAATCAATTATCTCAAAGTTGTTGTTATCAATTAAAGCCTTAGAATAAAACTTTAATCGATTATCTTGTTTAGGTATTGGTGGCTTATGAACGACATCGTTCAATACTGAAATTTATGTTGAGTGGTGCTTAGAGATTTATAATTACCTTTTATGTCTTAAAAGTTCATGTTTGACTAATTTACGCCAAAAGCCATCTTGCAAAAAAAGGCTAGTCAGGGAATTAAAGAAATATCTTTTTCAATACAAAAGAGAAGCATTACACTCGTTGGAGCCTCTTATACTGCTCGTTTTAGGAGGAAAATTCAGGATAATTACATGTAACAATTGACAGGCTCAAGTGCACACATACAATGCTCTCATCAAGCTTAATAAATCACAAGATTTGATACCGGCGCGCCATCGACAAACAAACTTCAGCAAAATGAAGTTTGGAATATAATACTTTTGATATTTGGTGAGGGAAATAATAAGCCCAGTCCTAAAGAACGGTTCGATATGAGAAAAGATTATTTTGGATGAATTTCAACTTGGACAATAAATGGTTTCTTAAGGGTAATCCTGGATTAAAGAGATATACTAAAAAGGAGATGACAAGTGTTTCATTCGCTAAGAAGAGGGATTTGTCAAGAACACGAGTGAATCTGACAGGACACGTCACAGAAGCGATCAACGTCTTCATAATAGAATCCGCATTAAAACTACCTCTCAAGAATGCATCAGTAAACAGCCTGAAACACTATACGGCTTTGTCTTCGTATTGGTCAGTCCTCTTCAGGTACTCCATTTGGGCGACTTCAAGCAGTAGCAAGAACTGAGAATCTATGGCTGACCGCATAGGAGAATCTGAAGATAATACCGCTCCACAGTCTTCCTCGTCTTCCAAACCCTACTTGTACTTCTCAATAGAAAATATATTGAGCAATGAGACATTTGGGTCTCAAAAGAAAACCCGAAAGGAGTCCCCACAGAAGAATGGAAGTCCCACAATGGAAAATATAGGAAAGTCCTCGATGCAAACGTTATTCACGCGTCTGCCTTGGCTCGCCTATACGCGGTACTGTCCCCCGAAGATTCCAAGTAAGTAACCGTTTTATTTTTTCAAGCGGATGAACATTTTTCTTCCTTTTTTCCTTCTCTCTTTTTCAGTCTTTTGTTCTTTTCAGTTGTTGTGCACCTACACAATTATGAGACTGTAAGGGAAGTAAATGTTTTTTATATATATATATAATCCGCGTCTTCGTATCCTGCACTCTTAAGTTAATCAAAGGGGTTCCCTACTCGAAGGACTCAGGGCTTGTTTAAAGTATGTAGATGTGACTAGCTTTTTGCTAGTAACCTATTTTGTACACGTGGATACATTCACACACCATATCCTTCAGGTTCGATAACCTTTGAGCGTAATCGCTTCTGTAATCCGTCAAGGCGCTTAAGCGTACCAGCAAATCTACTTGCAAACATGAGAAAAAAACTTTTTCTTTGTCAAACATTCCTATTATTCTGATAGCTTTTTGCAGTAGGCCATATTAGTTACATCCATTTTGCTTTCGGTTTCCCTTAATGTATCTTAGCTCTAATACGTTTGTTTAGCTCCTTTTGCGTTTAGGTAAAACTGACTAACATCAGAGGCTTTTTGCTTCACAAACCGCAACTCATTAGCAGAAGACAACAAAATAGGGCATGTTGACCTTTTTTCCTAGGCTGAATTGGTAAATAGTCTAACTCTTGATTCTGTAGACAAAAACCATTGGTGTCACCATTAAAGTGAAACCTTTTTGACAGTACTTTTGCATGGCAATATTTGTTTTACAGTATTTTGAAAAATAAATTGAACATTTTTCTTTAACTTGTTTGTGGGGCACTCTATGGAGTAAAGCGTGCACCTTCAGTCAAGGACTCGTTCGATAGCGAAATGTTAAACAGTTGCAAATGACTGTTGTGGCCATGAAACACTTCCTTGAAAATAACGAGGTCTTTTGTTCTAGCACGACCGAAAAAGTCCCCGAATTTCTTTAGCTAAGATAAGTTCTTCTCGTGCTGGAGATATAATTGCAACGAAAATGGGTGTACATGTCACAAGATCGGGTTCTCTTTTCGGAGAAATATGTCTTAGGAATCGTCCAAACGAATTACCGATGTAATGTATACTAGTATGAACCTGAGGTGGAAGACACTAGTTCCCCACTTACGAATAACTGATTATAACAGCACAAAAATTGGCTTACCTTGTAAGCGGGAACCGCGATTTGTGATTATCAAACAGTCAAATTCGCATTTGTATTTAGTATGCAATATATTTTAACGAGATTATTCGCGGTGAAATTAGCCACCAATTATAATCGCCTTTTTTACTGTAATATGTACGAAACCCATAAAAGATAAATCATAGTAGCCTTTTCACTCCTAAAGGGAAAAAAATCAATTTTTTTTCTGTAAAATCCTTAGCGATGAATAGCACTATACAAAAGTTCTGTTAAAGAGGTTTTATTTGAATGATAACACCATAGGATTTCGTCCACAGATGTAAAAGTTGGAGAAGCAAATAACCGTTTTGAGCCAAGCAGTGAAAGGTTTAAGAAAACCTGTCTAGGATGTTTTGCAAAGAGGAGTGTCTCCCTTTGTCAGAAATGATTCGGTACTTCATTTTTGTTTTTCTGTTCGTTGAAGGAGTGCCTTTATGATTTCCTGTCTCCAACAAAACCCTCTATTGAAATGGTCTCAAGCCCTTAATCCTTTTTATTGCTTTTTATTATCGGCACACTGTGTCTAAGAGGTAATTTTTGTTTAGGCTAATTTTGTCCAAAGTCCTCTCGCCATTCAGTAGGGAAAACTGACAACTGAAGGGTGTATACTGAAAATCTGTTTTTGTACATATATACGCCTTTTATGACTAATCCACAGTCCAAAGTTCACCCGCTCCAAGTTCTACACTGAGGTTAACTTGTACGTATGCAAAATGAACGAAACATTGAAGTTGATGTTTTTTTCATCTCCGGTTCCATAAGAACGCAGACTTATCAATAGTTCTTTTAAAACGAAAATAGGGTTGATGATAATAGGTAAAAGTGGGATTACATGAATTTCTTTAATAAGGACTGTGTCGGTCAAAAATAGTTCCAAGCAGTTTGCCCCTGTTTTGCTATAATATATAATGTATTAGAAATAGAGATTTTCCGACAATTTTGCACTTGGCCATCTCTGCTGGTAGTCCCATACCCAGCGCTACCCGTCAATTTTCCCAAAAGGTTATAAATTTCATTACATCTTTTCGATCATTTAAACCAGTCGCACTAAACCCTACACAGGGACCGCCTCTACCCACTAGACTGAAACACAATAGAGGTACAGCCGCAGAACACGTGTTATCATATAGTTTATTATCACGCTTTCACTCAGTCCATGATACGAAGCTTATTCTGATTAAGGAATCACCTTGGCGTTTAATTTGGGTATCTAACATAGCAATAATAATAATACTTCTAAAAATTCAAAGGTAGTTCAACTCTTACGATGTTTTACAATCTCTTTGAAGCGCACGATCAAGTTTCACGCAAACTGGTCCTCACGACAACAATAAAGAAAGAGACAATCAAAGCAAAACAAAACAATCTAGAAAAAGGAGTGTTTTTAATTTTTGAGCTCGCGATACTCTGGCCTGTTTGAAACACAAACCTTCTACACGGACTGAAAAATGGTATATTGTACTAACTTTTACCTAAATATTACGGACAGCTTGCTTTGTCTCTGGAGAAAGAAAGCTCTCAAATTTTCTCTAAATTGTACCTGCTTAACACGGACACCCCGTCAGCGTCCTTACTGACGGGACCTGTCCGTACACAGTTAAAGGAGAAAAAGAAAAGTTCTCGTCTTGTTAAAGCACGATAAGTTAGTAATCTCTACAGACTCTATCCCAATCTTCCTTCATCTTGCTTCTTTATAATTTCCTCTAGTCATTATTTCGTTATTGTTTTTTAATCTCAGAGAAACTTTGCCAGTCAGCCTGGAAACGCCTTTTTTTAAATAATTTAGTTGAGTACCCCTGACATGAAGCACTAATGTACTCCTTAATGTAAAATCTATTCCTTTCTTCAGGATCCAAACCAAGAAAAGGGACTCGCAAACATAAACTCGACAGAAATCCACGAATTCCGTTTTCGTCCACGCAACTAGCCTCCTTGGAAGCCAAGTTTCTTCAAACCCAGTATCTCTCGGGCTCAGAAGTCCGTGACTTGTCAAACAGCCTAAGAGTTACCGAACACAGAGTAAAGATTTGGTTTCAGAACAGGAGAGCACGAGAAAAAAAGAACCAAGCAATGGGCGTGGTCACTTCTGGGCCAACACGGTGTTAAACCGGGACAACATGTAGATAATGAATGAAGTACAGGAAGAGGCATGTAAAGACAAATTTAATTGCTCACCAGTAAATGAAGCATATTATCATGCATTGTCGATGCAAGGATCGTTTTCTGTAAGTTCATCGTCTTTCTTTTTTTTACTGTCTGTTACCTTGTTTCCAGTGGCTTTCTCAAAAACAATGGCTAGTTGTGCGGCATGACTCTTCTACATATCTTTGTGCCTCAGTTCTAGTTCCAGCATCTGTCATTGACTACATCAACAGAAAAACAAGTTGCATGCGGCAGGCGAAAGTATGATCAAAGAGTTTTTAATTTAACAGTCGGAGACTGGGTCTTGCGAGGGTCCCTCATGACGGAGGTCCTTGTTGTGAGATGTTTGCGTTTCCCCTTGTAAATTACTACCCCTGGCTGCTGTTAAAATCGTGCCAACTGTGAAATACGCCGTGTGGGGTACAAGAAAGTAATATTTGAATGTTTTCGGAGCTATTCGAGGTATTCAGTTGATAGGTTCGAAGGTTTAACTATGCACAACAGCTAACGAAATCCATGGCGAAATATTCAATGTTTTAATATAACAAATTCGTGACAGCAGATAAGAAAGGTACAAAAATGTCGTATATCAATAATAAATAGATAGTTAAACTATTACAGATAATACTAGACCGAAGCACTTGTAACCGCGTTTGTTGGAGACGTTTTCACAGTTACACCTTAATTAGCTTGAATGCCCGGATTAATGCCAATACTGAAAGGATATGACAGTCACTAAAGCGAACCGTGTATTGTTTTAAAACTTTGAAACGCATGAAAATGTATTTATTGTTTAACGAATTTCGCTGTGTCCGCTAATGTACTATGAACAAATTACTGATGCTCCCGGTTCAATACCTAACCAAACGGCAAACAGCTATATATTAATTTGTGAAGCTGTCAATGATATATCAATTCATCAGATGCGTATGAATATTAATACAAAGAGCTCTGCACGTTACTAGAAATAAAAACGGTTGATCTTCAAGCTCCTGTTAAAGTTCATTCTCACAAGGCTATTATTTGTTCTTTGTACAAGAAAGTGCAGATTGTTCCAAATTGTAATGGAGGCCGCTGGCTTTAGAACTGAAACGCCCTGAAACAACACAAAGGGCGTTATCGCTAAGATTTGATTAAGTAAAAGTATTCTACTTTCGTAAATTCAAGCCCCTAATGTCAATATTCAATCTGAAAATCAAATTTGAATAGCTTAATCGTCGGTTATGAAATATCTTGTTGAACGTGTTCTTGAAGGTTCAAGGGATTGACTGCGGATTAACCTCGCGCCAAATGTCTAGGCTCTTGAGCGTAGGGATTTCATGGGTGTGCTGTATTCGTGTACCAGGTGTAATTAAGACTTGTTTATGTTGTAGTTTTTGTATGTGATCATGGTGAACCATCTTGAAAGACTGATTACATACCATTTGTACAACAAGGAACGTGAATTTGAGAGGTATAAACCTAAGATCATCAAGGACATGCCTCATGCACACACAGCCCACTCATACCAATAGAACGAGCAATCAAACATTTCCGGTACTTCAGTGCTTTTTTCTTAGCGTGTATTAGCTTATAACGTTGTCAGTGATCTTGTAATAGATTCTTAAAACTTTTCCCTGTGTGTTATTTGCCTAATATGCATTGTGTAGCCGATAACCACCGTGGTGCATGCAATAATAAGAGATAAGCGGACAGGTTGATACTTGTCAGTCGGTTTGAATGCTTTCTTTATCCAAACGAATGATTATCGACTTGATGTACAAACTGAACCATATTGCTACAGCAGCAGTTGAAACTGTTAAGCTGTTCATTAAATAGGATTTCATTGTGGAGCAAATTGTAAATTTCGGGGTTTGGGGAAACTGTGTGCTGCAATTTGACGACCCTTTTTTGTCTTTCCTTTTTACTCTTTCCTTCTTGATTTTGATATCAAACAGCAGTTATACTGGAACAAAGAACAAAGGCAGTATAGCTAAATACCTCGACTTTAAAAATCAGTTTACTTGCGTAATTAGTAACTATACGTTTGAGATGAAAGTTTCCTGAGCTTAAAGACTTTTAAAAGTAGGCCAAGCTCGCAAGTTTCATGAGAGGACTCGCGTCTTGCGTCTTGTGACAATTTTGAAAAATAAACTAGTCTCTATAAAGGTTTAAGGAAACCCAGCTAACGACGAGTTAGGTTTATTGCACGCGTCTTAAGGGAATTTATACAGAGCTGTAATAATCTGGAAAGACAGACTAATATAGCCTTACGTAATCTTTGCACCGCATGTTGGAAACAAAGAAGCCCATTCCTTGAAAGGGGCTTAATTAAAAGGGCTAATTATTTTGCTCTTAATTTAGAGACGGTAACTCATTCTTCTCCGTTTTCTTTCTTTTTTTTATTTGTAGTTCTAGTCTTGCGAGAAAAATTAACGTTATAATAGCTCATTACTTGCTATATAAAGTTATGCATGGGTTGCAAGAGAGAACACTCGGCTGGCATTGAAGATAATCGCACATTTTCAGAGGAGCTTAAAGACAGTTTTGTTAATGAGTGATGGTTAAAAAGCGATTTTTAACTTGGGAGAAGTGTTTTGGCGGAGGGAGTGGGCAAGAAACGTTAAACATGAATTGTCAGGCCACTGTAAATATTATAATCAAAATGATTAAATATATGGATCGGCGGCAAAGTTAACCTGGCGCACCATTCTTTATTATTCATATTGGCGCGGTTAAAATGATGAAACGCGAAATGGGTTGAAAATTTGTCTTTTCTCCCGCTACATTGTTCAAAGCTATTAACATGTGCTGGGTATGGTACGCGGTCTTGTGGCTTGTCATTGGCCACAACTTTGTCAATGGTCTTGCTTGGGGCTATGCGTTCAGTCTTCTTTTTCGCTCTCTTTTTCTCTCGCGCACGGCGGTTCTGGAACCAAATCTTTATCCGGTGTTCTGGAAGCTTTAACATGGCTGATAGTTGTGTAACTTGGGCTGATGACACGTACTGTGTCTCCTCGTAACTTTTCTCTAACTTCATCAGTTGCTCCGTTGAGAAAGGAACTCTTGGAGTGCCACTTATCCTCCGTCTATTCACCATTTTTCGATTCCTTGACCCTGAGAGAAATTTGTAAACATTTCGTCTTGACCCTTTCTCTTTAATGCCTGATTCGTTACAAAACGGTGATATTCTATTATCTTGAACTAAATTTTGCCAGTTATTTCAACAAAACTCGTGTGTGCCCTTTGCTTCCTTCTCTAGCACTCGCTTATCTCATCAGACTTTTCATCCAACATCAAACCAGAACTGGTGCTATGTCCAAAGCTAGATTAAATTGCGACTCATCTCTAAAACGTCAAGAAAGGACTGAAATGGGTAACGGTCAACCACTCTGCCCCTTATGCCATGCAAACCTCAAAAACAATTTTTGTTCTCGCTGAAGTTAAACAAGGTGCTAAACAACTAACGTTTCTCAGTTCATTTGCAGTCCTTAAAGAATCACCCGTCTTAAAGGTTAATACATTTAGCAACTTTACTTACTTGGGATTTTGGGTGGACAGTAACGTGTATAGGCGAGCCAAGGTAGACTGTTGTACACGGAATTTTTAAGTTGGTCTCCTTTTTTCGGAGTTTCAGAGTCCTGAGCACCGCTGGCAGTCTGTTCTGGCTTAAAGCAGCCATTTGCAGGTCTCTCGACTTTGAGGATATTAGCAATAGAGAAGCTAAGCTCACTTTCAGCTCCGTTGTTATGCATGGTTCGGTTCGTTTAAGCCTTGGCGATGTTTTGTGTCGTTTTAGGTATGAAAACGTTGTTTACTCCATAATAAGAATAAAGGAGCTTTTGTTGAGCAGTTTCAAAAGCTTGAAGAATGTGATTTACTAATGTATATTTACTCTAAGTACAACTTTTGACAAGCTTTCATTACAATCAGATGAGCGTGTGGATTTAGGTATAATGTAGTTATAATCCGCCGTAGCGCCCTGATATCGCGCAGACGCGATTCATTGTAACTTCAAAGAAACCTCTGTGATCTGCGTTGTTTTTCGTTTATGAAGGAGACGTGCTTCGTTAATGGAAACTAAGTTTAGCGTAAGGTTTTTAGCCTCATCACTTGATCTTGTTTACTAAGTCGGCCTTTCACAAAGTTCGGTGTTACTGTCAAAGGCAAAGCACAAGAGCATATCCATTAGAGCAGACGGTAGCCGCGGAGTAAACATATATGATTGGCGTTCTTTTGATTTGGGTCTTCGTAAAAGCTGCCGACGTAACGTGATCCCCCTTTATACACGCGATGGAACTCTTTCACTGTCTTCCTGGTTTAACAGTTAATCCCTGCCATAAAGGTATAAATTTGACAGTTTTGATTCTTCTTAATGCCTTTATTATGCTCCTTGTTTAACCATTTTCAAGTGATTATTCAATACCTGCTTGAATCAGTGTCGAACCATTTAATTCCTCGTTAATGCGCTCATACAAGTAACCAGTCGTAAAAACCTTTGTTTCAGGGTTGAGGACAGGGTAAGAGGGTGGTTTCGGGAATTGAAAAGTTGCATACTATTGCCTTCTGCCCTGAAACGAGAGGGTTTTTTAAATTGCGGGTTTCATAGGCCTACGAAAAAGAAAAGAAAAAAGCAAGCAAAAATCAAATCTCGTGAAATAAATAGTACCATTCCAAACAGGATTTTGTCCACAGATTTTTATGATGACAATCATACCATACCCTGATCTACTTTTATGCTATGTTTAATTTTCTGATATATAATTTCTTACTTAGTGCTGTCTGCAAGCCTCTAAATCGTGTACTAAGTAATTAAACTTGAACTGCAGTACAGTTGCTTGGATTTTAGCATATTTACGAGTTTAGAGTTTATATTTTGTTTTATTATATGGAGGAGAGTGTTTTACTGGGAACTAAACCACTCGTAGATTCCATACGCCACTTCATCCGGGACCCGAGTGGCGTATTTTCCGTATGTCACCTTTGTGAGTGTCGTATCGTTCAATGACTTCACGATTCCCGCCTTTTGCTTTTGTTGAATTGGTTTCTCCATATAATAAAAAGAACATTACACGTTGGCTCGAAGATATGAATTTAATGTTCTCGTGGCAAGAACAATATCTCACTCGTTCGCTTCGCTCACTCGTGAGATATTGTTCTTGCCACTCGAACATAAAATTCATATCTTCTCGCCACCGTGTAATATCCTCTATATATTTAGTACTGCTGGGAACCAATATGCGTGCCATCTTCGCTAATATTCAAATCCCATAAACCCAAACGAAAGAGGCCAATAAGAACTGCTAAAGTGGAAAAATTGCGAAAACTCACAAATTTGTTTGTTGCCTTGCGAATTCTACAACTTTGGCAAAGCCATCATGCACATTTTTCGAAAGTATGTCTAATCTTGTTTACATGCCGAAGAGTCCAATTGAGTGAGTTTAAAATGAATGTTCAGTTGGTTCCTGGTTTGAAAAAGGTGTTTAAAGTAAAAACAGCTGTTCGTCAGTGGAACAATGCTAAACAGTGTAGATAACCAGAAATGCATACACAAGTAGTAGTGATACGTGCTTTGGATCAAAACTGCTGAGACCCGCTGTGTTTACGATGCAAGGTTCTTCCTCTGCAAAGACAAATGAAGCAGTATTACACGCGGGCAATACAAAAACACCGTCAAAAGACATTTATTTATTATGTGTTTCATTCGTAGATCTATTAGCTCTTTTCTCCGACTAGTAAAACGAATGCTTTCAGCAGCTCGTAAATCTGATTTTCTATGACTTGAAATCCAGGTGAATAGTGGTAAATCTCGAGGTCTATAACTAGCACTATGCACTGACCCTGATGGATACTTTACTTTTTTAGTTTATTCTTCTTTTTAGCTCTTTTTGACAAACCTGTTTGCAGGTATAGCGTTTTATTGTCAGACATTCCATTGGCGTATCCGGAGCACATGTATAAACCCTCATCATCTTTGGTAACGTTGCTGATTTCCAAGTAAAACTTGGTTCCACGCCCATGAAAAAAGTGTTTTGTTGACCAAACGTGGCGATTACTTATAATCGTCTTTCCGTTTTTCCGCCAAACAGTACCAACCGCGTTGAACATGCTACACGTCAAGGTGGCTCTTCCTCCAAGAAAAGCCTTTTTGCGGTGTCCGGCTATTTCCAAATATTCGACATGAACTTGTTTCAACTTATCAGCTGAAATATGAAAAAACAGATTCAACACTTGCTTACATCCGGGTAATTCGATACGCAATACAATACGTCACACCAACGAAAAACAAGCGAAAAACTTGGACTCGTGGTACAAATTGACCTTTGAAGCCGTTTGGTGTGAACGTGATTCTAAATCTCTTTCTACAGTAGTACATAAATTACCTTTAATCCTCTGTAATTACAAAGCACATAGCCTTAGAAAACAGCCGACATTTCGCGACGCCACAACTGGTTTCCCCCGGAAATGACGTCTGAGAAGCGAGCGCAGAAATGCCATTCTGATGACGCGTTACTACCCAGGTCTGGGTAGTGGAATTTCTGCGCTTGTTTCTAAGACGTCATTTCGCGGGGAAACCTGTGGTGGCGTCACGGAATGTCAGCTGTTTTCTCAGGCCATAAACTACATTGACATTAAATCATCATCACTGCATATTTCTCACCTTTGACTATAAGAGGACTGTGACATGTTTTTTTCACTTCTCCAACACTGTTAACTACAACACAAGTGTAGTTTCCATTGTCGTTTGCTCCCGCGTGTTTAATTTTGAGCGTTTGATTGCATGTTTTTCTATCGTCAAAAGACATTTATTTATTATGTGTTTCATTCGTAGATCTATTAGCTCTTTTCTCCGACTAGTAAAACGAATGCTTTCAGCAGCTCGTAAACCTGATTTTCTATGACTTGAAATCCAGGTGAATAGTGGTAAATCTCGAGGTCTATAACTAGCACTATGCACTGACCCTGATGGATACTTTACTTTTTTAGTTTATTCTTCTTTTTAGCTCTTTTTGACAAACCTGTTTGCAGGTATAGCGTTTTATTGTCAGACATTCCATTGGCGTATCCGGAGCACATGTATAAACCCTCATCATCTTTGGTAACGTTGCTGATTTCCAAGTAAAACTTGGTTCCACGCCCATGAAAAAAGTGTTTTGTTGACCAAACGTGGCGATTACTTATAATCGTCTTTCCGTTTTTCCGCCAAACAGTACCAACCGCGTTGAACATGCTACACGTCAAGGTGGCTCTTCCTCCAAGAAAAGCCTTTTTGCGGTGTCCGGCTATTTCCAAATATTCGACATGAACTTGTTTCAACTTATCAGCTGAAATATGAAAAAACAGATTCAACACTTGCTTACATCCGGGTAATTCGATACGCAATACAATACGTCACACCAACGAAAAACAAGCGAAAAACTTGGACTCGTGGTACAAATTGACCTTTGAAGCCGTTTGGTGTGAACGTGATTCTAAATCTCTTTCTACAGTAGTACATAAATTACCTTTAATCCTCTGTAATTACAAAGCACATAGCCTTAGAAAACAGCCGACATTTCGCGACGCCACAACTGGTTTCCCCCGGAAATGACGTCTGAGAAGCGAGCGCAGAAATGCCATTCTGATGACGCGTTACTACCCAGATCTGAGTAGTGGAATTTCTGCGCTTGTTTCTAAGACGTCATTTCGCGGGGAAACCTGTGGTGGCGTCACGGAATGTCAGCTGTTTTCTCAGGCCATAAACCACATCGACATTAAATCATCATCATTGCATATTTCTCACCTTTGACTTCAAGAGAACATGTTTTTGTCTTTTCTCCAACACTGTTAACTACAACACAGGTATAGTTTCCATTGTCGTTTGCTCCCGCGTGTTTAATTTTGAGCGTTTGATTGCATGTTTTTCTGTCGGCTTTTACGTTGTACTTGTGTTTTTTCTTGTGACTGATTAGTTGTCCATTGTGATACCACGTGATATTTGCGTAGCTGCTGGATATTACTTCACAGGTTATTTCTGTTCGTGTGTCCATCATGACCGGCATTTTGGGGCAAATGATGGTTACTTTCGGTTTGAGTCCTAAGGAAATTCATTATTAACATACGTAACTAACCTCAAAGATAAAAGTTTGTCCTTGCATATCACTCACTTGTTATCGCAGAACATAGATTTATAGGCTTAAAAAGTAGATCAGTATTTTGATTTAGTTTATAGCTGATTCAATGACGGTTTCTTTGGGCATTAACAATTGCACGCTGGGAAGATATTGTTTGGTGTTACCTCACGCTGCTCATTGTAGTGAGTTTCATTTGCCCAAGTGCCCAATGACGTCCAATGCCCAATTACCCATGACTAATTGCCAACCTTTCAAGCTGGAACAATATAGCTTAAGTGTCAAGCGTAATGAAGCTCGTCTGTTTTCATTATGATAGAAGGTTGGCAATGTCCTGGGCGTATTTGTTTTCCCATTTCGGACCACGTGATGTTATTCCAGAGTGGTCATGGATTGTGATACTTTTAAATAAAATTATCCCTTAAAAGTTGTCACTTTAAGAAGTAAACGGTACATCAAGACTCAAGACTGTGTATATAGTTCCTGTGAGAGATACCCTTAAAAGGTGCCTTCGAGGAAGACTAAATGACGGTTCGAAAGCATCTTTTTCTGATTGAACTTACCATATGTTTCGTTTGTGTGGTGAATCAGTCCCTGTGGCCCACAGGAAAAAGCAACATGGCCGCTGTTCGGCACTCGACTGCTAGAAGCTAAAAAGATTATTCATCAAATGTAGACATAAACCTAGTTAATGGACTAAGTTGACTATGACACAAGTTCCTCCCAAGGTTATCGCCCATGCAGCCGATGTTTTGCAGAGGACATCAGCGACTCGCTTAGATTATTTCCACCTGTCTCTTTATTTCTGTCGTTGGACTTTAACCGTGTGGTAGATGTATAGGATGAAATGTCTTGTTTTAAAATATTTTCTTTAAAATATTTAACATTGATTGAACAGTTTAATTGTTCATAGTAGCGGTTGTTGATATCAAGTCAGCAGATCTAGAGCAACACTCCTCTTGGTTTCAGACTATTCCCTGCCAACCTAGATTTATAAAATGATGCCTTACAGCTAGCCGCATAGTGTTAAAGAACCTTATGCTTCATCAGCCTTTCTCTGCTAAGATTTGGGCAGCTGGAGAGATACTGTACTGGTTGTTAAGGGGTTTACGTAGTGTCGACTTAACGACAGGGACATCGTATATGCGATAAGATTGGTTACATATACTCACCATTTGCAGAAACTGTTACACTTGCAAAGTAAACTAATAGCGTCTTAAAAGCTAAGATTTGTATTGGTCTCATTTTGCAACAAGCCAAAAACGGATAGATCTCACATGAATTTACTTGTCTTTCGAAGTGACTCGACTTTACAAACAGGAAGTATCTAAACGAAAGTAATACTGCTAAATTTAGGTATCTTACTAACTAAAAGTCTGTATTTGCATGATAAAAAACTTGCGGTTTTGATGCTTATTATTCCATGTGGTGCAAGGAAAATAAGAGCCCCCAGAAGTAACCCTTTAACCTCTTAGAGTGACTAGGGGCGGGATGCTCGTCGTCTCGCTTAGGGGTGTAAATTTCTGATTTTGGTCATCCGTTTCCTTTTATTTTACCGGAACTGTTAAAGTAGTGCTTGATCAAGATTTGAATGAACTTAAGAAGTACTTTAACGACCAGTGGAAAGTACACAGGAAGAAAAAGGATCCCGAAGTGACTTTCCGTTTCATGAACACAAGGAACCTTTGGATTGAACTGCAAGTACTGACGAGAGAGAATGAGTACATTCTCGTCCCCAGGGCTTTTTCCCTTAGAAAATAGAGAAGAGAAGTCGTTCCGTCACGTGGCCACGGTACCGAAATGTCTGGATCTTTATTTATTTATTTAGCTTCGCCTAACTAGAATACAATCTTTGTACATGAATACATAAAAATATTAGGTAGGGAGACCACTACAGCCTAACCGATTACAGTGGATCCCTCTCAACAAACCGTGATCCATTTGGCAGAACAAAAGCGAAAAATTGACATGACTATCCTGTGCATGATTGCACTCAGGAAGAAAACAGTAGCCCATACTTTTCTCTCATCGTTCGACAGTTCAAATAGTCCTCCCAGAAATTTTGCTACCGTGGTACCGTGGTAACGTACACTTCTCCTCTCTATGGGAGAGACCTTTACCCACTCAAAAAAGGCCATGATTGACCTCCGAAAGTCGTTGAAGACGCCTCTCTGATCTGTGAAGGAGAACGTCGCGCTATAGTGAATCAAAATTGAACTTCGGGTTGAAATTATTCACCATAATGTGCAAGCTCTTGTCATCACCAAGAGCTTCTCTCATCACACAGTTCCCGGGATTATAATTTAACAACTTTCATAGAGATTTAGACCCTGTTTACAAGGAATTTTTGGATCAATTTAGGTTTCTTGGTAATTGTTCACCTACCCTTCCCCTAAGATTACATTAACACCTACTTCTCATTTAGGGCAAATTGACGGCTTACTGGAGGGGTAAGTGAGCAGTTTCCCCAAAACCTAAATTGATCCGAATTTTTACACGGAACCTCTTTCTGATCACGTTAAAAATTTGCATTTGCGCACTTTCCCGCTCAAAAACGTGCGTTTCGCGGGTCCTGTATAAACAATAGGCTGATCCGTGGAAGTTTTGGTCCGTTGAAAAAATATGTCTGGCCCTTGTAAACGGGGTCTAAGAGTTGACAAGACAAGAATTAGTGCAAACACGCCACTTACTTTATTCGTGAGTCAATTCAATTCAACTTTAAATATGTTTCTTTACTTGTGACCCTAAAGATGCAGGGGGGTAGCCAGGATTTTTTAAAGGGGGGGTCACAGACAGGGACACCATCCGGGGATCGCCGACTATATATGGTTTACACCGCTGCTCTCCCTCGTGTATCAGCGGGCTCAGTCGTATTATCACGGCATTAAGGCCCATATTAACTAAAGACAAGAGCTGTTGGCGAAATACTTTACAAAAAAACAAATTTTAAAAAAGTGGGCTATTCAACAATGGCTTTTACGGCCAAGATATTGTCATGGCGTTTTCGCTACCTGAATATTGTAGGTTGTTTGCTCAAAAGAAGGCCTACCAAAAGGGGGTCACGGGCACCCCAGGACCCCCCCTTGCTACGCCCCTGAAGATGTAGACGAACTGATAGTTTAGATGTTGAACAAAATGTTGATTTTAAAACATTTCCACTCATAGGTGATTAGATCCTTTATCAGGACCCAGTCCTTTTTTGTAAGTTGGTCGTTGCTTCAAAAATTGAATTTGACAGTTTAGGGCCTGGACGAAACTTAGTTGTCTCAGTTGAGGAATGCTCTGGTTTTCCACACGGATTGATTTACCACACAAACGAAACACTCGGTAAGTTAAAATTGAAGCTAAATGTTGTATGGATTGAGAATACCATTGTTTTACTCGTAGCATGAATAATTTTACGATTTCTTCCTAACGCAGACGACGACACCGTTAAGTTGCAACGCCGCTAGGAATTTAGGTTATTCTAACAATCTCCCAGCTATTAGCGGAGCTCCACGCGAGCGGAGGTCTATAGCTAAGAAACTTGGTTACCTCATGTGCTCCTGGTTACCTATATCTATCCTTCCGAGAAATTTTGGTAGTCACGTGACCATACGTCCCCCCTAGTGTGGGACCCTGCACCCTGATATTGCCTATCCACGTTGTGGGTCAAATGACAGCTGTCAAAACAAACGTATCCGCTGACCAGTATTACCTGATCGTAGCGCGGGCTCACATTATTATTATTATTATTATTATTATTATTATTATTATTATGTCGACCCATCGAGGTTTGGTGTTCTTTTTGTCTACCTCTGACATGTTTCCAGTTTTTAACGCTAACTGATCGCACGCTCAACTCTAATTGGATTTCTTTATTGCAAAGTTTTTTCATTAGCGGTATAAAGGTTCGCCTTCAGCCCCGACTAAAGTTATCTTATGATATGACGATATAAAAAAGGTCATACCCAGACGTCCGTCGTGGAGGACTTAGATTTTTTCCATGTCTCACGCTCGCGCTTGTGAAATGATGAACATTTTTTCGTTCTCGTTTTTGATGATGTCAATTAACTCTTCGAGCACCTTTAAAGTAGATTACTCCCGCCCTAGTGTCCTTGTAGCTATCATGCTCTTAAACGTCTCACACGTCCCCATTGTGTGAGTGAAATTACTTTTTTTTCTAGGTATTCCATCAGTTGTCTTTCATGGCCATCGCGCGATTGTTTTTCACTAAGCACAACTTCGTGTAAAACCTGGGAAGAATATTATTGATAACCTTAATGTATAGAGATTGGTTTTGGTCATCTCTGTCGTTTGAAGCTTTAACGCCAAGCAGTTGTAAAGGATCTGCTTAATGTTCAAATATTTTGCTTTGAGGTTCACTTTTTTAGCTCTACAATTCAACTATTAGAAAAAAGTGTTTTGCGAAAAAAAAAACACTTTTAGGCTAAAAAGTCATGAATTTGTATCAAGAAGTCTATTTAACCCAGTCAGAAGCCGAGAAAAATTCGTTTCACTTAGAGTTGTAAATTACCACTTCCGGAATTTTTAAATGGACATCCTCCGGCTTGATAAGTTCTAGAATGTTTTTTTGAAGTGTCTGATTGTTCTTGTCCCTGCACTGTTCTTTATCAGATTTTTCTCTTATTGCTCTCAAATTCTCCTTCTGTTTTTGAAATGAATATATAGGAAATCTTAAATTAATTTTCAAGCCATAGTCCCCAATAGGGATTTCCTTTTCCTAAGGACAGATATTTTTTTCTGTCCTAAATAGGCCTAATTTCATTAGCAGCCCATTCTATGTAATGGAGAATTATACCTCAATGGTGCAAACAACTGGTACTGACTTCCGGCTTCACTGTGCTGTTTCATGGGTCAAGTGCGTGTATCAAGTGTAATCATTCGACTGGTTTCAGAAAGATACCTATGATTTATGCTGTCAATTCTATTGCAAAGTTGGAATTGACCTTACTGGCGCATGTTTGGGTCATGTTGAGTCGCCAGGACAGTTTTTGATGGCTAAAAACCTTTTCCATGGGCCTTTCCCTCGAATCATTGACAAACGCAAACGATTCCACGGAAAAAAATGAAGAGAATCTATCTGTTTGTTCGTTGTACCTTTGAGGTTGTGAGGTACTTAAGTTAGAGTGTGAGATTAAGGTCAAGGTTTTCTAGCTCCCTGTTAACGGAACAATTTGACATTGTAATCTCCTGGCGGGCCTGAGCGAACACCTGTTTTTAACACTCCCACGAGGGGGGGGGGGATACTCCTAAGAATTCTTGGTAGGGGTGAGGAGCACTGTTCTTCAAATCCTGACCCGATTTCAGACCAAAAAATGTAATTTTCCACACCTGTTTTCAGACTAGACCTCTAAAATCCGGACCCGTTTTCAGACCTGGGTTTTAGGTAGAAATTATTTTATCATTACTTAGATTATAGCGCAAACAAAAAATTATTCAAATCAATTTCGAATTCGCATATTTCTCAATCTTTCTTACTCATATGGAATTGAATAAATACGTTCACACACTCCGTAGTTCCCTCGAAAACCATGGCCGATTGCAGACCAAAATGGGCAAAGTGTATACCCGTTTTCAGACCAAAGAGGCGCAAAAACCCTACCCGATGGGGCAGCACATACCAATATGGCTTATATAAGGGAGTACCCCCCCGGACACTATCCCAAAACGTCGTCAAGAGAAAAGGTTATGAGGCACTGATCTTCTATCAAATTCTCTCAATCACGTCCTAAGGAAATGTCTGGAGAATAGTCTGGAGAATTTGTACGCCCATATTAGGGCTTCCCTCTATATCAGTCTGAGTGGCACTCTCTAGTAGGTCGAAAGTATCGTCATCCGTATCGTTCTTCAGCGAGTTATGAAGTGGCATCACTTCCTGTATTGCATGAAAGCTGCATGTCTTTTTAATGTGCATGGCGAAAGTTGAAGGACTTGTCCTACGTGATAATCATCATTGAACTCCCCATTCACTTAAGTTAATTAAAGTACATCATTTATTAATTTGTCTGTCAGGAAGGAGAAAGATTCCACGCATTTTCCTCTTCACAGTAATCTCTTAACAACAAGCAGATATTTTTTTGTACACAGGTGGTAATTTTTTCAAACTCGGACATTGTAGCCCCTCCTTTTATCTGTCTTCACCTGACTTAATCACGTTTGCACTTTGTTCTTTGACTCTCATCCAACAGTCACTCCTTCTGATATTCCTTTGTCCACGTTGGAGCCCTTTTATATCTCATTACCTTTCAACTCTCAAAAGGTCAACAAAAATAACAAATTTTGTCTAGCAAACGTGTGAAAAATATAAAGTGGAAAAAGGAAGCACTGCTTAATTGGCTTCACTTGATGCGCACACACCTGGCTATTTCGTCCTAAGGGCAAGAGAGGACAAAATTTATTTGCCGTCTTTTGCCACCTGGTACATCGACTCTTTCCAAATAACATAATAGCTGCCTGTTACTCACACAACGAGCTTATGTAAGCTCTCTCAGAAAATTCTAGTTTGTGTGGGTGGATGTGTGTGTGTGTGTGTGTGTGTGTGGGGGGGGGGGAGAACCAAAATGGATCAAAAATCATACCCCAGCAGGGGCCCATCGTTATGGACTCCTGACCCAAAGTATGTGTTGTTCAAAGCAGCTATAGCTATAGAACAAGTCTGCGAGCCAACCCTGCCCACTTCCTCCCCTTTCTTTGAAACTGCCCACCTACCCCTCCCCCAAGCCAACATTAACACTTTTTTCTCACTTAGGGCAAAATGTTGGCTTAGGGAGGGGTAGGTGGGCAGTTTCCCAGAAACGTATAATGATCCCTTATTTCTTGTCTATGGCTATGCCCAACATTTCGGGCTGATCGTCCCTATGGGAGTAAAGACACTTGGCAGTTCAAATTTTGGTAGTGTCAAGACATATTAAGAGGGAAAATGCTAGCTGGCTAGCAAGCTCTCTGGGGTGCTCCAGGGAGAAAAATGAGGGAGAGAGCCAGAGCTTGCTTGCAGGCTAGGTTCAGGAAAAAAAACCCACTTCCGGTTGAAGTACGTACGTCGCTAAATAACGATGCTTATAAGCTCCTCGGCTAAATAACTTGCATGAGGCGGAGGCGGGGTAGGCATTTCGTAGACTTGTTCTAAAGCTGTAACTGCTTTGCATATCTTCAGCATAAGTGACCCTAGAGAGTGTAAGGATTACAATAAGTGTCAAGTTTTTGTTAAGTCTGGAGCGGAAGAAGATTTTGGATGAATGATATGTTATCAGCAATTAATGTTTTGGCCACTTTTTAAAGCTTGTCAGTTTTCAACTGAACTCTTGCACATTTCTAAGCCTTTAATTTTGACAGATCTCGACTTCCAGTTTAATTAAAACAATAAATTGATGCCCAATCTATCAGCTAGGCCTACTCTGATTCTTTCTCTAATTTCAACACGAATAAAATTGTCCACAGTCTAGATCAATATAAAGCGCTTGTACTCGATAACACGTGGAGCCTTCATGAAGTCGTGTGCATCTCGATTATTCGGCCTCGGTAAAAACCGTGCAGTACCAGGAATGTTAAGAGATAGTAACTACTGCATACGAACAACACTTGAGACAAGGTAAACAAGTGAATGAACAGTAGCTCCTGTGTTAGATAAACTGAGGAAGCAAAATTTCATCCCCATTTTCCCTGTCTTTAGTTTATCTGCTGGACGTGCAGTAACAGTTCAAGGGCCAGGGGTTGTTTGTGCATGCATGAGTATGACAGGAAGTTATCACGGGACGGATGGGCAGTTTCCAAACTTGAGGAGAAGGAGGAAACTTCGATTATGAACTGAGGTAACTGATGAAAAGGGTTGATGTATATGCATACCACACTATGATTTTAATTGGAACAGATCTTATAATAGGGAGTTATCCTTGTTTTAAACTGAATTTTTTTAATCGGGACAGTATTAAGTCAACCGAGAGTGTGTAAGATCTTCCTGTTCGCAGAGAACTATAGTCTATACTCCTTACTGTATTAGACAACACAGAAAACGAGTCTGCTTTATAAATTAGCATTCTTTTCAATGAAATACATGGTTTCGTGATATATTTCCCAACTATACTGACTTTACAAGTGGTATGTACATTCTTAACATACTAATCTGCTTTTGTCTAGATACGACAATGTAATCAAGACCTTGGTTATTGACAAATGTCGTTTGCACAAGAAAAATATATTCGATTGTAAGGACTTTAATGCATTTGCTACCGAAAGGCATGTAAGGACTCTAAACTCTAAGCGGATTATTTTTGATGCAGTTTGTGCAATGCTAAGTTAAGTAGTTAAGTTATAAGCTAAACAAAAAATATTCAGTCGTCAAAGACTTGTAAAATTTTCAAATCAGTTAAATTGCAAAACTCCTTTAGTTTAAACGTAGTTTTCAATTCTTGTTCAAAGACGCGATAATGAGAAATTATTTAATGACTTCTCTGTCAATAGCTTTTTGTGCAGTCAAAGTTGGCTGACGCTGTTTATGGTGTAAAATACAAATGTAGTAATCTGAATCTTACTTTGGATGAAATACTCAAAAGTGTCTAAGCCCGATCAAAGTCTAGATTTACTGTGGTACTGTTTACTTTGCTGTACGAGGTGGCTCCATTAAAAGGAATAGTGTCTGAGCATGGACTCATCAAGTATGATCGTCCAGATGACTCACAGGTGAATCAAAACTGATCGAGCTATCGAACAATACTTTCTTTTGGTGCTGTTTGTTAGGTTACACAAGGTGGTTCTAACTTTTGAGTCTGTGGTTGAAAGACTGAGGTGTTTAAATGAAAGTTACTGAAGAGTACTTTCCTGTGGTACTGTTTTATTATGCTGTACAAGGTAGTTCTAACTTTTGAGTCTCTAGATGAAATCCTCAAGTGAGTACTTTCCTGTGGTGCTGTTTAATGTGCCTGTACAAGGTAGTTCTAACTTTGGAGTGTGCATGTGAATGAAATCCGCAAGTGTTAGCATTCAGGAACTCAACAGTACTTTGGTGCTGTTTGTTATGCTGTACGATGTATCCAAATATAAGATATGGTATGGCCGGTTCAGTTTTCTATACGCATCTCAGTGGGCGCTTAAACTTTCGAGTGTGTGGATTGAAATCCTAAACTGAAAAGTCAGTCTCTCCAAGAGAGGACCATATGGTTCTTTTCATAGTAGTTTTCTTGAAGAGTTCGCTTTGCTTAAAAACAGTTGTTACTTGTTATCAATACTTGCTTCAGCAACCTACTATACCTCACGCTTCAAATTGAACTTAATCTCTCCGATCATTTTGCCCGACAGAGGCGATTTTTGTAAATGCCTTTTGAACGTGAAAAGGAAGAATGAATAAAGAACTCCGTGACATAGAGGAGCAGCTTCGATTTCTTTAATGTTGATGAACCAGCTTGGAAGTTTTGTGACCAACCAGCGGAGTTCAGTTGAATTTATTCTATTTCAGCCATACTTACTTTATTATACTTGTTATTTACTTTTATATATTTTGTCAAATCGCTAAGAAAGTTAATCAGCCGTATTACAATGGCAGTCAATCAGCTCGACTAAAGTTCAAGACGAAATAACTGTAAACAGTTTCATTCTTGTTGTTCTTTGGCTTGCTGATGATGAAGCGATAACAACTAGTTCATAGGTTCTCATAAACGATAATATTCCAGAAGGGTGAAAGTGTCTTTCAAAGGCAATTTCAGTCAAAAAAGTATCCAGATGCTTTTATTCAGGAGCCGCCGGGTTTTGAATAGTCGGCAACGGTTCCTAGGCGCTGAACCGAGGGTTTACATGAAAAACGTGCAGGCCAGTGCTCATCATTGAAAACGTTTAACGATTACAATCTACTCTTACTTACATAAAAAGGTTAAAGACGTAGTGCTCTCGATTAACTCTGCTCTGACTTGAGTAGTCATTACTGGTGAAACAGTATCTGACTGGTGCTCCAGCATGTAAAGGTTCCATGAGAGAGTAAAAATTCTTCTCGATCGCTTTTTCCATCTTTGTTTAGTTTTCAGACCTCAATTTGCGAACTCTTACTATGATGATAAGGATAGTAGATAAACAGCGATACTACTGACTAAGTAGTCAAAATTCCAGACGACGAAATTCGTCCTCGCAGTGTTTTGCAGTTTTCTGAATCTTCTTTGCGGTGAATCAGTTGCAACGCTTAGCGTCAAAACATATCGCACGAAAACCCATCAAGAGAATCGGACAACGTATGTTTTAGTTCAATACGTATTCTTACTGGACGAAGCCGATTACATTGTAATCGTCTTGGAATCAAATGGCGGTGTTATTCTGATAGTTCTTACATTTTTTGAAACGGATAATACTTGCTGTGAGAAAGGGCAGCCTGATAGATTTTTATACTTTTATTGTATATAATGCTTTATATTACTTTTCGCTGTCAAAGCAGTCATAGAGGTCAGTCGATTTCTTACACAACCCCTCGATTAATAGAAAATTCTTTCACCGAAGTCTTGAGCTGGTTCAGTATGGCTGACAGAGATCGCAGATATTTTGAGCGATTTCTTTGAGTATGTTGTTCACTCAGTTCCAAACTTGATAGGCTTCATCCGGTTTTACTTCGCCGGCTCCACACCAGCAATTCGGCTACAAAATATTGTCAACCAAAACTAGTAACTCAGAGACTTATTTATCTGAAGTGTGAAACTCGTCACGTAGGAGTAAAAGCGGCCAGAGCAAGGTCTTTCTTCAGATTCCTGTTTGGTGAAAAATGTAACTCTTTATATATTCACTTCGATTTTTCTCTTAGATATGTTAACGTTAAGAAATTTCTTAATAGGGGCAGTTTTGAGAAGTCATGTGAGGACTAACCCGAGAATTCTTGAGGAACTTACATCACTGAGTGCACGACGTCCATTCTTCAATTCCTGAACGTGTTGGCCCCTGCATTGAGTTGACATTCAAACTAGTGAAGTTTTGACCTTTTTATGGCAAGGCTTACATAGTATGAAAAAAAAATGCATTATCCTTTTCGTAAGTGACAATAATTCAGTCATACTGTTTCCCACGCTGATGTTTTAGGCCGTCCGCGCATAGAACTCTAAGCTTCGTTTCTACGTTTCTACGTCGCCTCCTCGTGAACCCGGCACCAGCCACAAATAAACGCGGACGATTATGAGCAATGAGATATTTAAAACGGTTTCATTTGGCTTTATTTTTGTGCTGTAAAAGGCGGTTCTAACACCAGATTACATTGGATTGATGCAGTCCTGAAGAGTCCTCCTAAGAGCAGTTTTTATGTACAGCCATGTTGACCCAAACTTTCCAATCGTGTCGTTGATGATGCATACACGATGCTTTGATTTTCCAGTCTCGATGAAATACTCAATTTATAACTACACGATCACAAAATAGCTTATAAAGTATTACATTTTGTGAGGCTGTTCAGTATATCTTCACCATGAAGTGCGGTCCATAAACGTTCAGTGTATTGACACAGTTGAAAATATATCAATTTGTATTCATAAGACTGGGTGCTAATTTCAGTTAACCTACAACATGGACCGATTATTTTCCTTAAGTTAAGTAGAGTCAGTTTTGCAATTCTGGTAAAAGAATTAAGAACATAACTTGTCAAATTCCATGTTTGATATAACGGTACGGGATAAGGCATCAGAAACAACATGAACTCTCATCTGATGGTTTCATTTGCTTACTAATGAGCCACTGTAAGTTATCTGGCAACATGGAGGCAGTCGATCATTGCCTTCGTCGAGTGTCAGACATAAAAATTCAAGAAACAATCGTTTAGAATATTACCTTTTGCAAACTAATGAAAAACGTATCAGGTTCTCTGTGAAGGTAATACCAAAAGGTTTCATTTGAATGACCATAACACAGGATTAAATGATAAAGTTCCCGGGGGGCGGGGTGCTGCTAAGGCGTATGTGCCGCTGGATGGGATCGCATTTTCACGACTTGATTGACTATAATGGGGTTGCATCAGTATGAGAGTTACTAGAATGATGGGGACGCACAGAGTTACTAGAATGGGGACGCACATTTTCGGTCTTTTCAGGCGGTCAGAAAATTCAGGTATGTAGGGATTGAAAAATAGAAAATTTACACCACATTAAGTTTAACAAATTTGTCAGTTCATTTGATAAAAAGGCTTTATAAGGTAGATACATAAACAGAAAGTGACTAAGCTAGGATTGCGAAAATTAATTTTTTCCCAGAGTGGCTAAGATGGGGTCTATGATATGGTTACAGTAGACTATAATGGGGTACGGATTCTAAGAGACCAGCGGCACGTACCCAGCAAAAATTAACCCAAGTACCCCCCGCCGAGTCGGATCTGCGCTACAGCTTTTTCCATAAACGACTGAGAGACTGAAAAGGTGTAGCGTCTTAAAAATCGACTGTGGTTTTTAAATTCATTATTCTACAAACTCCACTTTATTGCCTTGAGCTTTCTGTTCATGGATTACCCGAATGCGCTTAGAACAGTAACAGGCGAAATGGTGTACATGCTGTAAGAGGCTTTATGTCGAGCCAGTTTTGTCTTTACTTGTTTCAAAATGTAGCAAGGATAGTGCAGCGGTCCTTCTGATACGAACTCGCTCAATTTTAAACATACGTTTCTTCTTGTTGGTATGAAGACAAGCACTTTACTTTACAAATGTATATCAACGCAACCTAATGGCAAAAAGCAAAGTTTACAGTATCGGTCATCGGTCAATATTAAAGCTGATTTGAACGGTCAAGTTCCAGACTGTTTAGCGGACGCATAAATCTTGGACCGCACTATCAGCGCTTTACTACGATAGAACACTTCAGGGAAAACTTTATTCACACAAACTACCCACTAGACACAAAAAAAACGTCACCGCCAAGAACTGTTGAACGAAAGGTCCTATTGATTGATCAAGTTTTGGTTGAATCCACTCCGACTTAAAAAATAGAACCCGTATTTTAAGATTTACTTCAGAATCGCGTTGACTCTACTAGTGCTATGATAAGTAGAAATATTTACACTCGTTCACTGGTCCGATTTGCTTGCTCACATACTATCCAAAGAACTCAGTGACCCAGTCATATAGACATAAAACATCGAAAACATATGAAACTGTACGAAGCCTTGTAGACGGATCCCTCCCTCGTGACACCTCTAAAGTAATACTTTCAGAGGTACATACTGGTTGACAGTTTTATTTACTCAGCAAACTAGAGTTCTATTGCCAGCGTTATTCCTAGAAGGTTTAGAGGCACTCAGTAGAGTCAGGGGGTAAATGATCTTCACAATCCTGTTAGATGGACTTATACAAACCGAAAGACTGAAATCCTAAAGTATACCTATTCCTACGTTTTTTGTGGTAATTTCTTGTGGCACTGTTTGTTTTTTAGCAGTTTGCAAATAAAATCTGGTATATTTTATTCTTAAAAAATTTCATCCTTTGTATTGACGGAGACAATCCAGTAAAAACCATGAACAGCCAACAGAATTAAGCATCACACAGCTAATTTTTTCGCATGTACGTTGCGGACATTTTATTCGCATAGATTTCTCAGTACAACTGTTTTTAAAATACAGATAATATATTGTACTTTTATTGTTAATTTTGTTGGGAACTCTAAGGCAATATTACCTGCATGCAAATATATGTACAAGATCCGGTGTTTACTCGCAGCTACGTATCCTGTGTTAACCCTTCCATTCCTGATAGTGGCCAAAGGTGAATACTACAAAAAATTCAAAATTTATTTCTATAAATTCCCAAGATTTATATATTACTAGGCAAAAGTTCTGCTAAAGAGGTTTCATTTGATTGGTAACATCACAGGATTTCGTCCCGTGATACAAAAGTTAAAACATGACCACAACTCAGTCTAGGAGGGAAAGGGTTTGTGTGCCTGCTTGGACCAGCTTTACTTCATTCTCAGCTACACTTCAGCCTTATCATATGTTTTCAAAAGAAAGTATTTGGGCATTGTGAAACGTTCTGATGCCCGATTAGCAGAAAAATTGTCTCTTGCGAGTATAATTTTTCAGAGATTTCAATGGTATCTGTACTCTTTGAGCAGATGAGTTTTAGGAACGTGACTGAAACCATTTACTAGAAGAATTATTGCGTATACCAGTGTCATAAACATTGTTAGAGCTTCCCTAAGTAAAGAATTAACCCGCAGTGCACATTTCTGTTTGACACATTCTGAGGAAAACGCGCGACCTAAATAGAACTTTGCAGAACATCTTAAGGGTAACCGAGACTTAAAACTATTGATTTAACCTACATTGGAAATCTGGGGAAAAATTAACCAGTCAAATAAGAATGTCATATGAGTACTTCGATGAATTCCTCCTGAAAAGTGATAAATTATTCATAACAGTATTTGTACAGGTTTTCACGGTTTTATAAACTTCCCAACTCTCTGTGGTTAACCGAAGTTCCTCCATTCTTCCTTTTTGAATGACGAAATCGTGTCAAGTTTACTCGCAAGCACGAACCAAGCAAAGAGCTTTCGCTTTTTCTCACAGCAACCAACCAACACTTTTTGACTAAAGATGCTGGAAGTTAAAGATACGTATTACTGAAATAAAGAATGATGCATCGAACACACCCTGTTTTACACGTAAAAAGCAATTGTTAAGCAGAGCAGGTAACCACTTTTTGAAAAAAAAACTACTTCACTTTTTCTATTGGAAAAGCTTTCTAATACTTTAACCACACTGGAAAGCTAGACATTTATGTTAATGATTTTTCTATGGTGAATTTTCTATGCCTTGAACGCTGCCAAGGTATCTAACTACTAACTTGGCAACAATCATTCTACTCTACGTAATTCTATTCGGAAGACGAATAATATGAATTAACATACTGTTATATTCAGTTTTTAGAAAAGGAATTGCAATATGAAAGAAAAGAGAATTTTCTCTTGACTTCATTTAATGTTCTAATACAACACGAACACCGCCACTTTTGAACAACAAAATTGATGGAATTTACATTTCAAACTCGTGTATTTGTATAGTTCACTTCTGATAAAATTTAAATTAAGATGATTGTGGTACTGTACAGGGTTTTTTTAAAATACAAAACTGCAGGTAGTGCACCTAAAATGGGAAAACCACTTTGTGGAAATCTGCACAATAATGGACAGACTTTAAAGAGACTCTGCTCTTAGCCTGGTCTATGGTCTGTCACCTCTAACAGCTTGAACAAAGCTGCAGTCACTCAATTGCGAAATGTATTCTCAAAAGTACTTCTGAGGAGATTTTTCTACCACTTACAATACGAATAAGCTTGAATGCAAGAAGAGTTCATCGATGAAATAGGCGCCGTGTATGAGTAGGAATTGCCGTAAGAGTTTGTGTAGTCATAAGAGGACGGGTACTGATTTGTGAAGCAGTTCCCCACTCCATTGCTAAAGTCGTTTGAATAACATGGCTGACCTTCTCGGATTAACACTGGCACCGGTACAGTCCTAGGGTAAAGTGAATGGGAGTCCTTAAACTCTCCAGCTTCAGTAGCTTGCTTCTTTTGTTTATATCGGTGATTCTGGAACCAAATTTTCACCTGCGTAGGAGTTAGGTTTATCATTCGGCCCAGTTGTTCCCTCTCAGGAGCCGAAAGGTATCTTTGATATCTAAACCTTCTTTCCAACTCGTAGATTTGTTGTTTGGTGAACAAAACGCGACGTTTTCTCTTCTTAGGAGCTTCACTGGAATCGTCTTTGTTGACTTTTGTTTCTTGCTTCTCCATGTCACCTCCCAAGCGTTCTTCGCTCAACTCAGGATATGATTGAGGACCTAATCAAGCAAAAGCGGGTAGAGGCTTTTGATGAGACTCGATAACACCGATTAAGAGGTGATTTAGTTTTAAACTACCAGCAACGCGGAACTATTATCAGGGACCTCAATGACTTACAGGTTTCTATTCGTAATTTTAGGTAAGCTGTCCTGAAAATGCGCGATTAAAATGGACGCAAAAACTCCATCTAACTCACCCTGCATACGTACGTGAAAGAAACTAAAACGGAAATTGCAAAACACAAGTACTGTTTGTTTTCAGAGTTATTTCGCAAAATTATTCGCCAAATGCAACTTTCTGCTTTTATGTAAGAAGGGTATTTAAATATTGAGAAACTGCTCTTTAGCTTTCTTTCAGTACATTTCTGCACAGATGACGCTTCAATGAAAGATGTCATTTCAGGTTTCAAGTCACGGAACTTTGACCACGAGCTTGTGAGCGGTTTTCTATAACTATAGAAACAAGCAATCGTCCTTCTAGGTAAAGAGTGGTGAGGCAGAAAATCCTGCAAGAATTTGAAAAGAGTACTTTAACTCACAGAGTTTAACATACCCGAAGAGCTGTCTTGGCTTTTGGCGGAAGGTGGCATCGCTGTTATTATGCAATTAGATCCTTTTGGCCGTTCGGGGGAGAGATTAGCACCTTGACAAATATTAGGAACTCTTGTAGTTGTGTTGGAGCAGCTTTGGAGACACGATTCCGGAAGACTTAGGATGTTCTTTACAGAAAAAGAAGACATTACGAGTCCCAACGGAGGGTGCTCAAGATGGCTTCTGGCCTGTTGTCTGTACACAGATCAAAGGGTAGGCAAGAATGTGTGGGATGGTTAATGAGCAAGCTTGAGACACGTCATGTATGACTCGCCTGAATTGACATAGAACACATGTTATTATTCACTGTTTGAGGAGAATTTATTTAGGGTGATAAAAAGATGTCACCTCTCTGACATGCACGTTAATTAAAATGATAGCTATTGAAAATCTTTGAACAAAGCAAAAGACTTTATAAGACCAAAAACGCTTCATTTTTCTTTTCACTGCTGACTTCTGATCATTCGTTAACAGCGTATCCAAATTAATTCCCTAATCCCATTTTGAGAGCTGTCAATCGCCTGTTCGTTTGTTTTCCATGGTGTAATTGAACGATCTCTGACCACTTCCCTTTCTCTCATGTCTTCTGAGCATCACGCCTCTCAAAACATTGAATTAACTCTGTAAAGGGGGGCGGGAAATTCATTGTTCGTTGGTGGAGCCTTGGAATTGTTTATTAAATAAAGTTAACTGGATTAGCACTTGAGCAATTAACCGTTTAGAAATCGATTTCTCTGTTCTCATGAACTGAAACAAGTGATCCCCTCTGGAACAACAAAGTTTAAAGCAATAAAGCGTTTCATACTGCATACAGCCTCCCTACATCATGGCGGGAAATATCTGTGAATTGTAAAGGATCATTGATTTTGAATTGCTAATAACAGAACAGGACAACCCTGACAACTTTGTCTTTCTGAAAGAAACCTCAGAGCTGAGATTGATTGATAGATGTTGTTTTTGCTGAAATTAAAATATATTCTTTTGTCTAGCTCGACAGGGGAAACTTCCAAATCGCTGCTGTCACAACAAAAGTCGTAGAGAAATCACTTTTCATCGTAATGGAAAACACGTAGTCTTAAAATTAAAACAGGAAACGAAAAAAATCATATCTTGAAAGCTTTAAAAGATTTCTTATTCCTTAATTCCTTGCCATTAGTTGATGACAGCTAGTTCATCTTAGGAAATCTCGAAATGTTTTGATTCAGACTCTATATCTCGACGAGATACATGAATTCTTTTAAATCGTCTCTTTATAACATTAATTCAGAATTTATTTTTACAGAAATTTGCACGCAACATTACAAGGCTTACCGCACCACTTCAATCGATAACGCATAAGCTTTATAATATCGGCAATATTCACAAGTTTTCTTGCTTTAATCAAATGGCGGATTCCCTTCCACCCGCCACTAAGTTGATTGCTATTTAATGAACTTTGGGGGTGGTCTTTCCATCAACAACTCTCGAAAGCTTTTGACAATCGACTGGAAATGTTTCACTCTTTTAAATGTTTAAGGGCCATAGGTACTCCGCTCACAAGAATGACTGACAGTGATTAAAACTATAACTGAATAGCTTTGGGCTTCCTTGCCATTGACAAAGCCACTGAATCTTTTTTTTCACAGTCCACAGCGTAGCGAGCTCAGGGTGATCCAATGCACAGGAAACAGCTTTGTTGACCTCAACAAACACACATCCTTGCAATGCTACTGGTGAACGAAAATGTTTTAAATACCTGTTTTTTGGGATTACGGTCAGAAATGACAGACGTCCATTGACCCTAAACAGCTCAAGAAGTACACTTGGTTTTGTCGTGGTTTCTTTACAATGATTTTATCACATACTAATAAACCACTCAGCAAAAAAAATCTTTGAAACTTCTAAACAAGGGTGTACTTAACCTGATACATCTGTTACGTTATTCTCTTTTCCAAAAGCTTGTCGAGACACGCGAGGCTTACTCAAATGTTTCATTGTTTTCATTACCTCGTCCTTCGCTGTTAATCTAAATCTCAGTTTCAACTTCAAGGGTCAAAGGACAACTTTTTGGCGTCATATGCTATCCTTTCTGACAAGTGGTGCATATTGAGATGACGGTGATTTTGCCATCGATAACGAACATCACGAAATGGTTTTGCAGGAGTTCGTAGTTTTTCTTTAAGAAAGCGGTGTAGAGAAATTGTTGAGGGGGGAATTCCAGGAGTTGCCAGAAATTTCTGGCAAAATTAACCCATTGACTTATAATTACAAGGGGGGATTTATATTCCCCTTTTGAATTCATCGGTGTACGCCCCTTGTCTGAGCCTTTTCTAGTTAAATGGTGGGCAGGACTAACTTTTTGACCCGGACACACTAGGAAAACATGTTGGCGCCTCAGAGTGACAATGACCAGATATTGTAGTCAAAAAGTTTTTTTGAGGATTAATATGCAAACAAATCAGGAAGTTTTATGGTTCTTACAAAGATTTCTTGATACAATACATTTTAGAGACTAAAACAATGTTTTTCAGTGATTCATGAATTAACGTATTACTTCACGAAGAGAAAGTTAAGCCGAAAAGCTGTTTATATTTTCTATCGATGTCTGGGACGCACCTTCATGGCAACCATGGGGGCCTTCTCTTTCTGAATATGGCTAGTGGACAACGTTTATTTCTCTGATTGACTTCATCTATACTTCTGCTTATAACACTTTCAGTTCTAAGATATAATAGTAGTGTGTACAAAAATTTGAGAAAAATCTGAAATTTAATTTTACGGTACTATCGCGGAAAAACAAACGGGTTCTAAGTATTGTAGATGAGGTTCATTTTAGTAACACTAAAGGGTTTCATTCACAGGCTCACAAAGACCCTTTACTACCGAGGCGAGTGCAAAGCACTCCTTTAAGCGCCAGCTGCACTGTATACAAGTGGAAGCTGTTGGTTTGAACCCGCAAAACAATTGCCCTGTGTGCCCAAATAGTACCACTTGAATTCCAACCCCACAGGATTTGATCATCGTCATCTTTCTGTGATAATTAAGGTTTTGTATACAGTATTTAGGGCAACTTGAAAGCTGATGTCATTGACCTACAGCAACACGTACCCACCGACACACACATGAAAACTAGACCACACTAGTGGCGTCTACTGACATAGGCTCAAATGTTACAACTGACCTTACTATTTATTTTAAGTACCATGCGACAGTTGACAGGTCACACCACAGAATTCTACCAACAGACTGAAGAGTTCAGAACCACCTTTCTTGTCTTCATTACTGACTTTGGGAGAGAAGAGTAAACATATTTAGAAATCATTAATCTTTGTTCAGAAGAAGGCGTTACAGCAATAGAGGTGTGTTACTGCTTGGTAATCCGGTGAATGTTAAAGTGAAAGATCTGATCTTGTATTTCACTGGAATCTCTTCTTACCGATGTCCGTCGTAATATGGACCTCTCTATATCATCACGGACAGTTATGTTTGTTCTGTGGTTTCCAAACTTCATACAGTCGCTACCTCTTTAATACGGACACCTTGAAGACGGACCGTTTTGGAACAGACAAAACTTCTGAGAGTTTTTACCTCTATAATCCGGACACCTCTGTTTTACGGACAGTTCTGTTTCCAGTGGTTACCAAACGTCACACATTCGCTACCTCTATAACACGAAGACCTCGAAGACGGACAGTTCTCAAACACACCAAACGTCTTACAATTCCTACCTCTATAATAAGGACACCTCTATCACAGACAGTTATGTGTGTTCCGTAGTCACTAAACTTCGTCCATTCCTTGCCTCTATAATACGGACACCTTAAGGGCGGACAGTCCCCCTGTTGGTTCGAAAGACACCAAACGTCTTACAGGTCCTACCACTATAATGACACCTCTCTATTACACACAGTTCTCAGTGTGTCCTGTGATTACCAAACTTCACACATTTTCTTCCTCTATAATAACGCTTGAAGATGGACAGTTCTCTTGGTCCCAAAGACACCAAACTTATTACAGTTCCTACCTCTACAATACAGACACCTCTCTATTACTGACAGTTCTCTTGCTCCCAAAGATAGCCGGCAAAACTTCCTTCATTTGGCCTACCTCCATAATACGGACAACTTGAAAGTAAACTGATTGGGAATGTCACTGCCCCCCTTAGAGGGGTGACCGAGAGACTTGACTTAACAGTATCTTAGCAAGCACCACTATAGGGCCATAGAAAACCCTCCCTACAATGAACACCAAGAATTGGTCCCTTTTGTTCTTCAGTCCTTTTCTTTGAATCTCCATACAGCGAACACCTCTTTTAGATGGACACTCAGTGTCGCTCCCAACGGTGTCTTCTAGAGTCCCTAAGTCATCTTTAAAGAGAGTTGACTGGGTTCCCCTTAATGTCCTAGGAGATTCGACTCGGTATATAACTGGTATGGTATGGTCACTACAAAGTTTTAATAAGCATTATGATGTCATTTCTTTCGTGTATTAGAGTATAGACCATACTAAATTGTTGTCTGTTTATCTTTTACTATAACAATGATAGTTCTCAACGTCCATTTCTGGTGAACTTTCTAGGAAAACCGCGCGCGAAAGACAGAGAAAAATAGTGTGCCATCACTACGTCATCTCCATGGTCTGCAATCTCACAGACCATAGCTTTTGCCCAATCAGCGAGCGACAAATAGCTCAATTATTGTAAAAGTCACAATAGCTCTTAGTTGATTCCGCGAGTTTATTTTCCTTTCTTAGTATAGTCTCCTTTAGGGGTCAAATCAAGCCTGAATTACGCCCAGATTACTCTCCTTAGCAGGGCTCCCCCGGTGGGTCTTAGTTGACATTCTTTTGTCACGCAGAGATACTGTATATTCTACTTTTGACGGAAGAATGTATCGAGCTATACCCAGCTAAAAAGAGAAATAAAAAGAAAGTTGACCTCATTTAGCTGTCACTGTATCGTGCAGGCGTTGCGTCTCAATAAGAATCACCTTTTGTTCGGGGTCATGCGTGTGGTCCCCTCTGAATAAATATTTAGACATTTAGACGTTTGCATTGAGTTCAAGCAAGCCAGCTAGCTTGAGTCACCCGTACACAACCAACAGTGTCACATGTAAAATTCAAAGGACAAAACAAAATGAACTTTCAACTGTTAAACGCCCTCTTTCATCCTCACAGCGAACCTTAACTTTTCAATCTTTAAACGAAACCCTTGAATAAAACCTCCTCAGCAGTACACTCGCATGGCACTATTTGCTCTGTTTGTAGTTCTAACTGACTTTTCAGTCTGTGGACAAAACCTAAGCAGTGGACGTTGAAATGAACCCTTTGAGGTAGTTCTTTTGCAGTGTCCTAATTTTTTGCAGTAATTAACAAAATATAATTTTAGAAGAAGTTTCTTTGGAAGAAAAAGCAAACAACAGAAAGTGATGCCCACGTAGTCCTTATAATTTAGATGCAGGTCACACACTAAAGATATTATGTGGTTTTACAACAGTATGGAAAAAACCTGATAAAATATTTGCATTTTCCTAAACAAACAGGTCAATGAAGCAATTCATAGGATTTTTTATTACACACGGTGACATTTTTGGAAATTTTATGATGTATTCTTTAATAAAATGAAATAATAACTCATAAGGGATGCATTTTGATGGCTAATTTCCCACACTATTATTTTGAAAGCTTTCCGGTTGAATTCAGGTGCTGTCCTTTACTTTATTCAGGACAATGTTTATTGATTGACTCAGACATGAACTTCCCTTTTAATAATAAAACAATCAGTCAAAAACTCGCTAGCCGGGAAGAAAACCAGGAAAAACCTAGACCGTCTTTGAAAATTTAACCGTAAGATAACAACTACATCCAAACTCGTCACCTTTTACAAGTCTTAGAAGTAGTTAAGTAGTTACAACAAGGTCTGTTGAAATGAAACTTTTGCTCAGGCACTAACAGTTTGAAAACTTCTTTGGGAAGGTTAACCCAGTTCATGACACTATCTATGTTACTTCAATTTCATGAACCCAAAAATACGAAAAACTCTGTTAAGTAATTAAGTAACGGGCCTCCCTTCTTTTTCAGTCCTTTTTCAGGATGCTTTACCTTTGTCTACAGCAATCTGGCGATAATTTGAACACAAGAAATAAAGGAGTTAAAATTGCCATTAGACTATTCTTAAGATAATAACATTTAATCTAAAATTAAAATGAACCTTTAAGCCGCCTACTCTCAAGACAGTGTTTAATTCATTTCTATGGACTAACAGTGTGAACCACTACAATTTTGCCTTCAGATTTTTTTACTTAAGTTCAGTGTTTATCGAGATATTCTAAGCAATAATCTGGTTCATTCATTTCACTTTCTTTCTTTTTCTCTCTCTCTCTCCTTTTCTCTATCTCTTGCTTTCTGTTTCGTTCTTTTTTTCTGTTCAGCGAAAAAAGTTGTTACAAGTGAAATGGCTGTTTCCTGCGACATGAAAAAAAAAAAAAAAAATTAGAAAAAGTGTTAAAAATAGAAATTGGTTCAAAAATTTATTCCATGTGAACAGCCTTAGTATGTCCATGTTCTAAACTCATCTGCAGTGTAGTAATGTCAAAGTTTAAAGCCAGCACACAAACGATTGCTAAAGAAATTCAGGGTTTTCATTGCTTTATTCAAAATACTCACTGACAAGTTTTGCTTTGCATATATGGCAGTCACTATTTTTGTCTACTCCGCATATTTCGTCTTTCTTCATTTTTAAGGTGATGAAAGAGTTAACTGTTGTTTATAGTTTGTGGAAGATTAAGGCGTGACGTCGATTTTCCATGAATGCACCCTTGGAATATGGGAAATAGAAAACTGAGTTTCATCTAAGGTTTTCACTAGGGAGTGACTCAAGTGCTGAGTATCAGCTGCCTTTGGCACAGGTAACTTTGTCGTTTAAGATGAGAACTGAAATTGTTTTGCGTTTTTAATAAACTTCTCTTTGTTTTAAATGCCTTCTTTCACCCATTATGACACGCGCGAGCGCGAGCAATGTGTTAAGCTTTTATTCTATTCCATTCAATCGATAAATATGCGGGCAGAATAAACGCCGCGCGTGGCATTACACAACGGAACTGTTGTTTTTGACGGTATTGTCAACATAGGGTTGGCATAGACGCCTGGTAGATCAAAAACACACACACTCTAGCTGTCAAATTTAGTTTTATGAACTGGAGGGAAAAACTAATTAAACTCCAAGTCAGGTTCATTCATGAAACATTGTGACATTTGACAAGCGGACTTGTCTGAGATTTAACAATAGATGAAACTGAGACTTTTATGAACTTATCGTGTCTTAAAGTATTGAGACATCAATGTTGTGAGAAATGCCATTTACCTAACGTTCTAGTTTATTCTAATGTGTTTCCGACAAGCCAACAGAAAGATTGGGACCGTGTTATTATTGAATAGCGAAGCAGGGTGTTCATTTCCTTTGGTGAACAGCTACCGTGTTCTCACAAGAAATCTACCACCAAAAGCAAACAAACATGCATGCAGTAGACATTCCTAATGCTTTTATTCGATAAAAGATTAATAATCACGGTTTCATAAAGAGTAATGTGGACAAAACACTGGTGTGCTTCCTTGCAGTGTTGCACAGTCGAACTTGGGACAATAAAAATATGATTGTCAAATGGAGATGAGGTTGTATGAGAAATGGTGTTCCGTGTAAACAGACCGACATATTGGTTCATACCTTAATAACTTGGTTAAACCTTATTACGGTCAGATCGGAAGTATCCGTCAATCTATTTACTTTGTTTCCTTAATCCTGCCAAATAGATCTAGCCTTAATATTGCCAAAAATTAAGAGTGCAAAAATATAGAGGCGTTTTCGTTTTCGTTTTCGCTTCCTCACCTCAAGCATTGCTTTTCTGTAGTCTGGCAGAATGCTTTTTCTCGCCAAATGGAAAGGCTGGATAGGGAGATAATCTCAAGTAGTTGAGAAATTAAAATTATCACTCTGATGAAGGCTTGAAGTGAATAACTTTATAGGTTGAGTCTCCACCAAACTGAAGTGCTTTGAAGATAATAAATGTATTCACAGTCTGCGTGTTCGTGGTATTTGTCTCATGCAGGCTCTAGATATTGGTCGATCGCTTTTTTTGTTTAAAAACAATTTGGTACCTGCTTGAGCTGTCCTTCCTAGTTACGCATAGGATGCTTTCCTTCAGAAAAATGTCTTCTCTTAGCTTTTTGTCTCTGCTAACAAACTGCAGATGTTTTATGGCCTGTTTTTATGGCTAGCTTCTACTGATATATGAAACGGCTGGCAAAGGGTCTTTCGTTTAAAGGCCACGCGGTTTTGTGGGCGTGTAGCAAAACTGTACAGAAGAGGTAATTACTATGTAATACTTTTAGTTAGGCCAAGTGTTGTTTCCTAGTTCATCTCTTCTTGGTGGGACCAGATTATGCGTTGAATACATATGTAGGCTTTATCCATTACTAGATTTGGAGGGTACATCTGATTTTGCTAACTTGACTTAACCACTGAAAAGCTAAATTTTACTGGATGCTCTGCTGAATGAAAGCTGACCAGTAGAAAAAAGTAAACTAAGCATCGAAATGTGAATTTGAAACTCGTAATTCAATAGCAATAATTCATCCTGCGTTTGTATCAGTTGCGAAATAGCGTTTAACTGACTTTCCTAATTTTTACTTAAAAAGAGTTTTCACATCCTGTGGTCTTCTGCAAAGGGACCGACCCAGAAGTTAGTCTTGTACGAGAATCGATCATATAGCTAGGAGGAACTGGGATGATCATTCCAATAAGGAAGGTCAAAGCATCACATTATTTTGCAATGAAATTAAATTTATGTTAATTTTTCCGTCGTCATTTCTTGTTTAATTTCCTTTTTGATTTTCGCGGTGCACCTTATTACCTGTAAAAATGTTCAACAACAGTTTCTATGCTAGTCACTGCCTCTGTAAGACAATTCAGTGCGTGCGTGTGACCTCAGAGTGAACCTTCCCACAGAAGTTTTTTGAAAACATTTCCTCTCTCCAGCCCAGTTTCAACTGACCGCTCTTAAGGGACAGAATTCTCCCATGTTTTTCTGTAAATTATCAGTCAATCTACACTCCCTTAAGTTTAAAAAGGTTTTTGAACAAAAGCAAAAAGACATGATAAATTGAGTTTGGGCAAACCACGGTCAATAATTTGGGAGCAATTTTTCCCAATTAACACTGCTAGTTTTGGAAGCGCAGGCCCCACTTTTTCAAGTATTTGTTCCATTCTTTCCCGACCTTATGTTCAAGTAAAGTAACTTTTAGCAAGAACACTGAACACACGTTTAAGTTATTTCCACTGTTACAAACTTATCTGATGGATTTTAAGTAGTATAAAAACTCTTGATAGTACTCCTTTGAAAGGATGCATAAGGGTGGGGTTTTCAAGTGCCGTAAATGGTTACAACTTAAGACATACGATCATCACTACACAGATCTCCTACTGACAGCGCTTCATACTTAAAGAAGGTTTCTATTATCATCCCGAGAGACGGAAGGAAGTACTACAGAGCCACCAGCCTGAAGTGTGCTTTATATCCTAATTTCCTCGCACGCCAAGTAAAAATTAGCCACAAAGACACCATGAAATAGATACGATAGCTTTCATTTGACGAAAGGTGCATCTCGCTCTTGAAGTTTTTTTCCATAACATGCGGTAGTCCAAAAGACGCCAAGGTCTTAGTGTCGACCTTTGCGATATAATTGACTACCTTTTAAGCACTGTGATCTACGTTTATTGGATCCAACATACACACACAGCAAAGCTCGAATGAACTCCACTATCAGTGTAGGAGGCCAAATATTTGTTTTTTTATCTATTCACAAAAAATACCTTCTCTCCAAAATTACTGTAACTTGAGCGTCTGGTGAGAATTTTGCTTTTATTCATTATTATTTCCCAAGTTAAGACATTCAATCCTTCAGATCCTTGTCTTTACACTATATGCTGCATGTGGTTGGCCCAAAACTTCTAAGTCTAAATTGATGATTATCGAATCAGGGAGTATTCTACCGTTTACAAGATGCATTACAAAGTAAAATACCCTATACTTTTGTTTGTCGGAGGGAAATGTTCCCTTTAAGTTGTATGGAGTGATTTGGGGAAAAAGAATGAAGGTTTCAGAATCCGCTTTTCCTTCATCAGTATCGGCAAAATATTTTCCGTTATAATTCATCATCAGGAAAGTTGAGGTAATTTGCGTCTGGGGCTTCATTCAGTCTCGTCATAAAACCGTTGTTTGCGTAAACTGGAAGGATAATCTCGCAAGCAGCAAGTGTTGTTTGAGTCATTCACTGGTTTTGTTCCATGCAATAAGTTACAGTATTTTGATATAAAGGCCACATTAGTACACAAAGTGGACACTGTGAAAATTCGTTTCTGACAAACTCGCCCAAATCTAAGATTGAAAAATAGTCCCAATTTTCAAAGAAGGTAATGAAAAATAAATAAAAGCTTTGAAAGAAAAGCACTTTTTATCGCTTTCATTTGAATGGTCGCGTTTCCAATAGTTCAACTCATATCCATACCATGGCAAAACTGAGAAACGAAATTTCTGCGAAACTCTCTTTGACTAGGAATAAAATTCTAGAGTTGCTTTAGTAGCTTAAGAGAAACAGTTCTCAATACCGTCTCACTGCTTCTATATAGAGACGACAATCTAGGTAGAGTGGACGGATGACCACATAATAGAAAGGCCCGAAGTTGCTTGTGGGCTCAAGTTATCAACGGCCACTGTAAAGATCCATAAGGAACTTGTAGGTTTTTTTTTTTTTTTTTTGAAAGAATCTCAATTCACACAAATTCTTACGAGATATTGCAGTTTTTATGAATCAGGTTTCCTCTTGGCCCAACATTTATGGTTTGTTTTTTCAGTACGCCAAACAGTCAGGTCATTTTAATTTGGGTATTGCGGCCATGTTTGCTTTTGGACACTGTTTCTTGTATCAGCTGTATGCATTCAACAGTGCCGTACTGGTTGTGCTTTCATTTTTACCAGCTGATTAAAGCCAATACTATTAACCACTAAAAGTCAACGAACTCATTTCTCGCTCCCTCGTTCTATGTCTTAAAAGCTCTGTAAAAACTGGTTCATTGTTTATACACCTTTGTTATAGTTCTACGCCCATCTTGTTTGCCATAAAACACTTATCTCGAACCATATCTTGATGCTTTTAATGCCTTTATCTTTCTTGTAAACTTATATGGTCATCTGACTCGATTCGTATTTGACGCATATGGCATGGCAGGATCGTGCCATATGAGCTTTTCAAAAGCGGAATCTTCAGACCCTAAGTGGAGGTAACTTGACACCCGACCTGTGAATAAATCCATAATTCAACATTTCGTTGTTGTTCTTTGGTTTCTCTTCCATTGCGTCGAAAACTTTTCAGTGTAAAATGGCCAGCTCGATCGAGTCGGACATTTCCGCATCGCACTGCCACATTGATCCATTCTTATTATACTTTGTGATAACTTTCTGGTTTTAGAAATTACTAACTCGATCACATCTTCCTGTTCTCTCGGAGAGCGGCACAATTATTTGATATCCTTTTTGCCTCTGAAAGTATTTCGTGATAAGTAAAATAAAATATTTCCAATCTTTAACTCCTTATGGAAAGATTTCAAAACACATCATCCAGAGAGAGTTGATGGTCCGTAACCGAACTGATTACATCCTTTTCAAAAGTTGGTGGCATCTATGTTTTTTTCTTCCTTTTTTTCTTTTGCATTTTTGTTTGCGTGTGCATATGAATCACAACAATGACTTCAAGAGGAGTTTTGCACCGTTACAACACTTTTAACAACTGCTAAGCTACTTACGTTGTTCTGGCCACCAAGCCAACTTGAGACCGACTTCCTATTTCAACACAGTTCTTTTGGAAAACTTCCTGTGTTCAAAGAAAACTTGACGGGTCGTTTACGCCACCTTAGTCTGCTGTTTCTTTCTCCTTAGAGGAGTTAAAGTGGTCGTTCACCTCGCCTAGGAAGAGAGAAACCATCTGATTCATGATGCAACGTACATTCCCTTTGATGAAGGGTTCTTTCGCACTAAATAATTAATTAATACAACAGATACCACACGATTCTTTTCACCGAACAACCAGAAGTTTAACCGATCACCACTTAAAAGAATTGGCCTCACCCTCTAAGAATGCAATACAAGGTTGATAGCACGAGATTTTATGTATATAATATCCTCTAATTTGATTTTCATGAAAAGCATCTGAAACTAGAGTCGGCGCAATGCTAAAGGATTTGGAGATTTTAAGGTGATAAAAAATGGCTTTTGCTCTCAAAACAAGTGCGTTGTGTAGACTTTTTGGCACCTAATATAAAAATATTGATATTACAGCGAATAACCTTGAGACTTGCTACCCGCACTGGTATTGTGACGCACTGTTAAGAAATAAATTGAACCCGGGCGAGCGAGCAAGAGGGTTTATCAGTAAAGGAAACGCTGTGGGGTGTACATGCAGTAGAATCCCGGTTTATCGCACGCTCTGTTTTTCGGAATTCCCGATAATTCGAACCAAACTTAACTTCCCTTCAACGGTCAAAAGCTGTAATCTCACCCCCGATTTTTAGACTTCCCGTTAATTCGAACCAGTTTGCTTTTTGCAAGGTGGTTCGAAAAATCGGGATTCTTCTTTATTTTGTTTGCCCCAAAACCGAGAGTAGAGTAAACAGTTGAGTTCAAGAAAGAACGTTAAAAACTTCCTACTTGTCTCCTTCAAGAGCATGCATAAGTTCCTTAAAAATTACCCTCTTATGAAAATGTCGAGAAAGGTGAACTTTAAGGGAACATGAGATTTTAAAACGTAAAATGGTTTATTTTTCCTTGACCAGAACATGGGTGCCCAGAAAAAGCGGTAGATATTTTCCAATGAAAGAATTTTTGAGTAATCGGCAAAGTATTAATAGGATGTACACTTGGTTACAACGTTTTCTTTCGTCTCGTTCTTTTCATACCTACCGCGGAAAAATCCCACTGAGCACTTAATCGCTGAGCGAGAACAGCTCTACCTATTTTTTACCCAGCTACCATCTTAATTTTGAAAGGATTTTTGGAACGGATCAGTTCTGATCCAAAGAGTGTTATCACTAAACTTTGAGGGCAAGGTATTTACAAAACAAACAACACTACAGCTCACAAGTGTTGAAGGATTATAGTTGAGAAGAACTGCCATTGCGTATCTTCAGCGTTCTCAGGGAGTGACCAAGATTTTATCTACCCAGAAACATTAACTCGGCCGCTGGTGCACTGATGTACTTAATGATCCTGATCAAAACGGAACTGCACTTTCGCGCGATAAAAAGTCATAGATCCATCTACAGAGATTCAAAAACTGGGTCTCTTAGAAAATATAATACCATCTCAAGGCTTCTCAAAAACATCTCCCAATGAGACAAGAAGATCACCTAATCCAATCAAGTTCTCAAGGCGCTCGTTCACAGCTTAAGAAATGTAACATTGTGTATTTCTGTTTTGTGTTCTTGTAGGTTGTACATAGAGCAGTGCCGGTGTCCTTATATGCTATGCAGTTTTTTAGTTGAATAATACTAGTTACTTCTAGGAGCCGCTTCTCTTTCTAAGCCATTTGACGGACGAAGACCGAGTCACCGATTCAATTGTAAACGAGCAGGTCTTTTTAACACAATAGAACCTTACAAGCAATATCTTGATACAACCATATCACAAAAGAAATAAGTTCAGACAAAATTGAAAATGTTTGACCTAAAAATATAGAATAATCATAATTACTTATCGATTGAGAATTGTAACCGAATATTTTAGAGGTCTTCCTTTCCACTGGTGGTCAGTTAAAACGAGAACTGATGTGCTTCTCAATTCATTCAGGGTTCAGATATTGAAATTGTTCGATTTTTGGTTTGTTTAGGACGTGGATGGGGAGGGTTAGAAGTTACCCGACACCAAAGCTGAATTTGTCCACGCTTTTATTCGATTAGGAGCTTTTATACCTTTTGGTGAATATCCACAGATGACAAGAATAGTCAACCTACAGCAGGTTGAAAAATAAAGACGTAGTGTGTCCGCGCCATAAAAAAACATTATTTCTTGAATGTATGATAACATTTAACTGGCCGAAGTATTGCAATAGAGTACCGAAACTCAAACATAAGGTTTAGTTCCATCCAAGCTGTCCTGATGAGTTTTAAATTTCGTCTTGTGTGAATTTTAATAAAACGATCTTGTCGCGCCAGCCATTAGCGCCCTACATGACAGTTCAGGGACAGTTCGGTCAAATAATTGGAAGGCGTTGTTTCTCGGGGATAAGGAATCGTTTAGTAACGTTAATTATGATGTCTTTCTAACTAATTTTTCAAAACACAACGATATTTTCTCAACATTCCTTACCTTAGCATGATGAAATTGGTCACAGCTTGAGATGTCCTCTTCGCATGTTTGTAAATAGTGTGAAATAATCTCGCTGTTTTGTCTTATCTAATTCCCCTCAATTTGAGGATTAAGTACTACCTTCAGCAAGGGTGTAAATCGACCCAATACGATTCCCAAATGTGCTGTGATGCCTTTTTCGAATAAAAATGCGCTAGTTTTTCTGGGAGAAGTGGCCTGGTTAGCTACACTGGAAAAAGCCCTTGTGTGAGTTGTTAAAAATTCTTTCGCAATTGACCGCGTTGTTCGGTGCTAGCGAACTCGCCTATGATGACAACTATTTTTGGCTTGCCGGCACTTTAAATTCTTGACCAACTCGAATTTTAAGCTCGAGCAATGAAGGTACAATTAAGCTCAACATACATTTACTGGCCGCCAACACCGGGGGTCAAAAAACTCCTAATTCTCTACCTTTTATTACTCATTAACTAAGAGTTTCCCTTTGCCAACGCAGCTGCGTGAAGTGTGTACTGCTGGTGGCTCGCATGGAAGTCGGCCAGTGCATGGACGGGACTTGGATATATCCAGCACTTTGGCGTCCAATTCTGACACATTTAAGATAATTCATAAGAAGCAAGGAGTCAGCTCATTCAAAATCGTCTTTCTTTTGCTCACACTTCAGTGAAATAAAAAAATACTCCGTGTTGATAAAGCATTTCAATGTCAGCCGGTGCAGTCACCTGTGAGGTCGATTTCCCTCTTTAACTTACACATTATTCATAGCCAGAAAACCCATTTTCCTTTAGCGCCGGGTCATGGCAAGAAATAACAACTCACCACGGTTGTCGCAAGAAAAAACACTAGAAAAGATTTCCTTCGTACGATTACGTTTGATACGAGAATCACGTATTTCTTGTGTTCCATTCTCAGTTGTCTTCTTACAGACTTCTCGACAGAAAATTTTTGTTACAAGACATATATCTTTATCGTTTCGATAGGAACCTCAAATAACAACTGGTATGTTGGGAACATGGCCAGCTACTTTGAAATGCTTTTGTGGTAAATTTTCTTTCTGTACTTTTCGTTCATTTTCAATTTAGGTTTTCTTTTAAAGAAACGACCCATTATATTGTTCCTAATACTCGGTTGCAAATAGTAAGGTTTTTTTACTACGCCATATAAGAATCAAGAAAAAATATCAGGGTAATTTGAAAATGATTTTGTGACTAACATATATCTGCTTTTGTGGGAAGCAATAAAGTAATATAACATTGATATAATATTGCCTTCGTTTATTTAAAATGGGTGTTTTATCGTGTTCACTAACTGAAATCATGGTGATGTGTAAAATGTATATCCATCAGCAGAACAGCTTATTCTCTCGCGTCTTGGCATTTTCCGCCATAGTTAATGATGTTTCTTTTTTTGCTTTTTTAATACCAAAAGTTTGTAGGTAGTACATTAAACCAACTGATCACTGACAATGTTCTTTATTTCATTCCTTAGTGTTACTTGTTACTAATCAAGTTCGCATGCAGAACAGGTTGTACGATGGCCCTTCGAGGTAAAATTTGACTTCGAGACGGGCTCTTCAAAGTCGAGTGAGTTCGATGATGGGGTACAGGCGCTTACGACAAAAACAAGTGCTTGAGAATTTGCCGGCTCTTCACAGCTTTCCCGCGCTGGGCAATCAAAATTTGTCCCAACAAACTTACGTTGTTTCCCCAAAAGATTAACACTCTCTGAACAAGAAGTACAAGTAGAATTATGAATGTTTTATTCATAGTGTTTTCACGCTAATTTGTCTCGCTTTCTTCCATTAACAAGGCCTATGGTCAAGTTTTTGTGCTAACAGAGACACTTTCGTCAAAGGAAAGTTTGATGTTACAAGCAAAATGGTTATATACAATAACAATTGCTTTTCCTAAGCCTCTGAGACTACGATCCTTTTTCATTTACTTAAAAATCTCTTGTAACAATTGGCCGTGTTCTCTTTGTTGTCTGTAGTGTCTTGGTTCTTATTTTTCCTTAATCCGAAAGCAAACGAAAGTTGATTCAATTTACTAAGACTCATTCTTATAAATTACCTAACTCCTCCTCTTTTTTCATCGAGCAAACACAACCGACAATCAATTATGGCTCTCACACGCTACGCTTCATATCACATCCAAGGCCCAGAACAACCTATTCCTAGACCTAACCCGCTAAAAATTGAAATGAACCGGCGCTGAGATCATAAGGGCACTTTGTTTGGTTGTGTGATTTCATAAAAGCGGGTTATAAACAAAGAGGGAGAAGCGTCAAGGTGCAGAGAGCATCTTATAAAACCCTTTAGTTGAAATAGACATGTTGTTTGCCAAACATTGCATCGTCAGTTTTGATTCACCCAGTCTTAGTCCTACTGCGGTTCTACTAATTTGTGACAGTTCATGCGGTAATGCGAAGCGATTCTTTGCCGAAGAAACTAAATAATGACTGCTGACATTTATGCCAAACTCAAACATTCAGCGTTTTATGTTGAGACGAGAAGAATTGTAATTATAATTTAAGGTTGGTTTGGAACAGATTATCCTCGAACAATGATCACTTCTTATCTATTCGTCTTAATTTCAGACATGCATTTACTAAAAGCATTAAAACAATTTTTACAGCTACCTAGCAACTTATTCTAAAAAAATACCTGAGAAAATCAAAATTTCTCTCGCTAAAGTGCAAGCTTGAAATTTTTCAACTTAAAAAAGACATGCTCCTTAGCTATTTTGAATCTTAGAACAAAATGTTTTCGATCTCAACTGATGCGATTTTGCAACAGCTGCTGTCGCATAAAAATACTTCTCCGCGTTTGATGAACGTGAACTCCAGATGGAACCCTTACAATATAATATAAAAACATAAAATTAAGATCAAAGTGTATGATTCTTTAAATATATAAGTCTCTCCCTCAAAAATTTCTTATAACGCTGGCATATAGGTTTAAAATTTACTTTGCATCTTTTTATGGTGTCAGTGGAGGTTACCGCATTGTTCCACCTTTCATTTCGCACAACACGCGCTGTACAAGCAATGTTTACGCTACCAGTTCCAATATGGATTGGTAGGAGCAATGTACGATGATGATACAGGAGGAAAGTGGTAAAAGTCCGTTGGATCGTGTCGTAAATATCCAAAGTTATTAACCGGTGTGCCATAACAAGGTTGGCCATCTCGTACGAGAACAGGAACAGGTACAGTTCTTGGAGCAAACAGGGGCGATCCGTCATTCATTCCTCCTTTCTCGAAGCTCTGTTTCTTATATTTATATCTGTGATTTTGAAACCATATTTTTACCTGCGTAGGGCTCAAGTTGATTATTCTCGCAAGCTGCTCGCGCTCGGGAGCGGATAGGTATCGTTGTTGACGAAACCGTCTTTCAAGTTCATACGTTTGCGCCTTGGTAAACAGTACACGGCGTTTGCGTTTCTTCGGCGGATCATTCAAGTCGTCTTGTGCGTCCTCTTGTATAGACAATTCATGGTTGCCTTTTGAAGAACTTGAACCATTCTCTGTTGAATTCGAGTGCGAATCTGTGGCATCAAAGAAAATAGAAAAATTTTGTGAACGTGAGAACTATTTAGCTACAGTATACCTAAAGTATAGTAATTATTGGAACTGTATGAAAGTTATAGGAAAGTAAGTGGAGAACCCTTTACCCTCTACACGCGGCACAAACAAAATACCCTCAAGAACTCCAAGCCAAAAACACTCACAATAATAGTTTTACAGTTTAGTCATTTGTTCTTCGTTTGGTTAATTGTACCCTGGAACAGAAAAATCACGGGTTTATTTTTGCCGGGAAAGAAATCGAATTGCGTGCTTAAAAGTTCGTTATCTGTGTTTCAAACTCTGCAGACTAAGCCTCTCAAGACTCGCGCCGCGTATTTCACCATCTATTAAGTTTAGCACTTCAAGAAGTTTGCAGGTTTACATTTCGCTCGATCAAAGATACAAAATCAAGTCCATCCTTACTTGTATATGAAGCCTCTTGGGTTTGATTACACACTACAGGGCCACATGAAGAACTACGAGTATTTCCGTCAAGACACTGATAATTCATCGTCGATTCTTGGCTAGTTTCGCTCTTGGACAAACATAAACCGTTCTCGGGCAGGTTAAGAATATCCTTCACGGAGAACGAAGTCATCTCGAGCGCTCGATCGTTTGTGTACATGGATCTCAAAGGGCTTCCATTACTTGGCCTGGGGCTATATTACAGTCATGCTCTATCCGCCGTGCGCCGCGGTTCGCAACAGCTTCTTATAGATCGGGGCGTGCCCAGACTCTCAAGTATTGAACAAGATGTTTGACATTAAACAAATGTTACCCAAATTCGCCAAAGTCAACTTCTATTGATAGGTTAAGGTGGTGACGAAGTTGACATCACAATTAATTAGAAAGATAGCAATTGAATACCCTGTCACACGTAAAGCCCTTTCGAATGACAGGTCTGCCCTAAAAGGCTCCTTTTGACATGTCACGCTGGGTGGGTTTACCACTAGTGTTTCAATCCCCCGCTTCGTATTCAAACAACAGTACTTCCATATTCAATAGGTCACTTAGTTATTCGAATTCTGACGTCTCAAGCGAAATTGAAGAGACCCACTTTTCTCAGTCTAGTTTGTCAAGCCATCGAACGGCTCATAACCTCTCATCCACGCCTCTCCAATTTTTGAAAGATCGATGTAATCGAAATCGAAAGCTTGAATACCGACTAATGGGCGATCGGAAGAGCTAGCTGTTGGATTAGTGATAAAATCTGAAAAAAATTTGCACCTTTGCTAATCGCTCAGGCTCTTTGTTATAGTCTCACATTTTTTAGCTGAAAATATATTTATTATAACCGCCCACATTTTGATATAGGTAATCAGGGCGATTTTTCGTGTTTGTCGTACTTTGTTTTTATTTCTCGAGTATAGACGAGAACCTGGGACTCGGTTCAAGTGGCTGCTTATTTTAGTGCAAATGGATCTCTCTCAGTTGTTACCGGGTGTTTTTACCGACAGCCACAAAATGGCATTCTACATAATACCAAGAACGTTTGAAAACTGTCATCGTTTAATTATAAGAATGTTCGTTTGATTGTGTCCTAATAAGCTCAAGGTTAATGGCTTTCTCTGTAAAAAACGTTTTAATATGTTATGCTTTTGCATGATGAAATCCTGAGTTGTAAAAAGTTATAAACAGTAGATTAAGGAAGTACAAGGTTCATGACTCGGATGGGTGAAAATATTCTCCCCTCGGTACAAACAAGAAAAAAGGAGTCTTAAAGCTTTGGAGTCGAATTAAAAAGGAACGTTGTAGAGCATTTTAACAATACAGTGGGAAGGGGCAGTTTACATGATAAGTTATTCTGTGACAATTTTCTTTTGAGGCCAGCTGAAATGTTCTCGAGTTGTATTTCCGTGAAAATTGAGTACATTATCTGAAGTTACTCGTGGTTACAAAGCAATTTGTTGAGTACTGCTATTGAGCTCAGCCAGGTGCGGCGACGACCGAAGCGACTTGTGGATGCAGTTTAGCACCTACCCCGCGCCTTACTCGCTGTTGTTAGATTGAAATGAGACTAGAAATCGCCAGTAAAGTGAGCAGGTAGGTTGAATCATATGCAGTGAGCGATTCAGCTGCTGGCCGGCGCCGCGCCGTTTGAGTGGACCACGAGGCACTTGGAATCGTAGGCGTCATTTTGAATAAAGCAACCATGCAAGTACGTGTGGAGCCCTTTTCATTCGCAAAAATATCCAAGTTAAAAATAAGTTACATGTTTAAAACCGAAACGTGACAAATTTTATTTTGTAACATAACGAAAAACAAACAATGGTACAGAACGGTGCTGCTCTCTCGTTTCTTTATTCGACTGGTCACATTGCGGCTCACATACTCGAAGGTAAGCTAGCCACATGGCTGTGCTAAAGTCTTCTGGCGGTGGCGTCTCTCGTGGAAAGTGAATTCGTTCAGTGCGGCGCGCAGGTCTCTCACGCGACTGAGTCGGTCCCGTGCCCCTCTAAGTACCTGTAGCAACCCTTGTGTAAGAAATGGCGATAGGTACAGGTAAGGTCTTCTCTGCCTTTGTATTACCGAAGCTTTGTAAAGGACCATTATGTTTTGTCATCTCGCCCGTAAATAATCATTGCCCCCTTCTTGTTATGAGTTGCACTGAGGAAAAACATCCCCCAAAAACCACCTTTGTCGAGATTTCTGGGGGAAATGTGGCCTTACTAAGATTTTGATTATGAAGAGATTGTCTCATCAATATTTTACACTCAAAAATGAGAGAAAAGACGAAATGTTGTACAAGAGGGTATTACGTCGCTTAACATGTTTGCTCACTAACCAGGCCATTCAAACAAACTGTTTGTTAATGTCGCAGTGTGAGTGACATAGTCGCCATTATAGCATTAAGCTAAAGATATTCTAATTTCGTCTTGTGAATATCTTAGATCAATACTTAGCCCGACGAATAAAGTGTTTTTGTTTTCTCGCGTGTTCCGTTCACCTTTGTGACTGACACCAAAACGCAACAAAGCCAAGGAGTTCATAAATAAACATCATCACAAGAAACATCTAATACTTTTCAATTAGGAAGGATTAAAAGTTTTACGCTCAGAGTTTTAAATATATTTGCTTTTTATTAGCTAAAGAAGAGAAATGAATGCCTCGTTAATTAATGCACAAAAGATGTAATATGAAAAAAAAAAAAAAGAACCAAAACAAAACTAGTTGGAATGGAATCATGTGTTGGCTGGGATGACACGATGAATTTTGCTGTCCCATTAGCACCCGTTCTTCGAAACAACCACTAATTATTGTTTAAAAATTCGGTGGCTTGGGATTTAGCCACTCTGTAAATGGGTAAAGAGAGATCGTATTTCATTTTAAAGTGCCGCCTACTTTTCCGAGAGCGCAGGTTGAAAGCCTTTGAAGAGCGACAAGACGCATTATGAGTTGTAAACATCTTAAGTTCTCAACAGCGTATAAAGCTTTCACCTAAACATGCACTCTAACGGGGCGACGAGCGCTCTTGAGTACCTCATGGCGGTGAATTGTTGTGCTTTGGTGAATATGCTTAACAAAACATTGAAGTCCGACGTAATATTTTATAGGTACTACAGGATGCTTTGGTGTGAATTCCTCTAATAAACAATAGTTACTCTCTGTGTTCGAATGTTCATTGTTGGTAATGTAAGATAATACGAAAAATCATTAGAGTTTTATCTAAAGTTTTAAAGATGCATTAACAGATTCGATATTCGTTGTTCAAATCAACCAAGTGATATTGCATCCGAACACGCAACAGAATAATTTTTTAAAAAGAGGATTTAAAAACAATTTCACCCATGTAAAATTGTTTTTTTCTGTTACTGGACCAAATAATTTTACGGTGGTAAAAGAGAGTAATCAATTTTTAATGGTCCCTACGAAGAGAATTACTTCAACTCCTCTCCAGTTACTCCTCAAAAATCATCGGCTCAAGTCTTCATTTATTAAGATTCTTTGAAAACCTTTTAACCGAATCAACAGTCCGGTCTATGGTCTACTTAAAATTGATGCCTGAAAGTTGACTGAGATGGTAAAAATTCTTTTAGATGTGTGGGTAAAGAAACGAAAACGGATGTGACTGCGTGATTTCTTTTACCCTCAAGGCAGCTGGCAATGAAGAGTCAGTTATTCAGGTAAAACTCTCTTATTTCATTAATTTTATTCAAATTTCGAACCTGCGAGCGTTAATAAAGGTACAATGAATAGATTCGATTTTTTTTCTGCATTGAACAGAAGCGAGAGCGAGATAAAAACCACCAGAAAATAGTCATGAAGTGACGGCCGACATATTAACCTTAAAAATTAGTCGGGTGAATTCCACGTAATTTAACGGTTAATTATGTCGGGCTTTTAGCCTTTTCGCACATTTATTTAAGGAGAATTAGTCTTTTTATATGTTTCATCCATGTCTTGAAGAGTTTTACCTGTTCAGGGTCCTAGATATAATGAAAACTCTCCTTGCTTTACAAGCTCGCATGCGAATTGAACCACCTAAGATTCACCGTAATTCTCACATCTAAAAGCCATACGAATGTTTGTAAGCACAGTCAACGGCCAGGATATAGTAGTTTGTATCTAGCTAACTATACCTTGCCGGAATCAGCATGCCTAAGTAGCTGAAACTGTCAGAATACATTCGACCAGCCCTCTATATTCTAGCCATCAATTGCGCACGGATGCATTACTCGCGTCGTGCGATTTCAACGAGATATTGATGTGAATTGTCAAAAACGATCACCCAATGAGTAAACAAGAAAACGTCCTTTCCGCGATGTTCAAATATGTTTCTGTATCTGTTTTCATTACAACCATCTCGAACGCTAAGTGGAAAGACACGATGTTTCCGTACGTCAAATCGTCCCGGAGTCAGTATAAGAATCCTTCCAGATGCACGCCTAGCACACCCAGTAGCTTCAGTACGAGAGACCGAGTAGGCAGCGTTACGCGAAATTGTGCCGGACCAGTTTATGGATTTTGGAGAAATTTTTATCTCTTGTCTTTGGACTGAATATTGTTGAAACTTTGGAGGCCACGTGGAAAGGCAAAAGGACTGATCTGAATATGGAAGGTGAGTCGTTGTCCTTTTGAGAAACCGGGCGTGTGGGCGGACGGATATCTCGGGCAGATTCTGCAAGCAAACTAAAAGGCGTGTTTACATCGCATACCTAGCTAAACACTCTACAGTAGTCCAATATCTCCTGCACTTTAGAGTTCTATAAATATTGCTGAAAAAGACAGACTGTTTCAGATGTCGTATGTAAATAAGTAAGGTTCGAGTTTCCCGATAACAAAGACTTGATGGTGCTAAGCGGGTAACATTTTGAACTGAAGACTGATATGCCCCAAGGGGGAATCAAAGGCAGGGTATAATTCTATAAAACATTTCTAAAGAAAAGTAGAGATCACAAATAAAGTTACATAAAAAGATACAATTTAAATGGAACGTTTATACAGTTCATAATCACGAACAATGATGCAAAGAAGGCTTTTAATGTATTCCCTGTGTATTAAAGCCTATTCTTTAGACAATTCTTTAAGTTTCCTTTCTCGCAATTGTTCAATTCGGACAAAATGACACATCTGTCTGTTCCGCGAGTGAAAAGTTTTTCTTCTATTGTTAATCAATCCCACACACTGTTTGCTTTGCGACCGTGCTCGCAAATTGAAACAAGAACACACTCATTGCAAAGAAAAAATCAACTGTGATGATGTATGCAAACAAGGAAGAGTCAGGCTTTCTCTTTTGCTGATGATCGAATTATACGCCAGACGCGCACAACTAACGAAGTGAATTGTTCGACTTTAAAATAACCCAACACAAACGTTGCAAATCTAAGCTAATCTTTGTCATGGGATCCGTCAGTAATACCCAATAATTCTTCGCGGTATTTGAATTTGTTCTACGAAAAATCAGATTACAACCTTTTACTGATAATTGTCATATTCACACATGTACTGGAGTAAAAAAAACTGAATCCAACATCGAATTTTACTCAAGCTGGTGACAGTTGAAGAGCTACAATAGCTCATTTTGCTGTGGCGTATAGATTACAAGGCGATATCTCAGAGAAGAGATTTCAGTATAAGAATCATTAGCTGTATAAACCTAATAAGGAAACAGATCTCTTTGATATGTCGTATTGTACTTGGAATAATTATACACTTACATATTATAATTGGGTAACCACATATTTTCAGGTATTTGTTTCGATAATTCCCCAGACCTCTGACGTGACCGATGAAAACACTTTCCCCCTCTGGTTTTTGTTTCGAACCGTTTATAAACGAGAAAAAGCTAACTTATGGCATACCCTTGTTGTTACGGGCACATTTCGCCCTCGCAACACATGTTATTCAAGAACTAACCAGGGTAAAACGTACAACCTCGTTGCTAACTATTTTCATAAGCTGTTTTGTCTGAGTTAGCAAGAACGATTTTGATGTCCCCATTCATGTGCTAGTTACGAAACAAGATTCACGCCCATCGTCAACGAACAGTCAACCGCTTTGGTATCCATGGATTTAGAACTGAATTCTTTCCAACGTTAAGATATTTTGTCTTTGCTTTTCATTTGAGTAAGCGGGTATGCACAATGTACCACCATCTCCACGCGAATTTGTTCAATATTGGTCTCTGATGGAATGAATGCGAAACAAAGACGAATATCTTATGCTATTCTTTAGTATTTCAGCAGGTCGATTTCTTTATAAAATATATGAATGACATAGTTAGTATATACAATAAGAGAGAATTCTTACGGTTTAGTTATTTCGAAAATAACTTAAACAACCCACATAATTTTACGATAACAAAACCGATTAAACCAGAGCAAAACTTACAGTTTCATTGTTGGATGAATTAAACTTGCCTTCAACTGATCACAGACTGCCGCACAGAGGCGAAAGGTCTTTGTTCAACTGAAACAAGGAGAAATTTTTTCAGGACCCTTAAAATGATCATAAAATACGTTCCTTTAGAGTTTTTAAGTGTTTTGATCTTTCCATATTTGGCGCGAATCTATGAAGCACATATGTTTTGATGTAGTGGTGTAGACCCAGTACAAATCTCGATAGTTTTTATCAATTCTCTGAGTAATTAAAATAACAAATAGTTATTGTTTCACACAGCAGTAGCTGGTGAAAAAAAGGACACGGAGTATTATTTATTCATGGACGTGCAAGGTCGAAACAATGATCATACCTTGTCATTGTGTGTTAACTCGCGTGTATTACCAATTAGAATTTAACTGAATAGATTCAATTGGAATACCGTCAATATAGAACATGAAGTTCGTATAGATAACGTTTGTAAACTAACAACCTTAAAAAAAAGAAAAAGGTAATAATTGAACATTTAACCTCAAACTCTCAGACAGAAAACATCAATGTTTGGATGTGTAATTAGGTAGAGATATTTTTCTTGGAGTAAATCAACATTTGGGTTTTGCCCTGTCCCTGGGAGGCTTTACACAGAGAGCACAGAGCACTCATAATTTCCTGGGACGTTCAATTCAAGAGTCGACAATGTTTACAATGTCATCTCAATGGAATTAGATTTGAGAGGTTTTCGCAGCGATTCGGAAAGATTCTCTGCCGCACGCCAGACGTAATTTTCAAGTCTCACGTTAATTCTACTCTCTGTTACACTTCTTAATAAGATTCCTGTCAAACTGGAGTTGAGAAAATGTAGATTAGACGTTTTAGTGCCGGGGGTTCAATGATTGCCGATCGTGACGATGTAATAAAAGCAACTGAATGAAACAGAGATAAACGTAAACTTCCTAATCCGCCAGTTCAATTAAAGCCTAAATCAACAGAAAGCAATGCTATGGCAGAACATGTGTGAAATAAAGGCCTGTAAAGACTGCTCTCGCGACCAGAGAATGGTCCTTCTGTCACCTTAAGTCCACTGAAATGACAGACATTTAGTCTTGCCTTCTCAGCATTCAGTTGATCTGTCAGTTTTTCGTGGCACTTTCTCCTAACAAAACAACCTGACGACAATCCGGCCAAATTGTTTGATTTCAAATGGCCTGTCGAAAGAGTGAAGTGTAGCCCCGCCCTGCTACACTAAGAGCCTGCCCCGTGCGTGCGACCTGCTTTAATCGTGTTATCTGAGCTCCCAATACAATGGAGCCCATTTGAGACCGTTTACACGAAACGCAAGCACCGGATAAAAATGAGTTCCTTTTCCATAAGAGACATTCTTAATCTTCCAGAAGAAAGAATCCGCTCTCTGAACTCCAAGGGCGAGGATCAGATGACCTTGCAAGAAAGACGGAGCTTTGCAATCGCCACTCCAAGCTCAGACGATGAAGAGGGAAACGCTGATGCGCGGGACACCACAAAGTCAAGTACGAATAACTTAACTATTAATGATTTTTTCCCCGCAAAGCAAATGCCACGCGCTGTATTCAAGTAAAAGTGTCTAAGCTCAAAAGTTGTAGGAACGATTAACGAACTCAAGAGATCTTTGTCGTGAATAACAGTGTGAAAAGAGTTAATTCGCTTTAGATAAGTGTAGTTAAACTCTGTAAACTTCACCACATCTAAGAAATCTCGAAGTTTCACTTCTTAGCTGTCAGGCTTTATTATGTGTCATACTAGAGTCCCATAACTGGCCTCATAAAAAGCTGTTCTATATTGTAACGATAGCATCCTTTACTGCCACTTATAACCTCAATAGAAACGGAAAAAGTTTCAAGTGATTAATTCTGCTATGGTGCGAAAAATATGTCAATGGAATTGTCAACTCTAGGGCTGTATGCCGGCTCTATTTCGGTCGTATTCATTGAGGATTCATGACTTGTCGGTTTATGGCACGCAATTTGGCAAGCGCGATATTTATTTATGAATTTCTGACTTCAACAACTTTTAAATGGCAATTCACATTTTTATTCTCGAGATAAGGTGAATTGGGTTAATTCAAAGTAGATTATTCAGGTTTTATAATGCTACTGGTAGTCTATTGAGAAACTCACATGGATAACCGCAACTCTCTTACCCAAACAGGCGCGGCACAACGACCACCGTCTCAGTCTCAGAATCCAAACGCCCAACTGGCCTCGGACAGGAAGGAACAATCAGAATCTAGCAAGAAGAGAAAGAGAAGGGTTTTGTTCACAAAAGCGCAGACGTTTGTTTTAGAAAGAAGATTTCAACAACAGCGCTATTTGTCGGCACCCGAGCGGGAAGAACTTGCACGGATAGTGAACCTTACTCCAGCGCAAGTGAAAATTTGGTTTCAAAACCACAGATATAAATACCGCAAGCAGATTAGTGAGCGAGGGCCTTGGGATAAACCGTATTCACCTTTGTCAGCACAAGGGGCTTTATTGAACGGTTCAGGACAGTTCTGCAGCTGCCTCAGTCCAAGCTGTAGCTACCTAAGTAGTCCACCCTACCAAGGAGACTATCTTCACTATCCTACGGCAGTTAACTCAACGTACATCCAGCCTAGCACGTATTGGTGATTGAATACTGAACAGCGAACCAAGCGCCCACGCGACTATGTTTTTAAAGTAACAGGAGTAGTATAGTAAATGCTCTTTCAACTAGCGTTTGTCTAAAAACAGATAAGGGGGTTCATTGTCAGTGTTAAGTTTTGAAATGACAACGCCACGTTTCGAAAATTTACTTGTAAATAAGTTAGACAAGTCAGCTCGAGTAAAGCGCAGCAAAACGTTTACATTCTGTAAATTGTACACACATTCACCTTAGGGGCTCCAGTCCCATGTTTTTTTTGCTTTCGGGTACCAGAAAGCGTGCGTAGCTGACAACGAAAAAGGGAAGCGTGGTTTAATGTAGAGAAAATAATCTTGTAAATAGTGAGAAATTCGATATAAAGTGATTTTGTAAGGTATTAAGAGTTAGGCGCAAAAAGTTCGCGAAGTTAAAATATCGTTTACCGACACAAATGTGAACTGTGTGCATTGGGAATTCCTTGTGTAATCATCTGTCTTTTGATTTCTTTATAGAACACTAAAACCGTCACTAGTATTTTATCATGAATGCCAAAGAATAAATGAAACTGCTAGAAGCCAAGAATTCTCTCTGTGTTTTATGAATAGGGTGTAAAAGATACAATCTGAATCGTTTTGATTTACTTGATTATTCTTAGTTCACAAGTCAAGGCGCAGCGATGTATCGTTGATTTATAAGGTTTTGGAAGTTTTCTCGTGCTTATTTTTCATCCAAGCCACTTATTACTCTTCCATTGTAAGGGGTTAAAAGGGGATAAATACACTAAAACTTGTGACTGCAGTATCTAGCTTGAGTTACTGGTAACCGATTGTTTTGTACCTGTTTAAACTCAATTGTAGCATAGGAGATGAACAGTTCAGTTCTCGATTTCCTTTCGTCCATGTTAGCTTATGCTAAAAAACACAAAAAGAACCGTAAGAACAGAAAGTCAATGCAGTCAAATTTTATTATTTTAGCCACAAACAACACTTCCGGCAAGTAATACTTAGAGGCTTAAGCCAGAGACCCTCAAAAGTTAGAGACGCCAGTCGTAATGAACAGCCTCCCGAGAAAACACCGCTAACAGATTTCGAATTTGAATCATTGCTCTTGTAAGTACAACTCAACAGCTTCGACAAAACGATCAGTGTTTTACAGATCACTAAAAAGCCAGAAATTCAGAGATCAACCAACTGAAGTTTTATTTTTTTAATTCCCTAATTGTTCCGCCTCTGTTTTGATTATAGGAGTCAGTTTATAAACCTCGGTCGAAATATCCTCCTTGTTTTCAAGAGGCAACCATTTACTTTGAAAAACTATCCATATCTTCAGGGTACTTTCGTCTTTGCATGTAGAAGATCAAGTTTCTTTTGTATTTAAATATTTAAACAGTTTCGTTGGGCCATAACATCAATATTGAATCTAAAAGATTAAGTTTGTAATCGACCAAAAATAACAAAAAATGTTTTGTTTTGTCTATTATCGTCTAAAGCAACAAAATAGAAACAAAACTAGTCTTTCGCGGCGAATCGATGGCGTGCCAGTGGGTATTATTGTCCATAAGTCTTATTATTTGCGTTGTAATTTTGATTTCTGCTTCTGAAAGAAAGCTTTTTGTAAAACAAGAAGCAGTTCTTCCAAGAGAGTCTTTACAACCACATTTAACTTTGCCGATTTTATTTTTTAATGATTTCATTTCATTGTTCCGCGATAAAAGAGGATAACTTGATTGAGTCAACGTCGATTTAGCGTAGGTTCCAACACGGGACGGGTCGGGGCCCCGCGTAATCTCATATCCCGGCTAGGTCTATTGGCAATTGTCCCAGTATATAGCAATATATTGCTCGATACGTTTCATTCAGCTGGTTTAAATTGGCTTGAATCCTGAGCTAACTTAGCCTACGTCTTCAGAAAAAAAAAGGCAGTAAATAGAGCAGGAACTTTGTGATATAGAAAATGTCTTACTTAGTATTCTGCATATTTAATTCAAAAAGCTTCGACCAATACTAAGTCATAAATCGACTACAACGAAAGAGTCTCTTTGGTGGGGAGAGAAAAGCTTGAAATGTAATAGTATAGATTTAGCACTTTTTGTTTTGCTTTGTTTTATTGTGATGTTTTATAAGTTTGGTGAGAAAAGTCAAAGGGTTTTTTCGGTCCACATGTAACTATGATAGGGAAAATTTCATTGATTGTTTAAGGATTAGCTGTATTGACTGACGAGGCAATAAAGGGTTTTTATTTAGATTTTAAATTTCCTATATTGAACGATATTCAGGAAGTTTGTCGAAAAGTGCGATTTCATTGCTACATAAAATTAGTCTCGTCAACCCTGCTCACTTTTTGCTTCAATCTTAATTAGATATCACAATTTGCAGTTCGTCCCATTCGAATAGGAAAAAACTGACGCTTTCGTACCAAGCCCCGCTAAATTTAATAGAAAATTGCTGACTCAAATCGGAAGCAAATTTTCAGTTGTAATATTCTGCGGCCGGTGCGAAATCCCCGATAATTTCATTTTAGACAGAATGGAGCTCCGATTTCCTTTTGTACAAAGGAAAAAGAAGTCTTTTCGGATCATTGTAAAGAGAAGTTTTGTGAATAGTTTTCTTGTTCTTCCTGGCTGTCAGAAGAGAATTAAAAAGACATCATTAACTGTGATTTTATGTCAGAGGATTATGACATTTCAAAGTTATTGGTTAAATAAAGCTTAGGAAATGGCTGTTCAAACAGCGAGCTACACCATCAAATCTAATTCCTAAAGAAATCTCACGTGAAACTTAAAATTTTCACCAAAAAATATTAATTCATTTAGCTCTGTACACTAACTGATCCGCGCATTTGCAACTTTTTTATGTGGCGAGAAAATAAAGTAGTCCCACAAGTGATATATCGTTGGTTACAAAAGGGATATCAAAGGCTCTGTTTGTTTATTGAAGCAGCTTTGTATGTTCAACAATAGTTTAATAACACTAACTTTAATTAAAAATCGCCGTTTACTGTGCAAAGATATTTGATTACTAAACCGTGGTGTTGACTTAGGTTTTTGTTTCCTTTATGGCTGTGTTTTCAGGTGCCGCTGAGAGAAAATCATTGGTTATTGTTAACCTTTAGGAACGTATTTTATTAAACAGTAAATTTTGATTGGCGATATCTCCTTCTGTTTCGGCGACGTCTCGTCAAACCCAAGGATGTACACAAACATTTTTCTTTTTAGTTTCAATTTTTTCATAAATTCAAACTGACATTTCCGAAACTTATCTTCGTATTTCTTAATGGGAGAGTTTACACAGAATCTGATTTAATTCAATCTCAATTTCGTGTGTATGTGATAAAGTTGAAATTGCACTCGGAAAACTTGAAAGTTGCTGAGTAGTTTTCCGCCCTATCAATCGAATTCATAAGCCCAGCAATAGAATAAAAAAAATTATTTCCTTCGTCTAAATGATCTTCCGTTTATTTTAATGTTAATAAAGTCACTGTAATAACGTCATAACTTTCAAGTAACCTTTTCGCAATGAAAAAAGCCAACGAACTTAAACTAATCCTCATAGTGAACAGAAAAATAAAAATTAAACCTCCACCAGTTTCGCTAACTTTTTCTCCCTGTTCTTGATACCTATTACTCCGGATTTAGCAATAACAAACGTAAAGTGTAATCCATAATGTATTAGCGTTAAACTAAAGAAAATTATATAACAATGATGAAAAGGTTAACTATAAGGTCCATAAGAGTTTTTACTGTTTTAATATGTATAGGTGAACTGACTTAGTACCCTCATTCTAAATATCTATCCTTCATGTGTGAAACCTATAGTGGATGTAGTCCCTCGAACAGTATCACCTCGATATAACGAAGGGGCAAGGGACTGGCAAAATGTTTCGCTAAAACGAGGTTTCGTTATATCGAGGTTCTTTTTCATATGTTTGGCCATCTCCAATACTGGAATTGTTCATTTATGGGGTATTATGTTTCCACTACTGTGTAATATGTACAGTTCAGATTTCGAGTGTATCAATGAAATGGAACTTAAACGTGGCCACTTAAACGAAAGCTGTTCATGGATGCTTTAGTCTAATAGTTAAAATCAGAATGGATTTTTAATGGAGCTTTATTCAAACTTGGTTCTTTTCACGATTCCATCATGAAAATCAGTAAGCTGTTAGGGACCCGAATTTATCTGTCAGGAATTTAAAATAGAAGGCATACTCTGTTATTCGAAGTACATTAAGCGAGGTCGAACGTATATAGTATCTGAATTGCACTTCAACAACCCGAGTGGCCTCTCATCTGCATTGAGAATTTCGGCGAGTTCCATTCTTTCACGATTGAAGGGTGGAATTCCTCTCTCGAGAACAAGAGCCTTATCACGTGATCTTAGTGAAGAAAATATAGAGCAAGCTTCCGTAGCAGTGGTCAAAGTGTGTGCATGTTTCTTAAGAAATTATTTCACACATTTTTTAAATCATTTATGAATCGAAATAACATGGCTTAGCAAAGACTGATACTTTCTTTTCTAAAACCAAGAAAGGTATTTTGTTTCTAGGGATATAGGTTTTTCGAAGTGAATGGTTTTGTTAATTCTCTTTATGTTGATCAGATAATGATAACGAATTCATTACACCAGCATGTGCATTTTATTTATTTAGCGCCTTCGTATGAGATAGTAGATAAAAGATCCAAAGGAACGATGTTAATCTCTTCAAGTCCATAATGACTCGCACTTTTAAGTAAAGTTTCCTCTACGTTTAGTTGCGGATAGTAATGATTAATCGCCAGTCGAACATTCTTGTCACTTCTAGTGCGCATGTTAAAGCTGAAGTCCCATGAAAGACTTTGTCTTGATGAACAAACACACATCACCAGCCGTCCAAACAAGGTAATAAACCGTGCTAAGAAAAAAGTCCTGTTGCCATTGGTAACGAAGATGACCGCATGCGGTTCAAACTTTTATATCTACATAATAAAGACATTGATTAAAACATGTGAAGAGGCGAGAACTTTCGTCATCAAGGGTGACAACTTGTCAACCACTTTAATCCATATGCACTAAGTCTAGACTAGGAAAGTTTAAGTTCCACGGGAAAAAACGCTCCTGCTTTCATTTCCGTGGTAAAACGTTCTTACTTGTATGAATTCACTAAGAAATTCATTGGTTACACTGACTCTCGACATAATTACAAGAATCAAGGGGTAGTCAAATGTGCATAGCTCTCGTTTGAACTGCTCTGTGACTTTCAGTCACAGAGTCAAAAGTTAGAACCACCTTATATAGGATAATAAACAGTACCACAGGAAAGTACTGCTCAGTAGCTTTCATTTGAATGGTCACACTTTAGGATTTCATCCACAGACGCAAAAGTTACAATCGCCTTGTACAGCATAATAAACAGCACCACAGAAGAGTACAACTTAGTAGCGTTCGTTTATGAATGGTCACACTATAGTATTTCATTCACAGACTCAAACGTTAGAACCACCTGGTACAATATAATAAACAGTAAAGCACAGGAAAGTACTTTTCAGTAGCGTTTATTTTAATGGTCACACTCCTAGCGATTTCCTCCAACTTGTCCAAACACTTTAAAAGCTAGAGCTAGCTCAGAACAGACCACTAAACAACAGCATGAGGAAGTACAGCTTAGAAAATTATATTTAAATGTTTATACTGTAGAAATTTAACATGTAATTTGAAAATTTGCAGAGCTTCATAAAGCATTATCAAAAGAAGTGGAAAGAAAGAAAGACTCGATTAATCCGCGTCATCAGCAACCATCCGCTCTTACTCTGATAATCAAATATTTCATATTGCACATTGTGCGTCATTACCAATATTAGACACTCAGCCCGTTCACAAGAATTATCACACCTCAAAGTTTCGATCTCAGACTTGAATGTTAAGAATATGAGGGACAGTACTATTCATGGCAACGCGTACAGCCGTTTACTCGAGGTACAAAACAAGACTAACCTCCGCGCAGGACAAAAGTACAGTCATACCATGTTAACACACAGACACTGAAAAGGCGATAGAAAGAGTCCGTATAAACAGGGTGTGAGTATTAAGAAGGTCATGTTATGAAAGACAAAAAGACACCTTTTATTAGTACAAAGTACTAAAGAAATACAAGAGGACATTAGCCTCTTCAAATTAAACATTTCTAACCTTAACAAAGCCGTTGTTTCTCGGACTAAATTCACAGAAACACTCAAAAATCGCTCATCTTTATATTACTTAATCTAAACCGTTTTCTGCATAACTCATGTGACGACAAAATAGTCTGAAACTGCGGTGTACTGTATAGCGCTTGGAACATCGAAATTGTGTCCAAAAGGATAGGTCTGTTACAGTACACAGTTAATAATGAAGGATCCACATTAGCGAGGTTGGCATTCTGTGAGAATCTCAGTGTTGACTCGGCAAAAAAACAAGTATCGATTGTCTGTATTAAGCGGGTTAAATTTGGAGAAAATGTATGGGCGTTCCTTCCGCAGCAGGGACAAAGAAAAGTGTCCGTATAAAGCTGGGTTCGAATGTATTCAATGGCAAGCAAAAAGCGAGTTAAATACGTTCCTAAGTAACATAACTGATAAGATTACTTTTATTGGATTAGGAGAAGTTAGAAGAGTGATACTTGGTAATTGACTGGACACATGAATATCTGTTACATGGTATGGTAAACGCTACCCTTCCGCCAATCCTGACGAAAGTAAGCCATTAACAGAAACGCGATATAAGAATCGGCTCTTAAAAAGTGAGGATTACTATCTAGAAAACTTTAAAGTTATACACTGAACCTCTATAGGGAACAATGAATAGTCCTTCAAGGAATCAAAAAAACCCTTTATTCAAGTCATTGCTATCGTTTGCCCAGCTTTGTAGGTCTGATTGAAGTCTGTTCAAACATACACGCAAAACTGAAAACTTCTCTGTTTTCTTTAACTGATTTGTTAATTTCATCAAAGGAAATCCTGTTTGCTTTAGAATAGTGTAAGGTGTTAGCCAAGACGTGGAAAAGAGTATATTGTGTTTCAAAGATTGAAGAAATTAGTGAAAAGTATTTGAAAATTATATATTCAACGAAAACTTTGTGACAATGCCATTTCTTCGAGAGTTTGTAACAAAGTAGACCTTTAAAACTGGTTTGAGGGTTTAGGAAGGGTCAAACTCGTTGTATACTCACTGGCTTTGCGCCAGCTACTTAGTTTTCGTTGTGTTTCATCAAGTGTTTCATTGTGTCTTGAAGGCGCTCGTCCAGCTTATACCCCACACATAGAAAGCTTGGATTAAAGCAAGGTTAAAACGAGCTTTCAGAGCTCAAAATTGCTGCTTGTGTGAAACTTAGACGTTGTTACGGACATTTCTTCCCTTGCAAGTGCAGTTATCTCCTTTAACACCTTCACTCAGGATAATGAAGAAAGGTTTACTTCTTCTCCGCTCTCGGAAACATTTTAGTGGCCTGCATCGGTGCTACACGAGTCTGTGGATGAAATGCTATGAGTGACCATTTAAAGTAGTGAAAGCTCTTTTGCTGTCTGACTAGTCCTCGTTAATTTTATTTTGTTTCCAGTTCCAACTTTTGATTCACCTGGCCGTGCACAATTGCTAACAAATTGCTATTACGAGGCCATTGAAATGAAACTCCTTCTCAGTTCGCATAATACCATTTTATCTTTAATATTTTACAAAGTGAAATTTGTGACTGATTTCTGTTCATTTTTAGGTACTTTTGTCGGAAAGTAAAAGGTTTAAGTTATTTTTAAAACCCGTCGATTTTTCGACGGGTTTCACATACTACAGTTACGCCTATAATTAATCCAATCAGGTTTGCGCTTGAAAAAAATATCCTTTTTCTACTCATTGTTCATTGTTCTATTTGGGTGGTTCGAACCCGTGAACCAGTGAAATCTCATTAAAATGTGACCAAATTTGTTGTTGTTGTATGTATTTTTAGAACTAGATAGGTGGCTCTAACATTCAAACTAGTCAGTGATAACTGAAATTCTCCTAGTAGCATTATGTCTTAGCAGGTAATCCCTTCCGATACGTCGTGATATAATCAGGGGCACCCAACGAGAATTTTGTTCAAAACCACTTAAATATAGTATTGTTAAACGTATTTTAGTATTTAAACGGTAGATATGGGCATATTTTTATCCCCTAAAATTTTTTCATCTGTTCGGATTTCCTAGCTGAAAGTCTAGTGATCCGAAAATTATAGGGATCAAAACTTACCTTTTCGAAAATTTCAGCCAGAAAAAAGGCTCTCGAAAATTCTAGGTGACCTTTTCAGGGTAAAAATCCGTTAAAAATAAGCAATTACACCATTTTTTAGATGTTCGAAAATCCTAGGAGAGGCAGGCAAGCAGGAAATTTTACCACAAATGTTTCGAAAATTCTAGATCTCAAATCGTCTTCCGAACAGATATTCTTCGGAAAATTGCCGTTGGGTGCTCCTGTATAATATATGGTTTTACGAATACGTTTTTACCTTAACCAGCTAGGCAACGTACAAAACAAAGGTGCCAGACCCAGGTTATTTTCAGCAGGTTTTGTTGAACTAAGGTTGTTTAGTCTGTTTTAAGTCATAGAAATACTTCGTCTCAAACTAGGGAACTCATCGGTGGTTTGAAAAGTTAGGTTAAGTTTCAGAATAAGAATAACAAAAGGAAATTTTTTTCTGAAAGAAATAAATGGTTTTATGCTTGGTGTGACTGATCAATGTGTAATTTCTCCAGCTGCCAGAAAGGGGGCGTTCCTGCTATCCGGGACATTATATGTGTGTTCTCAAGACATGAAATCGAGGCACGAAGTCCCTCTGCTCACTGCAGCACGGAAATAATGAAACATTTTTCCCCCCCTTCCCTTCCCTTTTCCTTTTCTCCACTTTACTGTCCCGGATGGCGGGCGTGGGTGTGCCCTTGGGCTCTCCACAAGTTGCTCGAGATTTTCCAAAATGTTTCCTGTAATTTCTCAAAAAGTTGCTCAAACGTTGCTCAAAAAAAATCAAAAGTTGCTCGAAAAAACAAAAACGTTTTTTAGTCTGATGCTAAAATATACAAATTGTACAACAAATTAGTAAGATTTCTAAGCATTTTTGTGCAATTTTGCGGCGTAACCAGCGTTACTAAATAACTTTGTCCTCAGTTAAAACCGAAATATGTAATAAGCTAATAAAATTGTTGAATGACCCTCTACACCTGAGACACTCCAGTCAGTCGAATGTGAGTCTTCGTCCACCATTTTGAATTTTCTCTAAAAACTGCTGACCTAGCAGCCCGGCTACTGTTATCTTGCGCCCATGATCTGCGCCAGGGGGGGATTTGGCTCCTTTTTTTCACAAGAAATTCATAAATTGTCCACTAAAACATTGTGAAATATGGAAGAAAGGCCAATTTCAGCACTAAAAGCTGCTGCGATATCTCAGACTATACTTGTGGAAAGCCCTAGTGTGCCTTCACCTTTGATAGGATAATCTCCTCGTTGTATCTGGAGTTTCCTTAGTAGCTCTATATACTTAAAAATTAAATAGACGGCCACTCCTGTGGCCAAAATTCATACCAAAATGGTATTGTCATTATTTGGTACCTCAGCTAACAGAGCTCACCCAAAGCGAGACCCCGCTAACGTCTATAATTGACTTAATAATTATTATTAAAAGGAACATGGAGGATAAAAGAAGTTAAGACTGCAGTTGTTAAAGTGTAACTGAACAACTCCTTTTTCCTGACTCATCTCCATACGTTTCCTAAAACGACTAGTCGAAAGAATTTTGAAAATATTTTCCCTTTGGTGATCAATTTACTAATTCTCATAACCTTTTCTCTTGATGACGTATTCAAAGTCGTCGGGAGAAAATTAACGTTAGTCACTCTTGGGTCTTTATGGGTTCAATAGCCCGAATTCCGGCGTGGGTACTTGAAGAAAGTGTGTTTTTGTGTATTCCCCCGGAGGACGGGTTGGGGAGTGGGGAGGGGGGTCCCTTACGAAAGGTACGAACATGTTCGTGAATTATACCGCCTAAAAGATTAATATCTATTGCCGCTGTGTTTACTTTGTTTCATCATAATTACTTTACTCCTTATTTATCGAATTCTCGCGTTCAATTAGTGAATTTTTTTCTTAGTTTGCAAAGTAATTCTCATGTCCTTGAAAGGGTTTAAATTCTTGGGCAGACGGGCCTCTTGATAAATTGTGTTTTGGTTGGTTTAAATGCCTTTGTTTGTATTCAATACCAACACTTGAAAGTTGGATGCCATTTCCTTCTGTTATCTTTGAGAAATAAAGCTTTTGCCTAAAATGTAAACAAAATTTGAAATAGAAGCAGAACTTGTAGCCATTGAAATGTGTCTTTGATTGCAAATACTTGGATGAAGTTGTTAAGTGTGAGGCACCGAAAACAGGAATTCTTGAGTCTTCCCTAAAGTAGCCCGTGTTTTTCTGAAGCACAATAAGTACGAAATGTACGCTTTCTCAACCATCAACTTGAAGGCTATTCATCCGTTTCTCGCTTTACTTGTACTGTTTGTTTTTTGTGTTTAAGATGAAAGTTGAATTGATTTTAATCTAAGGTTAACCTTTCATTCCTAAAACGTTTGAGTCAGCATGAAACCAAATCCTGTGATGTTTCCATTAAAATCAAACCTCTTCAGCAGTTCTATCACATAGTACTCGGTAAGTCGTTCAGGAGGGTTTCACACATGGAATAAAACTGATTTGAGATATAACTGAAGTTTATTTTCTGGCCACGTTTTCAAGCTGAAAGTATAGCTGGTTTAAGCCCTTAACATGGGTGCAATACTCGTTGTTACCTCAAGATCGCAATTTCCGTTTTTTTGTGTGTGATATTAAACACTTGATCTCGTTAGAATAGGAAAGACTTAACGAATTGCCAAAACTGTGCAAGAAAAATAATGGGCTTTGTTCCTCTTACTCTCGAATTATAAATTTCTGAGCCTCCTTTGAACTGTATAAGTCGGAGAGTAAGATAAAATCTCTTAAAATAGATAAAATAAAGTTGTTTGACGTAAACCAAACATCAAACTATTTGGCTTTCGCTTGACAGCAGTCACCCACTCGTAAGTTATATCTCTGAGTTAAAAGGTATCATTAAGCCCTTGTGTTGCCTATGGTATGAAGAGACCTTAAAAGCCACATCCGGCAGCCTGTCCTCTTTAAGCAAACACCATTCCATTCTGTCTAGAATAAACTTCCTAGCACGAATAAGCTTGAGTAATGAACTTTATGAATTTGTCATCTTCCAAAAACATCTTACCTTTGTGACAGTTGCACATTCATCTTGAGTAAGATATCTCATTTGCGCGTTTTCAACACACAGATTTCGGCGAACACCTTTTCGTGAGGGGGTGTTTTCTTTTGAAGAGCTTCTTGAGTGAAGAAATAGGGATAAATTGCAAATCTGATTTATTTTTCGACTGACTGTATAATGAAGTGCATATCTTAATCCGCACTCGAAGCCACACAACAGAGAGAGATTAGATTGTAATGCGATATCAAACTATTTTAATTCACCATGAATTTTATAATACGTTTAAACCATGCGATTATTGCGAAATGCGCTTTCGTATTTGTAATTCCTCGTTCAATGACGGAACTAAACGTTTCAACACAGCCGATTTATGGGCTGCCTTTCCCTTTGCGTCATTTGCCACCAAGCCCCTCCCCCCCCCCCTTCCCTCTCAATTCAAATCGTTAAGCTATGCTATCTCTTATTATGCTGTAATACAGTAGAACCTCAGATAACTCGAATCCCCCTCTAACTACAACTAAATTTCCTTTGCTATGATCAAAACTTCGCAGAAATTTACCCCGATAACTCGAGCTGTTTCGTTTCCCGGCCCTTCAGAGTTCGAGTTACCGGGGTTCAGCCTCAATTAATGGAATCGAACCGAATCGTCACCATCAAGCCCGTGAAAAGGGTTTTCAAGTTAAAACTACCACGTTTGTACATTATACCTTAGGGCACTATGACTCTAATCGGCAGTATATGCATCAAGAAAGAAGCTTTGTTTCTACGTGAATCACGATAGAGGCACCAGCGTACATGCCCCTTTCTATAATTGCAACAAATAACATATTAATATCTGAGTCTTAAAATGGAAAACTATTCTTTTCTTCTCAGAAACTTCCAAAACATGGTCGGCCTCCTATGCCCCGTTGTCCGGCCTCCAAGACCTCAAGTATGTCATCCCATTTGTAAAGACGTTTAAGTGTGGCCATTGCAATTCTTCTTGAAAAACTTGATATACCTGTTTCTCGAAACTTAAGGAATAATACAACCTTGTTTAAAAAGTAGTCCGGAATTTTTTTTGTGAAAATTCTCGAGTAGATTTAAGCGATGGTGTTAATGTTTGCTTTTGAGTATAATTCGTCACCGATAAATTACTGACGTCAAGCTTTCATTTACACTTGTTCCTCGAGTACCCATTGCAGAATTCCTCTGTAACTGCCCCCACGGCTATATCAGCCGGTCTACCAGGGAAACTCTGGACTGCTGGTGAAAGTATTTTATAAATGCTGACTTCAGTGGCCTTCCTTGTCTTGTCAAACTACTCTCGGAGCAACATATGTGAAATTATGGTGGAGTCGTACACTAAGGTAAGACAATGTAAAATGCGATGTAATTGAAAGGGAACAGACTGCAATAAACGAATGTTGCTGTCTCAGACACTACTGTCGAAATAGTTCATCACTGTGAGGATCCCAAGATTCGTGGAATTCCATAGTCAGTTTTCCGAAATACAAAAATCGAAAAAGAGTAACTAAAAGATTTTGCTGCAAGACTTTGAAACACTGATTTCGTCCGGTTTCAACAGAACTTATTAGCACCGGGAACTATTGGGTTAAACAGATAATGAAACGAGCTTTTTAAATTGGCCATCGAAGAGTCGAGACGAGGCTTGGTTCAGTGGAGTCATTGAATATATAACCCCTCTTTCTTTAAGTTCGAGAATGACTGGATCTTAGAATACATGTTGCGAATATCCCCCGCACAGTCTTTAATATAGGTGCCTTACAGTGGAGGACGTTTTGAACAGCTTAAAAGAATCTAGAGAGCAGGATATCTTACTTGAATGGAACTAAATAGGTTCCGAATGACGGCGTTCGCTTACTGCAACTTCAGATTGCTTCGACGCTGTGAAGCGCAATAGATCATATATATGCCGTGAATTTTTGCGCTATATAAGTAACTAACTCACCCATTAGCTTCTCCTTGTGCCTAGCGATGTTACTGCTATGCAAACGAGGAACTGTACTGCGTTCTGAAGTTCGGAAAGGATTCTTCTTCTCCAACCCTTTCAAAATTGCAGGGTCTTTCTTACTTTCTCCCGCCTTGTACCAGTTCACCAAAGAGCGTAACTGTTTGTGTACCCGTGAATTGTAGTGTTTACATGGTCGTGTTTGAATGTATTACATTCTGTAAGTAGTGTATATGTATGAAATGTTATTTCGGCTTAACTAACTGGGGCAATTGAATGTCCTGAGAATGTTCAATTTTCGTGAATAACAAACATTCTCCCTGAAATGTTCCAATTGTTACTAGAGTCTCTAATAATCTACTCCGTTTTTGAGATAAAAAAAAGGGTTTCCTTCTGAATGGTCACACAATAAGATTTCTCCCGCAGTTTCGGTACAAGTTTCAATGAACTGACAACATTTCATTCCCGCCATCCAAATTTTTGGATTGATTAAGGTTTCAATACATGAATACTGCAGTAATTATCGCGCAGTTTCATAGTTGCATGCATTTTTACTTCCATTTCACAATACAGTTCATGTTATTAATCAACCCAGTTATTTCATGACTAATTTTAGCTTTTCCTGCTTAAAGATCAGACTCAGTGAAGGCACTGTTGTTTGTGAATTCTTTAAAATTATAATCCTTGGCACGTTGATACCCTCTTAAACATACAATTTAGCTTAACTTTACGTCGCCTGGAGAGCCAACGTAAACATTTGAAATTGTTCTTTTTTGCTCTTAGATAGCTAAGCTCAAAGTCTTCTGTGATAGCATTTCTCTCAGCACACATTTGTACAGTAAACATATTGGCATTCGAGGTGGCCCCTCCCATGAGCCGGGTTTGTTTCTTGTCGTTTTCGTTCACGCCAGAAACAAAGCTGTAAGATTCATTCAAATATTTCAATAAAGCAAACACATGATGCCCATGAAGTATTTAAAATCCAACAATATACTTGCGTTTTAGTTGTAAAATGGAACTGAAGGTACTTCGCTTCAGTGAATTCAGTGGCAGATTGACTAGCCTTGTTATTGTAAATAAAATTGTACCAGTTTTGATACAGTAATGGAGCGGCTTACAGGCTTAAATATGATGATCTACGTTCCTTTGTTTAACGCTACTTATACTTTGCAAGACCAATCCCAAGTGCTCAGTGTATCATGCAGGGAATTGAAACTCTGACTGTTTGCGTTAATCACCGAATTGTAAAAGAAAATGGTATATCTGATATCACTACATTATATGTAGCCTGTTCCAGGCTCCGAGATGGTCGGGTTCGCGAAATTGAGAAAGCGCGAACACGAAACTAAAACGGGAGGAGATCATGCGCTTATATTTTCGCGTGCCTTTCAGTTACCTACCTTACCCTACTATCTGAGAGCCCTGAACAGGCTACTTATATATGCTACACTACACTGATTTAGTTCAAAAGTCATGCTAACCGTTTTGCCAAGCCTTTAGCATTCACCATTTCCACCAAACATTTTGCATGAACATGGTGTATTATGGGCAATGTGAAAATGGTGATTTGCCTTTTTGAACGTACAAATTAGGTTTCTGGAAAACTGCCCACCTACCCCTCCCCTAAGCCCTCATTTTGCTCTAAGTAAGAAGTAAGTGTTAATGTTAGCATAGGGGAGGGGTAGATGGGCAGTTTCCCAAAAACCTAAATTGATCCCAAATTTTCAGACAGTCTTGTGATCGAAATACTCTTAATTTTACTGATCGGTTATTGACCCCTTTCACTCAAGGGGTTCTTCCTCACCCCCCCTCCCCGCCCCTCCGGCGGACTTTCAACGTTTCGTAGGGAGAGCCTCACTAAAATAAAATGTTTTAATCATTTTGTAGATGCCTAGACGTGATGCTAAGTAAAAAGAGAGAAAATGGGATTAATCCTGTAAAATTGTCATCTGGTGAGCCTGAAAGTTAACATGTTTGGACACAATGATGTTACGGGACGTGCGACTGGTGCGAAATCAGATTAAAATGTGACGTAGTCCTCACTTCTGGTTTGTGAAACAAAAACAAAGGAACGTGTTCCTTCAAATGAAAGCCCTTAACAAATATATCTCTACTGTATGGAATCATTATAATTGTTTGATAATTTTTATAGTAAAACGTCGTGGCGATTTGCCGATGTCAGAACGATGCCAGCAGGATGATAGTATGTAGCGCTCGTTAGGCCATCAAATCTGCGTCATATCACGACCCCTGACGACCTGGATTACGTTATTCGCCGGCCGACTAAAGCTTCCTTCGCTTTTGTCAAACGTGAAGAGTCTGTAACTTTTCTCCTTTCGCACATTTCCCATTGCCTATTCTCGCGTGTATGTTTGTTAGGAATCCACGTTTTTACCCACGCGGGCAGCGACGCGCGCTGGCCCGGAGCCATATTGCTCTACTAAGATGAGTGCCTTTTCCGGGATAGAGTTTTAGTTTAATTCACTACATGCTTATTAGTGTTGACCCTCTCTTTTCAATTCACCATCCCTTTGAAAAGGGCAAAAGGCCTCTTGTTAATACTAGCAGATAGTAACACAACACTGAGTTCTTTTAGGGCCACCTGAGTCGTAACACGGCGCAGAACGATAAAAAACCGCAGGGAAAACTGTAGTAGTCTTTTCGGGTGGGAAATGGTAGGGGCTCCTTCGGAACCCGGGCCCCCGGGCTTCGGAAACTGACGTATACTTTTTAGCTTTTACCCTGGTAGCTTGGAAAGGTTGCATATTTCTATCAATCAGTTTTATCATTCACACCCGGGACCCCCCGGGCATTCACAATGCGAAAAGAAATAAAAGATCCAGCAACCATTATTAAGGTTAGGTAAAGACTGGTAAAAATTTCGGACAGAATAAAGCGCAAGGCTCACCGCTTTTCAGGCTTTTCCCAGGTTACACGGTGGAAAATAAAGGAATGGGGCTTCCGTGTTGAATGTCAACTTCAACCCCCGCGCCCCCTCAGAGGAGGGGGGCGCTTCACCGACAATTAACTAGGGTACTGCTTCTGAGACTTTCAAAACGCCTCTGTTACACCTTAGCACCCGGGGGGACTCCCATTCCGCTTGCATTAACCTAAACCAGGTCAAGGACCCGGCATAATAGTCTCCTTCGCAGTCGCTCGGGCCGCAGTACCATACTTCTGCTGCATGTTGTGCAATTGAGACATATTGAAATTACGCGATGCCTTTGGCTCGATACTGGATGAACACCCACTGAATAACCCTTTCCCTTTCCTTACGTTGAATACGGTGTGAATAGTATTTATTGAATTATACCATTCCATACAAGTGTGTTCTAAATTAGCGACCGGTAGTTGAAATTCTTTTAATTAAGAGTGTTCATTCAATACTATTAATATTAAGCTGTTAAGAATATAGAGGCGTAATCTTTCGTCAAATGAAAGCTATTTTGCAGTACTCCATTTTAGTATTCTCTAGTCCAGTCAAACAAACAAGATGAGGAAATTGCGGGGGAAATTGTAGGTATAAGTATCGTGAATTAATACTCACCAGAGTTGTATTTTGGCCGAACGCGTCCAGAAGACATCCCGAACTGTAAATGTGTTCTGTAAACATATCTATCAATTGATGAAGTCTCTGGTAAGTCTTATTTACAGAAAGCAGAACTGACACAGTCGATTCCACTCTGTCTTCCGTTTTTTCCTGCTGACTGCGCTAATCCCTCATGTTATCAGTCTGTTTTGGGTCATAGCAAGAACAATGAACACTCCTTGAGTTAGTGTTCAAGCCCATTAAACAGTCATCGTTTGTTTGTCAAGTCTGACAGCTTACCCCTAGAAAAGGAAGTGAATTCTGAGATTAGAAAGGCCTCTTTATTCGTTAATACTTAACATTATGTAATGTTACGCCGATAAACTGCTATGTTCTTCCTGCTACTCAAAGATTCGCTGGAAAGAGTAGATGCTTTTCGTGCCAGCGTATTAATAAAATCCAGGTTCTTGAGACGAACGTTGACCTTTTGGCCAAAGCTAATGTTCCCTTCTTCATAATCTGCTGTCTTCTACAACAATCAACACTCATGCGCTACTCTGGCATTTCCGTCGCAGGAAATCAATTTTGTTTTTGTTTGTCTTGTAAAGTATTGCACTTATCTAAATTATTTTTAAACTCTTACGGATCAGCACCTTGCCTTGTGACCAATCACAGAGCTGTCTGTGTAGTGTTAGCGCCGTGTCCACTCGATTAGGTCCCGCCCTTATATCCGGTCTATAGCCACACGCGTAAATCCACATTAAAAAGCTAACCAGATTCGTTTAAGCTTGCGAGCAAGCTCGTGCGTCTCAAGAGCGGTATGGCTCAGATCAACCCAAAACAGAACATTAGTTTCTCTATCGATGGAATCCTTAATTCTGGCAACGAAGACGATAGATTTCAAAGGAATCGTGAAACTTGCAGCACTTTTGAAACGATTTCTTTCAAGAAAGCAGTGACAACGGAAGATGGAAGCAATATTAGAGGCGACAACAGCCCCAATAACAATAATAGCCTGATCAGCATGGAGAAGAACACAGGTCAGCCTTTTTTTGCTTTTTATGTTTAAGAAGATTGTTTATTGTTATTTCTGTTAGTAAGAAGGGTTGTTATGATCATAGCAGGCAAAAAAAGACTGAGTAGAAAAGGAAAGCTTTATCAAAACCCAGCTGATCAATGTTGGCTTAACTTAAAATAACAATGAGCCCCGGAATTAGTCCATAGACTGACTCAGTGATAGTAGTTCGTGTAGTAAAGCCCGCCGTCTTAGTGTTTTTAAAATAAATTCAGCAGTTGTTAGTGTCGAGATTTATTTATTATTTTCGTTCTCTGACGAGAAAGTCCTGGCAACATTTTCATGACTCGTCTGGAACTTATTGAATCAAATGACAAAGTTTCCCCGATAATCGAGCTCTCCTTTTAATACCGTGGAAAACTATTAGAAATCTCAATATCCAGAACAAATTTCCCTTACAAAAGGGTTCAACACTGTTGAAAATGAGTGAGTGTTAGTGGGAAAGTATTGTTTCTTTCCAGTGAGGTAGAATCCAATTAAAAAGGCATTGACTTTAGTTAAATTGGATAACTTTTTTAACCAGATCATCTGAAGATGGCTACGTCCGATTCTACCTGATAAATAATCATTATAGGTCAGTGTTCGAAAGGCAGCTTTAAGTTATCGCAAAAGACCATTGGCTTCAAAGGAAACAATTGCCGTGTCACACGCTCAACTGAGAAATCATGTTTATTGATGCAACCGTTTCAGTTTGCGGAGTTTGTAGACCGACGTTTCGACAGTATTGACTTTGAACATTTTTGCCAAAATTGTGCGGTTCTTTTGTTTAACAGAGCAGATACTAAAAACAGTTTTATTGGTTTTTGTTATATTCCTCTTGTCTCTCAAAAAGACTGACGTATTTCATCTTCTCGACATGATGGCGGTGTTTTCGACAAGCTGGCCGATTCAGGAGAATTGAATATATAGATATATATATACGTTGTTCAAAAAATCACAATTCGTATCTCTACGTGAAACAGTGTTTGAATGGTCAATGAGTCTGTAGACTTTCCCGGATTTGTTACGAACTGTGGCTTTTTTACCAGAGGAAATTTTAATTTTCTAAGTGCAGTAATGTCGTTCTGACGTCTTGATACTGACATGTCATACCAGATTTTGGCTACCGAATAAAATCTGGTTTCTTCTGGTACTGTTCGCGTTTTAACGCCATTAGTTAAGAAAACGAAACTTCTTGGTTATTTTTTCATTAATGCTAATTTTGACCACTCTTGGGAGTAAAATGCCTTGATAATCGTGACAAGTAGAAGAAAACGTGAAGGACTTTGCGTTTATCGCTATTGAGTGCATTATGTGGTGGGGATTATTGCAAATTAATCCCTACAAGAAGACAGGAAAAACGCGAAATTACTTTTTAAGAATCTTATCTAAAACATCCCAATTCTCACGCATTGTTTTAAGGGAATTGAGTTGGTACAGTTTGCAAATACAAAAACCTCCCCCAAATCCTTTATTACGTGGGATTTAAAACGAAATCAAGACTATCATCAATTGATACGAGGCATTGCTGAATTATAAAAGTAAGATTATAGAATGAAATACTTGAACCTCTTAACAGACTGTCTAAAATCTCTGACAATTTGGAGTATGCAAGGAGAGCACAGGGTGGTATGGAAATGACATGTTCTGCAAAGGTCTTCCTGTAATTTTTCCATTTAGCCTCACCACAAAGAGGACTGCGAGTTCTTCCTCTTCTTGATTGGCATATCATTATTATAAAATTGGATAGAAATTTCGTCGAAACAGCGAGTCATTCCTGCTGGCCTGTCTGACAGTCAAGGCGCCATTTTGTCTCAAGATGGGTTTCTGACCCCTGAGATTAAGTCCTCAGCAGATTGCAAGGTGTAAATTTTTTAACAGTGGGCGGAGTTGTGTTGTTGAGGTACTCTTGGCTCCCAACTTTATAAATTTGAGAACACGCAAACGTTCTTCTAAATTTTAATCAGATCTTTTTTTCTACTTTCACGTCTTGTCACCTTGCTATCCGCCCAACGCCCTCTTTACTGATACTGATCGAAAATTAATATCTTATCTAATGTTCAAGGAAAAATGTGTTGGTTTTAGCTCGTGGATCTAAAAAACAATAAGTAATATTAAGAATCTTCGCCTCAAATAAGAAAGGGCAAACAAAATTTAAGTCAGTTTTTACCGGAATCATAAGCCGACAGATAAAATAAAGTTGCCAAATAAAAGACCTTATCTTTTACTTTCTCAGCTCTGCAACATTCCAAGTTCATCTTTTCCTTGTCAGCTGAGTCTTGCAATTGTCAATGAGTGACTTCAGACTTCTATGGGTTGACTTAAGGGCATTAAGATAACAAACTTTCCTGTAGCCAGGCTACGTTATAAAACTTGCTTTTGCCATACACTTAATGCTTAGTTCGCAATGAAAGAGGCAAACAGGCCGAGTAAAACAAAGTGCCCATGCATCGCAGAATCTTGCTGACAGTATGTTGCTCTCACACAATTGATAATCTCACAGAATAATCCCTTCGATGACATGAACTGTATGGATTTCATACGATTTCTTTACTTTCTTTACTGGACAACGTGGCTAGGCTATCATATGAGGTAATAAATGGAATCCTAAAGCGTAAAATCATCGCAAAATAACAAAAAAAAATCAAGCAGAGGTAGTCCGTGGTACATATATTTTTACCGTGTACGAGTTCATCACTTTTAATTCGTATATGAACTGTTATGATACAGTATGACAGTAGTACAGTGTACATGATAGAACGGGATTTAGAAGACAGTATTGTCAAATCCTGTCGTACCTTTATTTTTTAAATTACTATGCTACGTGAACAAGGAAACACCTACTTATGGATCCCTTTTTGGATGATATCCTATCTAGATTCGTTTCATGTCGTGCACGCTCTATTATCCAGGTGGATCTGCCTAAAATACTTATGAAAACGAAACTAACGCGCAGTATTTCAACCTTCTTGGAAAGCGAGAGTTTCTTTGCAGTTCTTTACATTGTAAGTCAGCAATTTTAACGTTAATTTTTATTCTGATAGTCTTTTTTTTTTCAGTTTTTTCTTCTTTTAGAGACGTTACTCGATGATCGAAACTTGAAGTTTTCGCTATGCAAATAAACAAAGCTACTGATCAGATTTTGCCAACAATTTTGCTATTCCGGTCATAAGAAATTACTGCTTTCTGTTTAAGCCATTGAGTTACTTTATTATTTCTTCATTTTCAGCTTTTTAGAACAAATTACTACACCATATTATCTGTTTTTCCGGTCATAAAAATCTCATTGTGGTCATTACTCCAGTCTGACCTTAAGAGCTAATTGTTCCAGTGCAGACATCGTTTTGCCATTAACCCACTACCGGTCTATTATCAGCTGTTATTTACCACCCGGAAAATACATATCTACCATTAAAACTCCCGCAAAACATTTGAGAAAAGTTCTGCATTCTATTTCGTGCGAAATATGGGTGACAACAACTCGCGAGAAGTTTGAGTCGAAGACTGAGGCCTTTGATTCCGAAATTATATTTTTCTTTCCCCTAATCTAAGTAAGTTTCATGTAAGGCTGTTATCTTATTCTACCTTTTTCTAAATATATAAATCAAAGAAACTTCATCATTGTAGAATGTTTATTTGGTTTAAACATTAGTATGATGCAACTAAACTTAATGCTCGACTCTAACTACAATAAATTATTTAGCAATTTGTCATAACCAGACAAATGAATCAGTTCTGCCATTTCAGGCTTCTCCACTTGGAAAAGAACAAAAGACACCTGTAGAAACAGCATCATTAAAACTTTTTGAGGCGCATTAAGCGCACAAAAAAACAACAATTATTTTAGTCAGCTTCATTTGAAAATTGTTGATAGAAGTATAAAAAGGGTGTAACTTTATATACGAGTTGAACTAACGTGGTACTAGCTTTTAACACATCAAAGTATGGCATTCCGAAAACAGTTTTTTTTTTCTCTATGTATAGTTCTTTTTAGATGTTTCATAGCATTTAGTAACACACTCCACTCATTTTATTTCTATAAATTTAATTCATTCCACTTTAGTCCTAAGATTTTGAGGACAGGCACACCTCCACAGCCTGATCATTCAAAACTAATAGTTACAATACTATAGTGTGATTTTACCCACTCTAGTTAAAAGGATGAACCTCCTGTGAGATCCTAGAAATCACTGAATGTAATTACTCGAGACTTAACCATACTGTTTAACAAAACGGCAGCTTAGCCCGGCACTGTGATGATACAAAACTTTTGCCACACTTAGAACTGTATTTCACTACAGATTGTAATCCCCTCGATCTAAAATTTCAAATAAAGTATCTCACGGAACGAATTTCCTCTTATTTTGTTACTTCTTTCACCGCCAATCAAGAAAAACAAGGACAATAAAATAATACCAAAACGCTAAAGGTTTAACTCGGTTAAAACCTTTGTTCTATAGTCAGACAAAACTTTCTTCGGCTCTGGTTTTAACTGTTTTGTGTTGCATGCGAAGTGTTCATTCTGGCGCTGTGTTTTTTTCATCGAGTTGTCCGCCGATACCCTGCTGTCTTTGCGTGGGAGAACTTAAAAGGTTCACACATTTTTCTTAAGGCGAGTGTAACTCAATTACTTTCCTGTCTTGGCCAAGTGGTGCTGAAAAAGAGAAAATTCAAGTCTTCCAATGGGTTCTTAAAGCGAGTAAATAGTACTACTAATAATAATGTAACTGAAATGGTGCCTTGTATCTTCTCTTTCAACTGAAGATTCTAATGGCGCTAATGTATTTTGTAGCGCTTAAAAGTTCTAAACTTGAGAAAATCCAAATATTAAAAAAAGTACTTTATGAAGTACTCAGAAAAAATTTAGTACAAATGGGAAGGTATGGCCCAAAAAGGTTTCATTTGAAATTCTACACCACAGAATTTCGTCTACAGACTCAAAAAGCTTTAAAAAGTACATTTCGTGTGGATCATGGCTTTGGAAATGAACTGTCAGTAAAGAAGAAGAGCACATTAGAGAGGGCCTGTACTTTTCTCAGTGGGAGCAAGGTGTCAAGAATAAAGCGCGTTAAAATGCAACATTATATTATATTCTCCCCCATTCTTCGAACCACGTATTTTGCTCACTTATAGCGTTTGAATAACAAAACCCTTAATTCAGTTCACATCCCGATAATAGAGAGATCTCTAATGTTAAAATGAGGCAAAAAAATGAGGTTATAGAAGATTGATACATTTTGTTTGAGGAATGTGTAGGAACTGAATGAACAAATATTTTCGTGCTAGCTTCTAGCTACTGAATCTGTGGACGAGACGGGAAATCCGTGCGAAAAATGAAAAATAGAAGCTTCTGACCAGTCATTTCCTGTGGTGCTGTTTATTATGTTGTGCAAAGAGATTCTGACCTTCGAGTCTAATGATAAAATCCTATCGTGTGCCGATTATTCAACTGAAGGCTACTATAAAGCAGTACTCTCCTGTGGTGCTGTTTATTTTGGCGTATAGTGTTCCTAACGGCCAGAGACTGTTGATGAAATTCATTGTACAAAGTGGTTTTATACCTTTTTAGTCTCGAGACGAACTCCTGTAGGGTAACCATTCTTTTTCTCCCTCTTTTACGGTTTCTATATCACACACTATACTTTATTTTCATACACATCACTTTGCCATCTTTGCCCGCAAATAGCAAAAGCTGGACAAGGCGGGCGGAGAGGAGAGGTTACAGCAGTCATAACAGATAATATTGTAAAGTAACTAAATAAACTATGTAGATAAATAAGAATATCCTCTACAAAATGAAATTGAAATTTTTTAAACGCTATAATTTAAGGCATTATTTGTAGTTAAAGGGCAAAGAATACTACTGGCTCTAGGAGTGAAAAAGTCATTTATAATTTCCAATTTCCTTCAGGATCAAAGTCTGAGGAAAGGGTCCGTCATGAAGCAAATACCAAGGATGTAGACAAGACAAAAACACCTGGCAAGAAAAAGAGGCGCATTTTATTCACCAAGGCCCAGGTTTATCAATTAGAGAGTAGATTTCGCGTCCAAAAGTACCTCTCCGCGGTTGAGAGAGACCAGTTAGCAAGAATGATAAACTTAACCCCTTCACAAGTGAAGATTTGGTTCCAGAACCATCGATACAAAAGTCGTCAACAAATCAAACAGGATGGGCAGTTCGAGGAAGACATCAAGACGCCTTGTGGGGGACATTACCATCCTGCCGAGGTGCCGTGCTTACAGCCGTGCCCATATTATGAGCCTAGAGACAATATCAGTACGTTTCCGTCTGCCTTTATGCCCTGGACCGCTGTTTGTCCTCCACCCCCTGTAAGCACTCTGACCTCAGTAACTGCGCAACAAAATCAAAACTATTTGCGTTATCCTTCATGTCAGTATGAAAGGCAAAGACACGTTTACTTTCATCCTCCACTATTTTACTAAGCTTTTTCTTTTTTCAACAGTGTAGGCATGTCAATGTAAGTTAGGTAACAAGAATTGTGAAAGAACCCGGAGAAAAATCGCTGCAGGGAAGGGTTTACATTGAAATAATTCCGTCATTCACTGTCATTTATTAAGGGGGCTAGGTCACGTAATAAGCCCACAGTTGTTATTTCTTTTATCAAGCCAAACTCCATTGATAATGTTCAGAAAAGTTAACTTGACAAGCTATATGAGGAAAGGTCGGAAAAATCAAAATAACCGCTCGTATGAAAATGGAGAAGAACGCTAAGGAAAGGGCAAAAATGTTCTTATTTGACCATGGCTCTTGAAATAAATTCCAATAAGAGACTTCGTTTCACAAGCAAGGAAATAAGAGAAAATCAGTTAAATTGCGAGACGTATCTCCTTAAACCCTGGGAAAGAATAGTAATACCGCTTTCAATGTGACCACACGATAGAATGATGAATAATATTTTGACTTCATACCCTCTGTACAAAAATTATCTAGTTGCTCCTTCGTCCGCTCAATACGTTTGGTTCTTCTGGTATACTCGCACAATGAAAATAAATTAAATTTCATTCCCTGATACAATTAATAGTAAATTTGGAAGTTAAAGTTCGTTTTAAATGTGGAATCCAGTGTACATATAGTGTATATTTTATTAAAGGTAAAATAGGAATTGTCTAAAATTAACTGCGAAAGTTATCGTATATTCTGGGTGGGGGTTTGTTGTAACTATCTGTGTGATTGCTCAATCATAAATTTACTTAATTTACAACGGAAATACAGAATACAATCTTTTCATTCTTTAATACATCAAATTAGATTACTTTTTCTTCTCGGCATTCAATGACAAGATTTTCTTCTTCATCTCAACAATCTTTCAGCACTCAGCCTCTTCCTTGCTGTAAATTGCTCTTAAAATAAATTATGTAAAGAAACTTTGTGTGTCATGATACTTTTTAATGTGCTTCATAGTACTTAACGTGGTAAGCTCTTAACGCGCTACTTAGAGAAATGTGTTCTTAAAGTCTATGAAAGATCCTCGCCCACCCAGTCAAAGGGGTTGTTCTTGTTTAAACCCTTACAATTCCAAAAAAGCTTTAACACAACAATTGTTAAAAAATAATAGATCATTACCGAAGACCTAGAGGAAAGGTACCATTTACGGTCGTAAGATTTCGTCCACAGATTCCAGTCTTAGAACTTCTTCGTGCCACCATAATTGGCTGAAAATTGAAAAGTTCAGCTAAATTTGTAGCATTTCCGTGAATATCCACCTGAAAAAACATTTTGTTAAAGTAAATCGCCGACACCGCCGGCAAAATAATGTTTAAAGGTCATTTTTACGGTCACCCGGTCGGCTTTGGAACTTCATCCGCAAAAAGTATAAAAATAATGAACTAACGTCAGGTTGACAACATTATAAACAGAACACAATGAGAGAAACTTTATACTGCTCGCAACTACAGGCTAGAATCAACTTATACAGCAAAATACAAAAGATTAACACACACCATACTTCCAAACAGTTCTTTGTATCCACGATGGAGCCTCCGGGCTTGGCCAAAAAGATGTTTCATGACTCACTGTTTACCGGAAATATGCATTAAGAGTTAATCTGAGTAGTGAAATCGGTGTTACACGATTAGTACCTAACAATCTAATGTTTATTTCAGGAGTGTAGATCTACCCTCTAACGAGCGTTAATTCTTGGACGACCAACCCGAATTCAATTTTACTAGAACCATTCCAGACATCGTTGCTCAATTTTAGGGTTAATGTTTTTAGCTTTTTTGCTTTATTGCACTTTAATTTTATTAAGTTTCTTTACGTGGTATAATTTTCCCTTCTGTTGTTAATTTACATATTAGTACAGTATTGACGAACTGTATCTACACAAGACGCTTATATTCATTTTCTTCCCTCACTTAATAAACTTTTATAGAGAACTCAGAGTTCATTCATGATTCAAACAAAGGGCTTTTTCTAACTAGAAAGCCTGTGTAACGTCCATATCGTCGCAATCCATTTAAGCCTTTCTCAGACTTAGATGGGAGCTATCAAAGTCGATGATTATCCGTTTTTGACCCACCCTCGTTATAATCTATTGAATCCTAGATTATGAGTTCTATTTGAATCCTTTGTAGAAGTTTTCATGCAGAGTAAGAAACATATTGAATGTTTTAGATTACTTAAACCAAGTTTTTGAGCTAACATGATTAGTTTAGTCTGATTTCAGTCAATTTTGTGATTCTTTACGGTTAAGTAAAAGTGCTAAAATTGCTTGACATAGGAGTCCCAGAAGAGTCCCAATGGGTGTCCCCTTAACCCTCTAAGTCTCAAAGGTGATCAACATCTATTTTCCCCTTATAATATCAATACATAATGAAGAGTGAAGGTTATGAAAATTAATAAAATGATCATTCAAAGGAAACGGCTTTAATCTGCAAACAAATTCTCTCAGCTGATTTTTTAAGGAAATGTATGAATATCAGTTTGAAGAATTTGATTGTAGATATCGGAGCGTAAAGGGTTAATGAATGCCTTCACTGGACAAACTAACAGGGATGCGATGCAGTTTAAGTTAGTGCACGTGACAAATGTGATTTTCCGTAGGCTCAGCTAACAAGACCTGCTCGAAATCCATTAAAAAGCCGGTGAACCCCCTTTATCGAAGGGGTATGAGAAAACAGCGGAAAATCCTGAAACTGTTCCCTTGCAATTTCGTTTTCCCTGGGGAGGGACTTAGCAGAGCAATGCAAGTTCTTGCATGGATTAAGCGATGTATGGGTGGCTTTACACCATAATCAAACAGTTCCTGTTTTCAAACTCTAAATCCGGGGGATACTTCTGGGAATTCTTGGTAGGGGTGTGCCGCCCGGTTCTCCAATCCTGATCCTATTGCCAAAATGGGCAAAATCTATACCCGTTTTCAGACAAAAACGGCGCAAAAACCGTACCCTTTAGTGCAGCACATACCTATATGGCTTATATAAGGGAGTTCCCCCCGGGTTCTATATACGTAAGCCGTTTTTCTAGTTTCTTCTTTTGCATTTGACTTATACAGTGTCTCCATTTTTCAAACTAAATCAAATGCACATTTAGTTTTCAGATCAACATAAATGCAGCCTTTCAAGACCAATGAAACCCAAATTTTAAAATAATATTTAGAGCAAAGTGACCTGACACCCGTCTGATTATCCCGTATCAGTGAAACAGAAAAGGGTCGAAAAGAGATGATATGACCTCCTGCTACATCCGTCGTTTTTTCTTTTGCTTATAAAGTATAACCACTGGTATTTAGCCAGCTCGCTCTTTGAGTTTCCTCAGCTGCAAACCTGCATAGGTCATGAGGACTCAAATGTACTTCCTCCTTTGGGAGAGCAAACTGCTCACTGTTTTTCTTTAGGTCGGGTCTGTACACATGGAAGAAAGCCAACGGGTATTCAAAGAAAGTCACTGACGAATAAACAACTGAAAGAAATCGCGTTCAAATTCTTTGAATTCCCTCAGGCGATATTTTGATTTGGTTCGTCCATAATACGATATTCTTGAAAATCTAAGATAGATTATCACATTTTTTAAATAGAATAGGAAGGAAATGTAAACAAAAAGCTTTTAAAATCTTTAACAAGCTTAAGGAGTAATCCTTTAGTCGAGGAGTGCCTTTGCATAATCCTGAAACTTTCTTAACATCATGAATGTAAAAGTGAGAGAAAATTGCAGTTAATTGGAGTTGTACAGTATACACCTTACATACAACTACGTCATTTTTTGTAGTAGTTAACTGGGGCCAGATTTTGAATGGGTATTGATGATCCAATTACAACCTGGGACAAAACAAGGAAAAATAGTACATGTATGTTATTAAAATCTGGTGGATCATTTTGTGGTTACTCAGCTCTCTTTTCCGGATCTTCTGAAAGGGAAGGATATATGTTATACAGGACGTCGCCGGTAAACTGGCGTGCAACCAACAACTTATAATGCCAGGATTGCCCAACGGAAATGAAAATATTGAAAAGTTTTTCTTTTCCCCTGGGGGAGGGGGTGTGCCCCCTCCCCCCCCTTTCCCTGGTTCTTTTCTATATTTCCAGATCGAGTCGAAGACTGAAAAACATTGTCATTGCAGGGGATTGATAAATATAAAACTTTGTGCTCGGAAAAAAAACTTCAAGAACAGCGCTGTTACAACACATAAAGTTATGCGCAATGTTTTCCTATTTAACATGTAAAAACCATCTTCTATTTGTTACGTTCAGTCCACAGAATAGAAAATGTCCCTTTAACTACCAAGGCAGACCTGAATTAAACAAAGTATATGACAACGCTGTTCTTGCGTTCTCGCCTCCCAAACTCAAAGCGCGGGTCATTCCTTACAACTGAAGGTCATGTGACCTTGTTTGCGTTTTCAGTAGTGCGTGTGTACGAACCGTCGCATATCTTTACTGGCACGAATACATCTCAAAGTTATTAAGACCTGTTAACCTTTGAAAGGTATTAACTTCGACTCCAGGAAGTACACACATCTGATATCTGCACCGTTATGAATCGCAAGCTCAAGGTGTCCAAGTTGAAAGGCGATTGGTTCTAAATTTGAAGAAAAGCCAGAGAAGCTACTTCCTGACAAAAGGTATATCTTTCAAGGGTTAAATTAGCCGACACCACAAGGCCAACTCGTCCATTCCTAGTAGCCCAGATTCGACATATTCAGTTAACTTCTAACTTGACTCCGAGGTTTTCTCAACTTTGGTTTGGTTTCTTTGTGCTGAAGTCTCTTCTGGGAATATTGGGAGACAATGGAATGCATGGTGAGATTTCAAAAAAAAAATTATTGGCTCGTAAAGCCTCGGAGTCATGTTAAAATTTTGATATACCGACCTTGGACTATTGGAAATGATATGACTAAGAGCGGTCTGCCTTAACTTGGAAGGCGGTTTGGTTCAAGTCATCAAAACAAGATCGGCTAGTGTTTATTATTATACTAAATTAGCTTATATTTCCCATGGAATTGGAAAATGTCTCATCACAACTGAGACATTCACTGATAGTACCTCCAGCAAAATGTATCTTCTCAGAGAAAGAAACAATGTACGATTTTTAATTCCAGACTGGAAAAGTTTGGTCGGTTTAAAATTTCTGGCGCATGCGCGGGCAAAAGACCCGTGAAAAAACTAGAAAACCCAGCGTCTTCGATTTTCCTGACCACCCGTCTGGCATGCAGATGGTCCGAGGTAGGCGAGATTGAACAGAGAGTAAATGCTAAGGCTGCGTAAGGTTTGTAAAGTTATGAAGGCCAAGAGGATTTAAACCAGCGTTTAAACGCTTTCATTTGTTTTGAATGGTAGGACTTTAGCTTTAAAGATTCTTCCAAAATCCATCGTTAAAATTTGAATAAATTAGAGCTGTTTATATAGTAGATAAATAATAGGTCTCTTGCTTTACTGGAAGCCAATGCAGACAGGAGAGTGATAGTGCAGGAATACCTCGTCCTTGGTTCTACAATTGCGCAGGCGCAGATTTACGCTCAATGCCAAAGAGAATGAAAGGACACTTTGCTGTGCAGGGTTTTATTATTCAGTTCAATGTCATCCTCTGAGGTGGATGCAAAATTCCACAGCCGAAATCAAGGCATTTAAGGCAAGGGAACTTTTAACTTACTCTTTCTAAACCATTTGCAGAGGCATTGAAAATATTAAAAATGTTGTCTGGCCAATCACGCTTTAGAATCAGCGTTGTTTGCAGCTGACGTCACGGCAGCCATTTTGGTTTACAAGAACAAAAGCACTTCCCTCCACTGGGAACTAAACCTCTTTTTTCATGGGGTAGTAGCATGGTGTATGGGGACGTATAGATGATATATATATAGACACTGCAGTATACTTGTCTCATAGACTACACACAGACTGGTCTCTCTCATAGCTCGTCATACACCGCTTAACTATCGCCGATTAACTAGGAGCAGAGAGTACAGGGCCCAAATACTTTCTCGTTATTCTTGTACTGGAGTAAACTTTACAACCGTTTCGCCCAAAAATATCCGTTTCAATGTGCCACCCTCGGATCTCTAAGAATGTGTGTGGATAATATAAGGCTCTGTCTCCGTGACGTTGGGCTTTCTTGACTTCTTGGACCGAAGTGGATTTGACGAGAAACTTGCCTATCGATTAATATCCGTGCAATTTCCATTTCACTTCAAGCCACATCTCTTATTCTCCTTTTCTGTCTTTATCTTCTTAATCCCACCCACAATATCTGCCGCAAAAGGGAGCGGTTTAAAGTCCGACGTGGGACGTGACTGATAAGTTAGCGAAAAGCTTACGATGAGGCTCTTGTACTCTCTCAAGCCGGTCATTAATATAAGAAGGAATTAGGAAACGGAACTATTAGCAAGTCAAAGTGGAACCGACCACTGCTGCTTTCTAAGTGAACTTGGCTTGGACAAACTATTGAACAAAGAAAATAGCCGATTATATTAAGAGCTGGAACATTTCCCGTCCAAAATAAACTTACGATTGTAGACGAGTAAGAACTTTTACGTGATCACTTAAGTGTTTTGTCGTAGTAGCTAAGATAAACTTGTTTATCAGTTCTTAGACGACACCCAGTTTGGTCGAGCAATTTTGAATAGAAGTTCTCAAAGTCATCGGGGTCCGTCGTTGAAAAGGCACATCCAAACTAACGGAACATCTAAACGCACGAATTTTTAACGGTCGAAAAACCGTCCGTCAGCGGCCTGCTTCAACGTAGTGTTACTTCTGCACTAAGCTGGCTCCACTGACCTCCTCTCGAATATTTAGCACGTCTCTATAGCACTCAGGAATGTGGCACGACTTGGTTTCAGACGTCGAATTTCTTTCAGTCGAGAAAATAGCAGTTGCCAAAAACAAAGCTAGATAAAAACTAACTCGGTTTAGCCAACTCTTTAAAAAATGGTTCTAATTAATTTATAACTTATAATTTAAGTTCTGCACAGCAGTGGCACGACGTTTATGAAGGGTCCGACCTCATCAGGGATAAGATTACTGATCCTGATTTTAGAAGCCAACATCAACGAAATAGAAGAGCGAACTAAAATGCTATTCTTGGAACTCAAGCTTTGAACTGCTCCTAGGTGCGCAAGTAAATCAGTCGATTATTTTTCAGCATATACTTCCCTTTTTTCTAAACTTCTTTTTTTTTTCAATTTTATTTATAAGAGAGAGTTAGTAATTAAGAGGTAGACTTTTCGGGTGGAGAGAAACGACGACCGGAAATACTTCTGCGTTCGCAGGCTGGTGAAGAGGGCACGAAATAGCATCCCACGTTGGTAGATACAAACTACTGGTACTGACGGATCGAGAAGCATTTCTGATTCCGCGAAACAATAGATCTACAAATTTCCAGCGCAGTTTGAAGACAACGACAAACACTTCCGTGATGTAAAACTTCCCACTGTTTCTTCCTCCAAATTGGGAATTTATTTCAGTGATTAAGGGGTCTATCTAGAAAAATCGGTGCAAGATACGAGTAAGACTCAAGTGTCTTTAAACCTCAATCTTACTAAGAATATTGGTCTGTTCGTATTTTAGTAATATGCGTGAGTTCCTATCCCTTATTTCTCGCCAAAGAGCACTCAGACCACTCACGTCCCACTTGTCATCTACCAAGTATGCCAGCATTACTAGGAAGGATGATCTTACTGACACCGCCAAGAGCAATGAAGAAATTCGTTTATCTTTAACTTTGTTCGTTTGCCTACTCGTTTTACTTCTTTATTTTTAGTTGAATTTTAAACAAGTAGAAAGATAACGAATGTTTGACCATCCCTCGTAAACAAAAGCTATTAAACTTACGGCCGTGGAGGTACATGTACTGGTTATATTAAGGATAGGTACGTGCTGCGAACAAAAGTACTTAAACCCTGACCCTGTTTCAAGGGAAATAAAATTGGAAACTGGGATCCTTTTAAGAATTTTTAAGCCCAAGAAACGAAAAGTCATAAGCGAAAATGCGAGTTTTTCGTTCTCTTTTGTGCGATCAAAGAGCCGAAGGAAAAAGGTAGAAAGCAGTACGAACATCAGCAAAATGCTATGTTTGGTAGCGCACTTTAAAGCTTATAGGGCATGAAACAAGCAATGCTTAGTTTCTTAACTATGGCGGTTTCGCAAAATGGCAGCCATCTTGCACACGCGATACAACAATATTGCGTCACGTGCACAAATTGAAGTTTATTTATTGGCTGACTTACTACAAACATTGTAAGTTTCAAGGTCATGGCTTAAATATCAGTTATAACCCGCTAAGGAGGTAAGCAAAATTCTTTCCATCCAGTTTCCATGAGATCACATAAAGACTGTTCTGAAAGGCTGGAAAGAAAAAAAATTCGGCGGAATGAAGGCATCTAAAGGTCTTTTAGTGCTTCTGTTAGGTTTCCCTCGGCAACGAGTCAGTTGGTTAGCTTAAGAAATTATAAAATTGATTCACGAAACAAACATAGGTCAAAAGGGCTGGTGAAATTATTTTAACGGTGCTTTTTTCTTTTTGTCCCCGATATGTCTCAACTCGGTGTTTGTTTGCGATTCCAGATTATTTTTCTACACCTGGAAGAAACTCATAATAAAAGTGTTGTATCACCTGACTTAAGCACCACCAACCGGCTCCAAGTTTCTTTTATTTCATTCGGGATACTGCCACATATTTGTTCTAATGGCATGTCAATTAGGTTAGCTTGAATTTCATTATTTTCTCGTTGCTCGGAAGGAGATGGCTAAGATCTAATATATGCTGGAGTTTAGTTTCATTAAATGAGGGGAAAAGCGAACCGGCATAAGTAACAAGTACGAAAAGGCTAAGTTCAAACAAGTACAAGTAAGACAGCATGGTAAACTAATAAACTTTTTTTTCCGAGCTTTTAATACGGCAGTTTAATACGGCAGTCGCAATTTGTGTCCGTTTTATTTTCGCCTAAAGCAGAGGTCGAAAGCGAAAGAAACTTTCAGAATTTTCAGTCTTGTACAGTTCTTGGCGGGCAGCTTGTCGCTTGTTGATTATGGTTTGCCATATTTAGTTCCGTAAGCAATGTGCGCAATTAAGTATCACTTAATTTGTGGAGCAGTTCTCTTCTAATTTATTGTGCTAAGCACTCGAGTGTGGCTCTGGCTTTTGAGAAGGTGGGAAGGTGGGTGAAGGATCTTAAAGGGTTCCGGGTCCTAGCCAAAAGGTTCTGCTAGAGTTCACTTTTCTCTGGGGCTGAGCATGGTTAAAAGTGCAGCGATATTGTTATAAAGTTTCATACTGTAGACAAAACGTCCAGACAAAACGATCCTTTTGATTAAGAGCTCAGCAGTGTGCAATACTTGGACGTACTTTACTTTTGTATTTTTGTATCAAGTGTTTGTTTTCCGGCCGGAGGGCCTTTCATCAAGCTAAATAATCGAAATCTCAAATAAGCGGTCACGTAATTTTAACTTAAAAGAATATAGGTATAAACTGAGTAGGAAACTTGGGTAGCATGAAAAATGTTCAGACACTGCACTCTTTTTCGGGAATATGTCGTAAGCTTTCGCTCTCACCTGCCGGAGCTTTTTTCAGGTCGTGTGCGATTAAAATCATTGAAACTGTCATTCTTATCTTGATACTCCACTGATCAAATCAAAAGAGGTCCTTCTCTTGGTTTGATGATATTCACTGTACATGACAGCAGAGAACGTGAACTTGGAGAAATAAACTGTAACCGACTCGTCCCAAGCAACCAGATTGGTCACAAGTGTGCAGTTTGTATTAAATTTTCATGAAGTATGTTAAATCGATTTTTACTTTTGATCCTTCTGAAGTTGGAACCTTTTAAGACAGCTTTCAGATTAAATGCCACAATTTAACAGTGTTCGTTATCCACATTATAGTTTTCCACTGTCTTTCGCCTTGTTTTTCAAGTTATTTATTGATACAGTTTGCTGGGTGATCCACACAGTCATTCAAAACATCTTGTGGGGTAGTTGTGCACCAAGAAAAAGGCCAGCGTGAAGGGTAATTTGGGTTGTGGTTAAACCGGAATCAAAAATGCAACGCTTCACAGCCAGCAGTTAGTTCTTGTTTTTCATAAATTTGAAGCCCTTAAATGAAGAATGTTGACTAGGTGCGACTGGGATGCATAATCAGGTACAGGTCACAAAAGACAGTTGTCCCTGATAAGAAACAAAAGGGGGTGCAAAGCTCTTTCATAGCGGTTTTCACAGCTCCATTCACCCTTAAAATCTTTCACCGGTTTAGACTGTAAACTTGACAAGTATCATTTTGTTGGGATAAAAAGGAAAGAATATATTTATACGAGTTCTGAAATCATTTGATACTCAAAGGTTCACTTTATTGACTGCCGTTAGGTGACCGTAATATGTTGGACATATAATGATTCGCGTCAAGGTAAATCAGTTGCTTGAGTCTCAGTGAGTGATGTACGATATGCAAAATCGTAAGTCATGGAAAAAAAAGATGAACAAAATTACTCAGTGTATTGTTACCCCTTTTCGTAAACAGTTCAAGCGACGCGGGAAAACGATATGATATAAAAGTTGAAATTTGCTTTTAAACGAAGTTTTTTTGTTTTTCACTAGAAGTGGAAAGGGTATTATATTTTTAAGAAAACTGTCGGCTTGTTTTTTTCTTTCAAGATTCTGTAGCTCGTCATAGATATGTTAAGACAGCTGGATTGATAGCCTCTGCAAACTGTTCTTTGTTATTCTAAACCTCTTCAAGCTGTGTGTACATACTAAGCAAATTGTACCGTAGTTGTCGTGCTTTCGTACAGAAATTTCGATTTTTATCTAACGAAATTATCATCCCAATCTTGAATTAATTGCTATTGGTGGATTCTTCATTGAGCAGGGCAACAAGAACTATTCATTTCCCCTGCCTCGTTTTTCTCTCTGTTTGCTCTGATTCCTTGTCAAGTTTTTCGGTATGCGCCATTTGGAGAATATACGTAGCAACATTGGAATTCATAAACGTCTAATTTTCAAAAACCTAATCGTTTAAATTCGGCTTTGCGGACTTAATTTTGCAGATTAACTCCTTGTTAAATAATTTTAACACAAAAAAAACACTCTGTAAACACTCTTCATGCTAAGCTGTAAATTTGGGAATGTTCCTAAGGTGTCACTAATCCACGATCGCGTTAAAACAACAAAGGAAGCTTACGCCGCCCAAAAATTTGCTCTTTTTTCACAATCCGCGAGCCTTGACTACTTTCTATTACTAAAACGCCATAACCCTGAACACCTTTGGTAGACAGCTGATAAAATCTGTCGATTTTGAGACCAAACTACCTCTTTATTTTCAGAATTCAGTGAAAGTTTTACGCTTGACCTTCAAAGACGCAAATCCGTACAAAACTTAGGCGAGCAAAGCTTTATGAAGTGCGTGCCCTCTCTTAACCCTGTCAGTGTCATCGCATGCTAATTCTCTGAAGACCACTCATATGCCCCGCAACCGTACCTTTTAAAACAGATACCATCACGTTCGTTATAAATGTGATTGGACCTCCTTAACAACGAAAAAGCTAAGCATACTCGACCACTCCAACAAGATCTAAAAACCCATGCACGCAACAATAGGAACAAGCCTTTCTTTGTTATAAGTTACGTCCGGTTATCCCTTTTTTCCGACAGTCTGGGAATAATATCTAAAACCGTACCGTGCGGTTCTTGTTTCTAAACTCTGTGTTCATTCTAACTCAAAGCTATTAACGCTAGATTACAAAATCTTTTAATCATGTACAACTTGTTTGCCAAGTTCAACGCAAACATTACAACCTTATGAGAACCTGAAACACGTCTTGGAGCAGATCCTTATCGCGAACAATAAACTGTTTAAAACAATAAAAGGACTCCAGGAGAGGACTTTATTGAATTTATTTTTCACGCCTATAGTGAAAATTTTCTCACGCCCGCCCGGAAAATCGATTATGGGGGTAAGATTTTATTGCACGTAAGAATACAAAAACAGATATAGTCATAATCTTTTGTACACAAATAAGGTTGAATATGGCGGAGACTCAAGGTCTTTTAAAAGAAGTCTTTATTCTGCACAAAAGCTAAGAAAAGTAAACCAGGTCCCTGGACTACGCGAGATCTTATTTCTAAGACTTAGGATCTAAATGAACAGGTTTGCATCCTCTTAAATCGTGGAATCAAAGACTTATCTTGAAGGATTATTTTTGACGTGTCTTTAAATGTGCTAATGTGATGTAAAACGTAATATAAGCTTGCACAAGAGGTAAGTAGTTCATACATAGAGAAGATTAATTTCTCGATTGCGTTTGTACGGACTAAAATAACCTCCCCTGTGCAACTATTTACCAACGTATTACTACATAATCTAAGAAAAACCCCAGTATCGATTATTATACAGAGAGTTTGAGTACAGTAACGGAACCGGTGGATATGCCGTGATTCCATTCAAGTTAGTGAATTCCTGCCTCGACGAAACACTCGTATGTCTATAACAAGGTTGTCCTTCGTGGACTAATAGTGGAACAGGTACAATTCTAGGGCCGCTCATATAAGCCGGCAAACCGCTATCTCCTGTAATATGTAAATGTCCTTTATCACCCACTTGTTTCTTGTATTTGTACCGATGATTTTGAAACCAAATTTTCACTTGCGTTGGAGAGAGGTTTATAAGTCTGGCGAGCTGTTCGCGTTCTGGGGCGGACAAATATCTTTGTTGGCGAAAACGTCTTTCCAGCTCATAGATTTGCGCTTTGGTGAACAAAACTCGTCGCTTTCGCTTTTTGGTGTTCGGGATATCTGTTTCTAGTCTATTTCCATTCTCATGGCTAAAATCTTCTGTATCAAGCCTTTCTGTGGAGTCAGCTGAAAATAAATTTTTGTGAAAATTTGAGTCATTGGACAATAAGAAGAGGAAATAAGAATGGGCAACAAGACGATGAATCAATATGTCTTTCCCCTTACTGACTGGAGTTTCTTATGAGGACCGGAATATATCTACAACAGAAAGAATTGTTTTTAAATTTACCGTTTAAGTCTGGAGTACAGAACTTATTTTTAAAGTCTAGCAGCACTCAATCTAATTATAGTGAAATAGAGCGACTCAATCAAGGGAGGAAACGCTCTTGTAATGGAGCACCTCATCGACTAAAATAGCTTTAGGATAGATTCGGGAACAAACAACCGGTTGGCCGATTTAGAGAACAGAGGGAGCATACTTAGAGTTTACCTTCATAAGAAGTAAGCTTATCTTCTCTATCAAGCGAAGAGCTGGTGTTTGGAGATCTTCTACCATCTCTGTATTCTGTCTGTTCTTCAATTTCCTCTTGAAAGGCAAACGTACTTTTATGAGCTCGGCTTGTTTGAGGAGAGCCGTTCTTAGTCTCTTGTAGATCGAGTATGCTGTTTATCGAGAACGAAGTCATATCGCAAGCACTTCATCCGGTTTTGAGGAAAATAGTCCTTGGGATACGATTATAAGCGCAAGTCAAGCATTGGAGCCATAAAATATGCGCGCGTAAGACGATAAAATAAACGCGACATGTGTCATTTTCAGAAGGCGGGGACGTAGCTCTTCAGTGTCGAGAAGGGTGACAGTCAACATATGTCAGACGCTTATCAAATCATCTTTCCGGGCAGCTCTTTCAACGATTTGACACAGTCTCTTGTCAACACACGATTATCAAAGGAGAGAAAGTCTAATTAGAGGTTTGCTCTCAGATATAGCAAGGCACGAATTTTGCCAACGATTCTTTTCACGCCAATGGGCTTGAGGGATTTTTGCTTGACAAGGGAATTGGGGTAATTAAGAGTTTGGAAATTTAGGGCTTCCGTGGAAAATGTTAACGTCTTTAATTTCAGTTCAATTGTTCGTTACCTTGCCCATTGTTGGAACTGTCATTACGCCCAGTAGTTACAACTTAAAGTACATAAAACGCGAGGTCTTTAAGGTTGCTATTTCAATTTTATGCCTCTATCCCGCCCCCTCGTTACAACTTAATTATCTTGCGTGCTTTGGATTCACTTATCAAAAAGATTAACGCAAAACATAAGTACCTAGCCAAACATGGGACAAAACTCAAGTACAAAAAAAAAAGGCTGGATGATGACGAATTAGGAAATCTGTAAGACACCTTCTACGATTTTCGTTAGCGGGGTGTGGTAACGCACTAGACTGTATTCAACGGGTTAGGACGGATTAAAGTTTCACTTCTGTGGTCGTTTCGTGCGGTATATTGCCGTTTTAGGGCAAGCAGGCGCCTGTGGTAATTATGTATAAGAGTTGTCTCCTAGAAATATCCGCGGAAGAGTGACTTAAGTGGTTTTTTTTCATGTAATGTGCTACCTTAATAGAAGAAATAATGTACAAACAGATCGAAGGCTTTTATTGGATGAAGGTTGTTGTTTGTTAACAAGTGCAATTAAGAGCTTCTTAAGCCAGCACATGGCCCAGTTAAAAGGCATGTAATTGTGACCGCAAATTTAAAGCACATGCAATTAGTCTCGGAAACACATTTAATTTTCTAATGTAAGTGATATCCTGTACAAATTGATAGCTTACGACAGTCAATTTGAAAACTCGACAGCACAAAGAAATCGGGCAATTTAGCTCTCTTTAACTTGTAAAACTATTGCGATGGCAACTACTTTATCCTTTAAATGGAAAAATGATTCATTAAGATTAAAACAAAGCCCCGTAATAGGGTAATATGAAGGTTCGCTGCTTTGTCTTTTTTGTTCAGTAAAAAGGCACGTTTTCCCTCCCTGACAAACATTTGACGCAAATGACGCAATTTTTGAGGAAATGTTTTATATCGCCGATTTTAACTGGTAGATCAGGTCGCCGATTTTTTTTCGGTAATTCAAGTCGATTAATGGTAACCGATAGCAAACGGGCTAAAACAACAACTCGAAGTATGAAATTCGGTATAATTTATCTAGGGCTTCGTCTTTTGAAACAATAACACACAGAGTAGACAAAAACTATCAGAAAAACGCCGGAATGGGGTCACATTTCGTCATTCAATTGAGGAGTTTGTGGCTAGACTTTGTTGATTCAGTGGCAAAGAAGACATAAACGATTGTGAACACGCAAAGTTAAAATTCTCATAAGAAACTATCTTGTCCTAAATTATACCCCCTTGGTTAAGCCCGAAGACCAAGACATGCAATAATACCTCGTATAGACAAAACATGCGTTAAATAAGACTCATGATAACCAGTAGACATGGGCCAGTGTTGACTTTGCCCCGTGATTGTTTTGGCTTTTTTTGTCCAAACGTCGCTGAGACATACCAAGGCTGTTTGCCATAGGTCGTATTTTTATCTCAACTTGTCAGTTAAAACTTCCTGATTTTTGAGTGGTTTTCAAAACCAATCTGAGATTGTCAAACATCACTTTAGCAACGTAAACAGTGCCACCCTCAAGATTATTCATTTGTATTCAAGACATCTCATTAGTTTTCAAGGAATATAACAAAGAACAGGAAACGAACTCTTAAACTTTTCTTCATCAGACTCATTCCTTAAACATTTTATTAGCGGATTTTCGTTTCACTTTCCGCTCTATTCAGCTAAACACGCAACTTATTTCCCAGCTTAGAATGACAATTACAAAATATCACTCTTCATTGGCACGGTTAGGCCTCCTTCATCTTATCTTATTCCATCTTTATTGCCTTGTAAAATCACTTTTATCATTCCCAAAAAGATGTCGAATCGATTTTTGTCATATGAAGTGTACGCTAGGAAATATTCCATTTAATGGTGGCCTGTAAAGATGAACGTTTGAGCCAAATTATCGACATAATTGCTAAAAGAATTCAATTAAACCATTAGACGTTTTGATAGTGTTGTTTTCTTAATAAATATGCTATCAGAGACCAATCCTATTATAAGATTGTTCCGAAATCGCGTGGAACAATAATCTTCGTCAGAGCGCCGATTTTTTTCAAGGTCATTGAGTGCGTGCGATTTGCTCAGTTTTTAAAATGGTGGTGCCGAATTAGACTTAGCATTTGGGAAAAGTAAGTGCTCTTTGACAAATGAATTAAAAACAATTACCGTTTTGTCACCGAATGTCCTATGATATATCCGCATAATTTAAAGGACTTTTTTGCCTTATTAAAATATCGGCATTTCTTGCGTCCATGTTAAAAACTCGCGTTTTCTCCCACGAAGTTCGAGGGCTAAACCTTTGAAATACCACTGACAGAATCTTTTGAATAATTCTTTTGTTTGCTCCTTTGCTTTTTTCGAAAAAGAGGACGATGAAGATGAATGAATTGCTCAAGGTTGACACATGTATTTTAATGCCAAAGAATTTTTCAGTACGTTATCAAGTTTGTCTAGCTTCAATGCGGTCAGCCGACCCAGGATCCATTTCAGTCCGTTGCCGCTAAACAACGTACCGCCGAACAATACTGAATTAAGATCCTGTTTTGGAATTCCATGATTCTTCAATCTTACGTCAATGGGGTTACTTGGAGCTCTAGTCTGGTTCATTTTCCGGTAAAAGGTTAACGGTTTCATGATTTTAACCACAGTTTTCTCAAAATGCAATTATCTAGCACGAAATGGGGTCGTCCATGTTAAAGGCCCTCAACACCCACCAACACCACGTACCACGAACTGCATTCTACAAACGATTAAAGAGGTTCATAACAGTATGTCATGTGTCCCGTTGCATTCCTGTACTCTCCTGGGGGGCTGCAGAAATTAGAATTTTATTTACAGACGAATACTCTACAAGTTTATACTGCCTCCCTCTAAACTCTTGTCTAGATAAATATACACCAGGACGAGGTATTGTTTTTGTTGAAAACGAGATTAAGAAATGCACTCAAATGTGAAGCCGGCATGCGGGTTCGGCTGTTTTCACGTTCGATATTGACCGATAGCGTAGAGCCAGCAGCCAATTAGAAAAAAGCGAATTTTTTGCTTATCGAGAGATGTTTTCGTGAATAAATTACACCTGTTCGTCTTAGAGTTTGTTTCGGCTTGGTTTTTTTTCAATTTTCTTCCTCTTCCGCCCCTGTAGACAGTGTATGCTTAGTAAAATAATCACAGGTACGGTAAAATTAACTTTAATAAGAATCGACGTGCTTACTGGAAGTTGGCGTGTATAGTACAGCATAATAACCCTCGAAAACGCCTCGAAAAGTCTCACCTTCTGTTCTGAATGACAACAATTGGACATGATATCCAGCAGAATTTCCACTATTAAAGAGGGCCATAAAATCAAAACCTCAGAGAATAACCACGTATTAACCTGCACCAAACACAATAGTCAGCATTACGCGATGGCGTTTTTTTCCAGAAAGCGTTTATTTCAGTGAATTCAGCAACACTATCTCAGCCACTCAATTTGAGTTCAAGTGAGACTTCGAGCAACAAGTTAAACTTTTCCTTCATATGGCTCCTGTTTTCAGCAATGACTTTATCTGTTAGAACAACGGTTTTTGTACTCCAGTGACAAAGCCGAGCAAGAAACAATCCTTTTAAAATCTTCATTTTATTAAACCATTATTCATCGGAATAATCAAACTAAAAGATTTCATTGATGGACTAGTAACAGTTTAAGCTTCTCACTCCAAGAATAAGATAAAATTATGGTGATATCATTTGTCCTTCCAACATTTTAATCTGTGGACAAAATCCTAGGATTTTACCATCGAAAAAGAAATTTGTTTTTTTTGTGTGTGTGAACTTTTTAATTTGGATTATCAGGCTAGGAGTAAAAGAAGTGCACCCGTTCCACACACTTCAGTAACACTCTCAGCTATAAAATCTGGGCACATTCGTAGCTTTCATGCAAAAAAATTGACTCCAATGAAAGACAAGTGAAAGATCACGTGACTCAAACCTTGAGTGTCTAGTAACTTTAGAGATTTGTTTTAAAGAAGCTTTTCCTCAGTAGTTTTAGGAGATTTATCCAGTATTTTTGCAGGTTGATTTGGTTTGCTATCTAACAGTGATTATCAAATGCCAAAAGTTCTCCATTCACTTAAGAGGATTCTTTTTGTTAAGCCTAAGAGAGGATAAAGGTAGGCTAAGTTCTGTCGCGTGCTCTTTGCGCGCTCGACAGCGAAAGATTAAAAGAGCATTTAGTTCATTGTTCGGACAGCGTTTTAGTTGCTGTTCATCAAGCTTTCAAATCAAACTAGTACAGTTTGCGTCATAAGGGCAGAACAGACTTTAGGAATAATACTTCCATCCATTCCCATGTGACAGAAGGAAAGATCAGAATAAGAACTAACAAAACGTTATTTGTTTAAGTTCTTACTCTTTGTTTGACGTCATTCATGGCACGAGTTTCGCAATACGTACGAATTAATTTCCTCTGAGTTTGTACAGTAGATTCATTTGCAGAAAGAGCATTCATTGTCATAGTTAAGATACGCGGATGGAGTTAAGAGGTGCCCATTGCTTTCAGGGCCTTGAACTGGGAACAGCAGACTTAGGTGATACGTTTACGGCTATTCCACAAATAGATATATCTGTACTTCAAGTTCACGGTCAGTTCTCAGAGTGTAAATAATAGCCTTCAAGCCACTTTCAGTGTTCTGATAAAATTTTAAGTGACCTTTGGTTAAGATAGTTAACGGTAAACTCTTTACTTAAACTGAGTAAACAGTCTCCATCCTTTTGACGGCGTGAGCTGTATGAAAGGAGATAAGCGTTTTTCTTAAATCAAAATTTTAAAGGAGCGTTGAGTTACATGGTGCGTTAGAAATTAAAAATATAAAAAATACGTTTTCCTTCATAAGATGGCATATGGCTTTGTGAAACAAACATTAATAACTTACTTAATGTTCTTAGAGTAATGATCATCAAGTAACTACCTTTGCTTTGTTTTGACTCCATTGTTTCTTATGTCTTGCGTGTTCAGTTCTAACATAGATACTCTAAAGAACGCGTGCCCGTTCTGTACAAATTGCTCCTTGAATCCTAACTATATGCTGATGGGATTCCCAGCGATAAAGCTGTCAAGGATAAATCCTTGAATACAGCAGGTGGATGGCTAACAGGCCCTTATTTTTCCCAGGGCTAGCAGGAGTCCTACATAAGGTCTGAAAATGGGGCGTTGTCCTTCACCGGGTAGGTAATTAAGGTACTAAGTTAGGTCATGCCTGGGTCATGCCTTCGCCCCCAGTGGCACTCTAGCCAAACATGGTTCAAATACCCCTTCCCCACCCACCCTCCCCCTGCACATACACACACACTGACAAACGTACACTTTTCCCTCGGGCCACCACTGAATTTCAAATAGGATGTGAATTAATTCAAAGACCCTCTTCTTCCAAATTATAGTGAAACAAACGGGTTTAATAAAATAAAGCTGTCTTCAAGTGTCTGATCTGAACGTGTAATCCAGTTGAAAATTGGTAAGCAATTTCAAAACCTTAACTTCATTTCAATACGCTACCGAGCAAGGCATTACTATAAGGGGTTCGAAATTTCGAGGATCCCTTTAGTGCAAAGACGACGCAATGTAAGAATAGGAAAACTTTGAATAAAAAAATTATCATCAAAACAGTACCTCAAGGAAGTACTACTGAATAAAGTACTTATTTAAAGCAGATTCATACGTAATTGCTTTGTCGGCAGACGGCTGAGGCTCAAATATTGGATATAAATTAAAATGTAGTCTTATCTTAGGATACTGTAAAGTGGCACACGACTTCGTGTGTGTCTCTGTTAGTTAGGAAAACACTCACGCTATGTGCGATGGAAGATGCGGAAAAGAACTGAACTTCGCATTGCTCGCATGACCAAAGATGATAATCCTTTGCTTGTGTCATTTTGTAATAAACACTGTCTAGAGTTTCTATTTTGAGTGGGAAAAACGATTAAGTCAACGGTGCCGAAATCAAAGAGCCTATTTGCAAGTTATAAGATAAAATCAAGAGAGTTTTAAGTTAATACTTGAAAAACATAACCAAAGGTCACTTCCACTGATTCTATAACGGTCCAAAAACAATCTTTACAACATTCTGACCATGAAATTAGAGTGGAAGTATTTGTAGAATACGCTTTATTTCAGACCTTTAAGACGAGTATCACATTAGTCCGTGCGAAGGGCATGTTCTTTTAAACTCATCATGCGGTCCTAGTCTCTAAGTTAGTTTGGAAGAGTAAAAATAAAAAAGGAATCGCAAGCTTAAAGAAAGAAAAAAAATTAAAAGCTATTTTGGACTTAACATTTAGACTGCAATAACTGAGTGCTCCTCTGCTCATGCTAAAAATTTATTAGTACGTATTGCGGACCTATGTTTTTTTGCACAGTTATTTAGCTTGCAAGTACTTCAATGGCGTACAATATTAAACGTATTTGGATGGAAAATGCTCTGTCATGGATATAAAAGTGTTGTTAATTACCCAGTTTTTCCTGTCGCGCAATTTACGCAAACTCTCAGAGCAAGCTTTAACAGCTGTCAAAACACCGTCTTGGATTAATAAACTATAAATATTCTTGCTGTCGAGCAAAGAGCACGCGACAATGTGCTTCATGTCTTTTATCTCCTCTCTTAATCTTTAAAAAAGAATCCTTTAAAGCCAGTAAAGAACTTGTGGTATTTAATAGTCTTTCTTACTGTAAGCGAAATTAGCCCTCTGGAATAAGATGGTATCTCAATGGAGTGGAAACAGTTCGGGTAACGGTTAATATTTGCTTTTTACGACTAATATAGTTAATTCCTCACCGTTTTTTTGATAAAAATCAATGGTTTCAAAAGTTCAAATTTAATTCCCCTGCTTGCAAAACACATTTCTAAAATTTATAGGACCCTAAGGATATTTCTGGATGAAATAGTGTCTATCAGCCACCAGACAAGACGCAAAGTCAACAAGCGATCTGATTCTCTCTAAATGACAAATTGTGGCTAGAGAACGTTTTTATGTTTCACTCTTTTACGTCTCAATGGTCAAACATTTCCAGGGTACACGCCCAACGACTAAAAATTTTGCCCATTTTATGGCTTAAGGCTGCCTGTTACCTCACTGCAAATCTTCTCAAGTGATCTACCATTTAGCCTTAGAGGGGAGAGGATGAAGGACGTTGACGTCACAGCTAATACTAAAACTTTTGCACAGGAAAAACTGCACTCTTGTTTAAAGTGGCTCGATAGGGTTTTTCAGGGTCAATACCTCCCAAGTTTGAGCATAAGCTACGTCCTCATTAACTAAGGCTCCATTTCTGCCGCTCTTTTGGTCCTGCCTGAGAGACAATAGGAGACAATACACCTGAATAATGGATGTTCTCATTTGTAAACACCAAATTTCCGACCAAAAATTAGCCAATTGTAGCCCTTATTTGTAGCCTTACAAGATATCAATAATCTTCAAATTCAAAGGTCATATAAAACGACGGTTAATCTCGAGAATCTTTAATTTTTAAAAATAATCTACCGAGCAGTTTCAAAATTATTCGCTTATTTGTTGAAGAGGACCGAAATGTTTACAAAACCGTCAACAAGATCGCCTCGATACATACTAATGATCCTTCTTTCTGGAAATCGGCTAGTGCTATCTCCATGATGCTTCACACACGTTTTAAAAAAGATTGAAACTACTATGAGGCGAAATTGCACTTCAAAAGCGCTTCGTTTTCTACCGATAACGACCGAACATCAAGATTGCCCAGTTTGTACAATATTTCTATAAAAACTTCATGGCAAAATACTATGATAACGCTCTTACAGATTTCGCTTAAAGGACTTCACCAACATCGAGGCGGCTACTAGAGGAAAAAGCTCCCTTGAACAATTTAGGAAGATCAGTTCCCAGTGCCGAAAAAGTACGGCTGCAAGTAAAATAGGTCAAGGCGTCATTTCGTTGCTATGACAACTCCGATGTCATTGTAAACCTGATCAGAACATTAATTTTCATCTTTATCTAATACAGCTGTGGTTGTAATTTTTCCAAACTTTAGTTAATGAAAACGTAGCTTATGCTCAAACTTGGGGGGGTATTGACCCTGAAAAAACCTTTCGAGCAATCTTACAATATATCAAAGGTAGGACTTTGATGAGCGGGCCCTGGGAATGAATTGATCTTAACTGGTTCTTAGTCCGTCTCGAATGCGAAGGAAAAAATTCAAAATGGCGGCCGACGTTCAGTCAAAACCAAAGCTTTTGAATTGTATCGTAAAGAAACCTGTACCTTTGAAAATTGGAGATTCTGCAAACGATAATTTTAAATCTGGGGTTGCTGTGGTTGACGTTATTTTCCCGGGAAACAGCAGTGTAGAATTGGGGAAGCTGACTTTTAAAAACTGCTACACTGCGTCTATCACGATCAAACTAAAGATTTTGAACGGTGAAGCCAATGAAACATGGATAACTGCAGTAAAGAACTACACGCTTATGCCTCATCCTCATTTTGAAACGGGGAGCCAGGATCGTTTCTCAATATCTATCAGTGATATTACCAAGTCATCATCTCAAGTTATAATGTTGAGGTTGATTCTGAAACAACCGTCGCCTCATTGGAATAGTTTTGGCATTGATGAGTTGCAATGTTATCCACCGGCAACCACCAGCTCTGCATTGGTTCCAGATTGGCTTCAGTCAGTTGCTTGTCGCAATCAAGTGGGAATTAAATCATCACCAAACTGTCCAAATTCTGACAATGTCGCTTCCAACATTCAACATTTGTGGGCAGAGATACATGAGCTGAAATCTGCGAAACATGATACAGTCATTGGACGATTTGATATTGATGGAAACTATGACATCAACTTATTGTCATACACATAAACCATATGTCAAACAAACTGCATCAAATTATCAGCTAACTAGTATTTTTTTTTTATCGGCTTATTTCAACAAATTGCTTAATAGCATTTTGTTGATAATTGGTGTGGTCGATTCAACCAAACCAAAAGTGAAAGGACTGGTTCTTTCTGACTGTCCCAGAGTGTGAAATTTGTCGTTTGAGAGACGTAAAACAAAAAAAAGTCAATGATTATATTCCATCCAACTTCATAGAATTTTGGAAATTCTGTCTGGCAAATATTTTGGTTGAATGGATTGAGCCAGTGGACTGAAGGCAGACAGTTTTTGGTCTCTAATTATTTGAGTGATTAAGGAGGGGGGTGTAAGGGGAGTATAAACACCGAAAAACTGCACAGATAAACGTCTACATGTCGCACAAAATAACAAGAAAACAGTAAACCACATTGAAATTACCCGAAAATGTCTAAATATCGCAAACCACTTGGTTTTGTAAAACCACAGTACAGCAAATTAAAATGAAAATTTCTGCAAAACCACACCAAAAATCAAGTACAACCACATCACAGCAAACCCTTACACCCCTCTCATTAAGCAAAATTGAGCAAAGGTATGCTAGAAGTCCAAAAGTTTTTTATCCCAGAATTATATGACACAAGGTTCTGTTTAAAAAAAATTGGTTTGTTTTCTAAGCTTTTTTGGGTATGGTAATGTGTGCTAATGAAGTTGAAACAAAAGTAAAATAAAAATTTCCCGAGATAAAAAATTAAGTACAACATACCTCTGTTAACCTGAGTATCAGGCCTTCTTGGGTTGCTATAGGAGAGAGGAGATTTTTTTCTCCTTCCCTTCCAGATCTCCCTTTTTTTCTCTTCTTTTTCCCCCAGAAATGCTTGATGCTCAGGTAGCCAGAAAAAGACTCTTGACATTTCGCGATGCCACCCAATGGTTTTCCCTCAACGTTAAGTCTGAGGAATGAACACACTTATTCCTGAGATATTATTTTGCAAGGAAACCAGTAATAGCATCGCAAATTGTTGGCTGCTTTCTCAGGCTGTCCCTTTCTATTCTTCTTCCCCTCCCATCCTCTGGACCTCTACCAGTATTACGATCTGGCACTGGTGTCCATAGCAACCATCCAATCCCTTGGGTTAGGACCCTAATTGACTACTTTCTTTGTGGGTATCAGAGAACTATTCCTCCACGTCTCTCTTTGTATTTTCCAGCCATACCTACATCGTGAGAAAAAATTATAAGACAGCCACACTAACATAATCAACCCGATCGACGCAAAAACTTTGAGAGGACGGGAGGGAAGACTGGGGAGGAGATGCAGAATTGCTAAATAACTGGTCAGCGGGTACCAAATGAAAGTAACTTCCGCCATATTGGAACACAAACCTTCAAGGGTTTGCCAGGGCAATTCTTAGTTTATCCCTTCTCAACTGCCGTGAATCACCCGTTTTTAAGACGAAGCGATGGGAGTTCCAGCTTTCTTCCGCTGGCTTTCGAAGAAATATCCATCGATAGTGGTCCACTGCGTTGAGGAAAAAGTATGTGAAATTTTTGTCCACGTGCCTTTTTGCGTTTATCGCCGGTAAAATTGGTCATTCTGTTTCGATCTTTATCTGTTGGTGTGACTTTGTAATAAGTCATAAGAAGATCTAAGCGGAATTATTTTCTCAGATATGTTTTCATCGTTGTGAGCTTTCTTTTCATAGAACCGTGATGTTAATGGTGTAAAAGTTCCACTGGATACAAGTTTACCAAATCCAAATGATTACGAGTTTGACAATTTGTACCTTGATATGAATGGTATCATCCATCCATGTTGCCATCCAGAAAACAAGTAAGATCATAAAAATAGGCTTTACTTATTACCTGTAGATGATTTTTACAACCTTTCAGGCAAAAATCAGTTTGTTTTATTGTAAGTGCATCAATTCTTTTAATTTAACTCGGACGTCCAAGCTGTAATGATCCATTTTACGATCGCGAAAACAGCTATCTCCCTTTGCTCCTTGCTGCTAGAAACTTTTGGATCAATTTAAGTTTCTGGCAAATTGCCCATCTACCCCTCCGCTAAGCCATCATTTTGCCCTAAGTGAGAAGTAAGTGATAATGTTGGCTTAGGGGAGGGGTAGGTGGGCAGTTTCCCAGAAACCAAAATATTATTGATCCAAACTTTCTGCCACAGGAGACTTCTGCACCTTTGAGACGGAAATTCTGTACTGATGACGTTAAATCTGTCCAGTGTATGGTCAGGAGCTCTGATTGGTCGATGTAGTAGTTATATTGTTTTAGCTATTGTTTACGAATGACAGACAAAAGGCCATGATAGTCAAAATTAATGTAAATGTGGTGAATCTATTACAAAACAGTCAACCTTTGTGGAATATATTCTTCTTTAGAAGAAGCATGTGAGTTTTGCTAGAGCTCCTTCGCAGAAGAAAACAAAACTTTACCAAAATCAAACAGGATAAACCTCAAATCAAACAAATTTCAATTTGAAACTTATGACCACCAGATTAATTTTAAAAAACATTGATTTGTGCATCAATATGCAATTTCTGTCACTGAGGTGCAGTCATTTCTCCTGGCAAAACGTCCCCAGCAGCAAGGAGCAAGGGTAGATGGCTATTTTTGCATGCTATTTAGTGATCATGCATTTTTTTTAAGTGACCCCCCTTTTTGTTATGTCACCAGGCCTGCTCCTAAGAATGAAGATGAGATGATGGTAGCAATTTTTGAATATATTGACAGGTAATTCCCCTGCATGATAGGTGATTTTTTTAAAAAGAAATCAGTTTGACCTTTTTCCCTTGGAGATTATCTTGTTACAATGTTGAGTAATAATTATGTAAACATAGCAGTATTAAAACATGTTTTTAATGGTAGCAATTTTTGAATATATTGACAGGTAATTCCCCTGCATGATAGGTGATTTTTTTAAAAAGAAATCAGTTTGACCTTTTTCCCTCGGAGATGATCTTGTTACAATGTTGAGTAATAATTATGTAAACATAGCAGTATTAAAACATGTATATTTGTTCCAAAAATTCATTTGTCCATTAACTTTTTTCTTTGTGCTTTACTCTGCTTTTTCATACATGTACAGTTGTAGTCTAAAATAAGTATTTGTCTTTTTAGAATATTTTCAATTGTGAGACCAAGAAAGCTACTTTACATGGCCATTGATGGAGTGGTAAGACAAACTGTAATAAAGAAGGCTAGTTATTAAAACAGGGCTTAGCCAGTAAGGCAGTGCATTCAAAATCATTGAAAAATTTTGCCAAAACCCCAATATTCAAACATGCGTTGGTGCTGTTAGCTCCCTGTGTATAGACCTTACACACTGCAAATACATGTGTAAATTGTTATTATATATGTGGTTCATAATAATTGAATAGCAATTTTCTTATTTAGGCTCCAAGAGCGAAAATGAATCAGCAAAGATCACGTCGTTTCAGAGCATCCAAGGAATCTAAGTAAGTACACATGCTGTTTGTTAACCCTTAATTGTGACCCCAAGGCTGTGCTCTAAGGAAAATCAAAGGGAGCCCAGTGCTCTGAACCTGTGAAATCCAGGGTGCCCAGCATAGGATTTCTATGAAAAGACTGAGATTTTCTAGTAGCCAGGGGCAAACGTTAGATGCCACAGGCCACCAGGCACTGCTGGAGAACAGCCCTAGACCTTCCTTTATGTCTCATCAGCAACCAACATCAATTATGTTCTCCTAACAATATCCTTACATCATTAAGGGAAAAGGTTATGAGAATTGATAAAGTGATCGCCAAAGGGAGAAGGCTTTGATCTCTTACCAAATTCTCCCAACTAATTCTGTAAGGAGATGTGTTGAGATCAGTCTGGAGAATTTGTATGTGGATATTGGTCAGTGGCAGATCCAGGGGAGGGGCCCCCCCACCCCCTTATTTTAAGACCAAACTGAGGCCTGAAAAAAATTTGGGGGAGACCTGCCCCCCCCCCCCCCCTAAAACAGTACCAAGCACTGATGCACTGTGCTCTATATATGGATACAAACTGTGGGTTGCATCTGTAAGAATTCCTTTGTGTTTACTTCGTTAGGGAAAAAGCTGAAGATATTGCTCGGATACGAAGTGAACTTAAGGAGAAAGGTAGAGTCTCTTTAGCACTGTTGATCAGCTTGAGATGTTAACAGGAAAGGTGGTATAAACTGCCGGGCAAGTGCTGGTTTTATTGTCCATTATACCTTTGACTGAGAACCAAACCAGTGCTTAAAAAGAATGTCTGATCGCCATAATGTTGTAAATTATTTTGCTTTCTTGTGTAGGAGCTGTTTTACCACCAGAAAAAGAAAAGACAGAACACTTTGACAGCAACTGTATCACACCTGTAAGTGGGAATTTTTCTTGAGAATTCTATTTGATAAAAATTAAAATAACTATTTTTAATGCCATTACGATGGTATACTGTTAGTAGGATTCTGCTACATACACACTGTACATTGTACATGTGAAGCATTAGACACACATGTACTGTATACATGTATACTGGCAATAAATGCATGCTGTTAGTGGGTTTATAAGTATAATATTTTAAGCCTTTTAAAGAATAGCAGACCATACAAGGAATTATGAGAAAAAACTATTTAAACCTCCTGGTGATGATTCTGAGAACTGAATGAGGACTGACAATAATGCTGACTTTTCTGTCATTGTTCAATAGGGAACAGAATTTATGGACAACTTGTCAGTGTGCTTGCGATACTACATTGCTGACCGGCTAAACAATGATCCTGGATGGAAGAATATAAAGGTACATTACATTCAAATACAACTATTTTATGGTGTTCACTGGTACACATACATGCACACTGTAGCACAAAGAATTTTCACATTCATGATCCATGTCTTATTGTAGCATGCTTGTTCTTATCATTTTTTTGTTAGCCTGCATATTACTAATTGGGGTCAGATTATGTCTTTGATGCAGGGCACTTTTTTGTAGCTCTTAAAAAATAACTATTGTCTATTTTGATCAATCTGCATGACTTTAAAGCAGTATAAAATGTCCCTTTATCAGATAAACTTATTGTTGTTATAGTCACCTCTAATATTCTTGTATCTTTGATTAAATGCCATAAATCTAGTATTACAGTACTGCATTAACCAAATGTACAGTGTTAGTTGACTGTTATCTCTGGGTCAAGACTCAATACTTGATTGTTGATTCTCAGAATTTTGAGTCTCAACTTAAGTCTTGAGACAAGACTTCTGAATTTTGAGACTCGAGTTGCAAGTCGAGAAATTAATGTAATTTTTTGCTTGGCTGAGTTGATGATAACTTTGTAGCTAGAATGAAAGAAGTACAGAATAACAAATGCAGAAGTTATTCCAAGTGTTATTAAAGTCTGATCTAAGGTAATTGATGAATTTTTAGGTTATTTTATCAGATGCTAATGTACCAGGAGAGGGTGAACATAAGATCATGGACTACATCAGAAAGCAGAGAGGTTACTAGAATAAACAATCTTACCTGTGTATTTAATGAGTTTTACAACATGTGTAAAAAATTATAATAAACTGTTATTCCTTTGACCCTGTTTCTCTTATGGTGTGGAGATATTTCTGGTAATGATTTCATATAAGCTTCATTTAAGCTGAGGATTATTTTGCACATACCTTTTCTCTTTCAGCAAGTCCTGATCATGACCCTAACACAAAGCACTGTTTAAATGGAGCTGATGGTATGTGGTATATAGTGTATCATGTTCTGTTACAGCTGTATATGTATTCTATTTTCTTCATTCCATTCAAAAAATTACCCAGATAAGAATGAGTGGCAATGATTAAACTTCGTACCATTTGAATATTTATGGACAGAATTCTAAAACCACTATTAATAATTTGTTTTGTTAACATCAGTGAACTGAAATATATTTTAATGTTGCATGACTGTGACAAACCCTTGCTGTCTATCCAAAAAATCATACATGATGGAAAATAATCTTAAATGTATGTACTGGTAATATATGTAGCTGGCTTTACCATGTTATATGAATACTTAAATGGACATACATTCACTTTTCTTTCAGCTGACTTGATTATGCTTGGTAAGTAGATTAATTTTATACTAATGATTACAGGTATACAGGCTGTTTATCGAAGTAATGTGATAATACTAAAGAGTGTATAATTCATAAGGGATTCTTGATGTACTTAGAATTATCCTTTTGTTTTACAAGCAAAATAAGAGACAATTGTATTTTTAAGGAGAAAAAAGCAGTTCATTAGAGCTCATATTTTATGGCTTTTCATTGTTTCCCTGTTCAGTCTTCTAAAAACAAGCATTGGAGCAAACAACTGTCACATTTTTAGCCCAAGAAGAAATACAGCCCATTCATAAAGACATAAATTGAATCTACTGTCCACTAGTACAGTGAAATGTACTGAAGTGGATTGATCACTGATTATTTATTTGTATTCATCCACAGGGCTTGCAACTCACGAACTTCACTTTACAATCATCAGAGAAGAGTTCAAACCAAACCAGAAGAAACCATGTGAAATCTGTGGGCAAATAGGTACAAGATACAAGTACTGTACAGTAACATATATACTGGCCTGTATGTACTTGTAGTGAACTGTTTTCAAGGGTTATTTTTTGTATGTTGTAGGGCACGTCATGGATGAATGCATGGGACTTCCAAAGGAAAAACAAGGAGAGGTGAGCACTACCTAATAGAGGATGGTTGCATTGTGTATAAATTACACTGTATGCATGACGAGAAGCGCGTAGCATGGGACACGATTCTCGTCATGCAGGAAATGAGACGTGACTGGTAACTTACTTTTGAGCGGTACTGTATGTGACTTTTTATTGTGGTTACTGTCTCTGTCACTTCATAAATAGTATGATTGTAAAGTGTCACATCATTCCCCCCCCCCCTTTTCCTTCTGCGTTTGTCTCTTATGATTTATCTTGCTCCCCACCATACTATGTATAGTTGAACATAACAACACTTAAGCAACAGAAAACGTTTTCCGTGTTTGCATAGCGTGATATAAACACAAGAGGGGTTGGGAGAATTCAAGACAGTTATGCAAACCCGAGACGAAGTCGAGGGTTTGCATAACTGTCGAGAATTCCCCCAACGCCTCGAGTGTTTATATCAGGCTATGCAAACACAGGAAAAAAGTTTTCTATTGCGTTTATAAAATAACTTTCCCGAGAAAAAAACGCAAAACTCTTTGTATGGGACTGATGATTAAAAGAGAAATTCTTACCAATCGCAAAATCTTGTCCACGAAGTCTTGCACGCGTAATCAGTTCTTGTTTTGCAAAAAGATGCCTTGCAAACTACGGATTTTTCTCGCTTAAAGCGGTCATCTTAAGCGAAGAAAAATGTACACACCTTCTTTGAAACGATTTTCCAAGTTTCAGCCGACGAAGGAATGGGTAAATAAAGTAAACTTTTTTAGTTTTGAACTCGAAAACTTTTTCAAATTTGTGCTTGCGTGATTAGCACGCGAAAAACCAAACAACTTGACGCCACAACCATGTTTACATACTCTCATGCAAACACTCCTGTCGGCCAATCAGAGCGTGCGTACTATCTTAGTTATTTTATAAATACATGTAATGTGTATATGTAAGGTATTAATTGTATTTTAATTTCCAGAAAAAGTAATTGTATGTATCTTGCCATAATTTCCCATAAAAGGTTGCCAGTTTGAGCCTCACTATCCAAAGTCTTCTCCCCTCCCCCCCCCCTCCAACTTTACCCTGCGAGCATAGGTTTCTCTCTTGCATGGCTTTTATCTTTTATGTTTATGAAGGCATTTGCATTGCTTGTCAATTGCATAGTTGGTTTGTTTCATACTCTCCCAGGCATATAAAACAACTAAAACCAACTACGTGACTGACAAGTGACTTCGTAAATAATAAAAGCCATGCAAGAGAGAAGCCTCTGCTCACAGGGTCCCCAATCTCCACCTACACTACTTAAGAGACACCTAGAGGTGGCCTAAAGTTTTATATGGAGTTTGAAATACACCAATGGTATAAACACTGTACTGAATTAATCTGTTATGATTTTTCAATCAACAGTTTGATGAGCTAAGTGCACCAGTGGCTCAAGAAGTAGAGTTTATCTTCATCAGGCTTAATGTACTTAGAGAGGTAAGTATATGTTATGCGTATACTGTAGGATAGTTTACTGTAAAAAATTAAATGTTTATCAGTAGAGAATATTAAAGGGTCTACATGTATGTGAATATGCAATTTTGATTATTTTCTTTAATTATCGGTAAAAACTGCTTTGATTTTGTACCTGATCTTTCAATCACTTACAGAACTCCATCAAGAGATTTTTTCAGCTTTGTGCCTTATTTTAGAGAAATTTGTGGCTTAGCTGTATGTTGCATAAAAATTTGCGTCTGAGTCATATAAAAAGCAGAGAAAATAAAAGAATGTTTGTTTCTGAAAACAAAGAAATGAATGTGTTATTCGCCCCCCATTTTCAAACAATGCTACAGTTGTAAGTTTGTATCAAAAGGAAATTATTGTTAATGTCAAATACATGTACATGTTATCACTTTAAATAATATTAGTATTTACTTCACAGTACCTTGAACGTGAACTTAGAATGGAAGGCCTTCCTTTTCAGTATAGCTTTGAGGTAAGATTTTCCTGAAAGCGCTACTTATTTTTGATAACTTTGAAACTAAGTTGTGCAGCCAAAATGCAATATTTGTCTGTCTTTGATTTGGCTGGAACAGTTCATGAAATATTCATACCCAGAGGTACTCAAGAAATTGGTTATAGATATGTGTTTGGGGTACTAGGGGGGATCTTATTGACATCTCTATGTGCCATTTAGATTAAACCAGCTTTCTCTTTGCTCTCTTGTACTGTGATTTGATATTTTTTTTGGCACTTGTTATTGTCCCATTTTGTCCATGGAACCTAACTGTTACTAATGATGTGTTCTTTGTCTAGCGCTGTCTTGATGACTGGGTATTCATGTGCTTCTTTGTAGGGAATGATTTCCTTCCCCACTTACCTTCACTAGAAATCAGGTAAAATGCCAAACTATTATTGTACATAGATCTACATGTACATGGATACACAGGAAAAAATAACAGATTCCCATTTTTGGATATTTTTGGGTATTTAAAGAATACGCATAAAAATCCCAAATTTGGCAAAGTGAGACAAGTCCCAACCAGGGAATTCCTGACCAAGTTCCCAGATTGGGACTTGTCTCACTCTTCCAAATTTGGGATTTTTGTGGGTATTCTTTAAATACCCAAAAATATCCAAAAATGGGAATCCGTTATTTTTTCCTGTACTATAAGTTATGGGAACTCCATGGATTAATTGTTATTGTAGATTGCACATTTATAAATTGTCCTACATGTACATTGTAGCTTTAGAACCTGTAATGGAATTGTAGGTTACAACCATTCAAGTGAAACTTGAACTTCAACAATACTTTCATGTGATGCATTTCCTTCATGTTGAATTTGTTTTATCAGTATTTTTTGAATCCATTATTTTAGTCCCCTGATGGTTCATGTAGTACAACCCTCTTTTGGTACTGTTTCAGCAGGTAGTTACCATAATCATGAGTTTTGTTGTTTTTCTCCAGAGAGGGAGCTATTGATAGACTGGTGGGCATTTACAAGAGAGTTTTACCAAGATGTGGGGTGAGAACAATGGACATTCTTGTAGATTGTCATCATTATGTTCATTGTTGTCAATAAAGAAGTTTTTTAAGCTCGCTTACTCAATGGGCTAGGATCCAGGCAAGGCATCTTGCAAGCAAGCATGCATGCAAACAAGCACGCAAGCATGTAAACAAGCATGCAAGCAATCATGCAAGCATGCAAACAAGCAAGCATGCAAGCATGCAAACAAGCATGCAAGCAATATGAATTTGGGAGCTGCCTGTTCAACAGACAGGCAGGAATTAAGTCTTGTACAATCACTACCTTAATGATAAAGCACCTCTGTAATGTGCTTACAGTGTACTTGTGCAAGTTAAATGTAGGTATTAAATTTACAATGCATAATGCATACTTTAATCTATTTACAGGGTTATCTAGCAAAACATGGAATTGTTGATTTGAATAGAGTTCAAATGGTTCTTCAAGGTGCGTAGAAAGTTTTGATAAGCTTGAAGATAGTTATAATAATAACATAAAAAATTGTATCTCTCAATCGAGCCTTCAGGGATTGGATCTTAGTTTGATTCTTGCCATCATGATGTTTTCTAAGACAAAAATAATTGCTTCACTCCATCTTTCTTTAGCAGCCCCTAGTATAAATGGGTAATAGTAATTTACATTTTGTACTACTGGGCGTAACCCTGCAATGGACTAGCATTGTGTCCAGTGCCCAGCCATTTTGACCTTGTTCTTGGTCAATAACGCATAGTTACAGGTGTAATGCGATGTAATTTTATTCAAGATTTGTAACCCATCTGGCATGTATGGTGTGTATTTTGGCATGTTATTAGAGTAGTGACCAAACCTGTGTGTTCATTTAGAGCTTGGTTATGTTGAAGATGAGATTTTTAAGAAGAGGCAAGCAAATGATGTGAGTACTCTAAATTTAAATAAATTTTGATGGATTAAAATATTGAACTATTGCTTACATGTAAATATGGTTGTGATTTCATAGCTTTTTCTTAAGACCAGTGTACCTGATCTTGTATTTAATACATTAATTTCTGTAAGTGCTTCTATTGGTTTTACTTTTACATGCCTCCCTCTCTCCCCTCTTCCCCCCCTCCCCCCTCCTCCCCTAGCCTCCCACTCCCTTCTGGATTCCAGACCACACAAAATAATGTTGCAATGTAAGTAAAAGGTAGTTGGCACAGATGATTTTGTTGTTTTGTAGCTGGCATACAAAAGACGTCTCAAGGAAAACAAAGAAAGGGATAGACAGAAAAGACAGCGAATGGTATGTTTTTTGATTATTATAATTATGACCACAGTTTTCAGCCTAGACACTAAAATACAAAAACACTCAGTCATTTTCTTGAAAACCTTGTGAAATGCAACCAGATTGAGGTCCAAGTAATACTAAGTTTCTGGTCTGTCTATGATGTCATATAACACTAGTTCATGATAATCTCTGTCTCCTTGGTGGTTAGTTCTGCATACAGCTTTACATGTAGTTCTATATGTATCATAATAATTAAAATTATTAATTTTGGGCTTTTTTTAACCAATATCAATATTGCATTGATTGTGCCTCTGAGTGAAAGGTTTGATACAATGTACATTTTGATCTTAAATCAGGATGCACCTCTATGGACACCCAGTGGTCAGTTTAGTCCACACGTCATAACTAACACACCCTCGCCTGTTGTGTCTCCCCGCCAAGAGGCTTATGCCATGCGACAACAAGCCATGTCTTACAGCGCTGGGAACACAACACCACAGGATAAAGCAAATAAGGTACAGTGGCTTTAGCAATGCAGCTGTTATTACAATGAAAACTCTAACGCCTTCCTCTCTTTAATGGCAAACAACTTGCCTCTTTCCCCAAATTTGCATTTTTCAAGGCTCTGGCTGAACATTGAATTAAGCTCTTAAGATCTGAAGTAGAAACCTCTTAATCAAGAATTTAAGAAGCGTACATCTGAAATTTTTTTTTATAAAAATGTTGTCTAACTTCAGAATTAGATGATAACTATGATATAGTCTGTAGAACTTGTAGACACACTGAATTTGACTTTAGGTAAGGTAAAAGTTCACATCCAGTGGATGATTCATATATTTTTTTTATATCTTTATATCTTGGTATCTGCTTCATATTATTCAGAGTTATACTGGAAAATAATAACTGCAGTCATTGTTGTTTGTTACTGTAGAGTGCAGCAGCAGACCTGAGAGCTATGCTCACTACACCTTCTCCAAATGCAAGTATGGTGAGTAAAATACAAGTGAATAGTTTAATGTACAAACGTCTTTGTCATATATTATAGTACAGTACAGTACTGTATGTTTCTGTTGGGCATTGCACACTGCACAACAGCATTTGTACCTTGCCGGTCTGGAGCAAAGTGGACTAATGTTTGATGCAAACCAGGGTGATGATTTCCAACTCTTATTTGCTACATGTATGTCATTTACAATGTAATTACCACAAATTCGGTTCTCAGGTTTTAACCTACATGTACTCCCCTGTTTCTGGATATCAGATCACTTGTTCTGTTGATTTGTATCTTTCTAAACTCCCTTTGTTCTCTAAGGGATTTTTCTTAAATTTGATGGTTTTATTTTCAGTTCTTGCATACTGCTGGGCATCAAATCTTTATAATCAGTCTACAAGATTCTAGTTGTAATCCTATCAACCTACATAAATTAGCTAGGTTGATTTATTGACTATGCAAAAGAAAATTTATTTTACATTCCTTATCACTTTATTTTATTTTTTTATTCCTGTTTTACATGTATTTTTACCAACTTTTTCTATCACTTTTTTTAAAACTGTAGTCATCTGCTGCAAGTACACCCAATTCTGTTCCTGTATCAAACAAGAGAAAGAAAGATGATGATGATGATGATGAACCGAAAGATGATATCAGGTAAAGTTGGCTAAATAGACTGTCAGCAATACTAGGTATTCCTTTTTGTCCTCAGTTAATGTACATGTGCGAGCTGACTGGTGAACGTGTTTGTTGGCATACTTTTCTCCCCTTCAAAAAAAAAACAGGAAAAGAAAGACATTACCTGCAGGCTATCAGCTTAATATGCACTGCGATATAATTGTACCCTGGATAGCAAAGGTTTTTTTGTCGTGTTTGGTTGTCTCATTGTCTAATTAGATGAGGTGTGGGTACTACAACAGCATGTCCCAACCCCTTACTCTAACAGGGGTTATTCTAACACCATTGCAACCAGTACTAAGAGAAGTTTCCGTGCAGGATAGGTGTCCGCCTTATGCAGAGTCAAAAAAGATGCCAGGGTGATCATCTTGTTGTCCATCTGAGAGAGGTGTTTGTATTACAGTGAGTCAAACAAAGGACTCAAGCTTGACAAGGACAAATTCTGGTCTATTTAAGAAAGGTGTCCAGCTTCTAAATTATTTTTGTCTGTTATGAGTGACAGTGTTGGCCGTATTTACTATGGGACTATTCCCTAACCTCTTACCATAAATCCTAGAGGCCCATAGGAGGGGGGCTATTTGAGAGGGGGAGCTTACTTAATTTAGAAAAGACTATGGTATCAGTTCTCCATAAAGAACTAGAATACAAAGTAGGGAAGCTCAAGAACTAGAAGATTGGAGGTCATGCAGCCAAGGATCAGAATCAAATCCGAACTTCCATTTGGTAAAAAAACCATCCCAGAATCAGTCCACAAAGTTTTACAGTCATGATTGATTAATATTGTCTATAATTGGTTAGTGAAGAATATTTAGGAGAGGGGAAGGAGGGGGGCTTATTAACTTTCTTCCCCTGAAGAGGGGGGGGGGGGGGGTATTAGAGGGAGAGGCTTATTTGAGAGGGGGTCTTAATAGAGGATTTACAGTACCTAATTTTTTTCATTATCAGGTTATGGGAAGCAGGTTGGAAGGGTCGCTATTATCAAAACAAGTTTCATATATCTGAGAATGAAGAAGGATATGATGATTTCCGGAAGAAAGTGGTAACATTGTAGATTCATTATGTTGATTGTTATTAGACTGGAAACAAAAGTACAACAAACATTGTTAAAATTTTGGTGGAGAAGGCCAATGAAAGTGTAATTTACACTCTTTATTTTATTTTCTCTTTTTTTTGACAAGGCTGATGCTTATGTAGAAGGACTCTGCTGGGTTTTACTTTACTATTATCAGGTGAGTATTTACTGAAGATGTTTGTATTAATTTTGAGTTTATAATACTGAAAGAAGTGGCCAAAACACCCTCACATTGAGGATGGGTGGGAAGCAATACAGGACACCCCCATCGGTCAGGACTGATGGACACAATGTTTTGGCCTGTAAATTTAATGCGAACCTTAGATAGTTTGTGTATGTGAAATTTTCATAGTCAGATAAACTGCACAGGGACATTTACTCATATATGGTCTACTTGTGGTAGGGAGGAGGCTATTCAAGTGAGACATGTCTTTGTAACCCTTTAAGCCCCAGTATCCACATACAAATTCTCCAAACTGATCTCCATACATTTCCTTTGAGAATAGTTGAGAGAATTTGATAAAAGATCAAGGCATTTTCCCTTTGGTGATCATTTTATTAATTCTCATAACCTTATCTGTTGACAATGTATGGATATTGTTAGGAGAAAATTGATGTTGGTCACCATTGGCACTTAAAGGGTTAAAAATGGGTCTTAAATTAATGGCGTTTTTTTATAAATTAACCATCACTTTTTTTCTTTTCTTCAGGGATGTCCATCGTGGAAGTGGTTTTATCCGTATCATTATGCACCATTTGCATCTGATTTTCGTGATCTTGGTTCACTTCCCAACTCATTTGAACGTGGAACACAACCGGTAACTGAATCTCATTAATTTTAATGCTATTCAATTATATACAATACTTGCTTGCTTTCCATCTTTTTTTGATATCTGTCAAGTTCGTATTACCAGCAAGTACATGAGGAGAAAAATGCGATTAACAAAATTTTCTTGCTGCACAGCGCTTCAACGCTCGCCGCTCGCGCCTTTTTTACATGTGTTACTCCGCCGTGAGTGTTACACGTGCTACTCGTGTCAGTAACTATGAAGCAAATAAGAGACAACTCGCAGTGTAATTAACGTGTGTAGTGGAATTCTGAATATTTGCACTTCATTATTTGTCGATCTTTTTTTCTCGATGTGCAGAAATAGCTGCCCTGTTGGTTTGAATATTTATTCTTCTAGGTCTGAAGCCTCTGAATCATGTTTACAACATTCTTTGATTAGTTTTCTCTTTGCTCTGATTTCAGTTCAAACCTTTGGAGCAGTTGATGGGTGTGTTCCCAGCAGCCAGCGGCAAATTTCTGCCTCCCACCTGGAGAGAACTTATGTCACATCCGGTAAGTGGACACTCTTCTTTTCTCATTGATTTTTATATTGCGATATTTTATTGGTTGATTTTTATATTGCGGTACTTTATTGGTCGATTGACTGTTAAGTTGATATGTTAGTCGATGTCTATTATTTAAATAGTATACTTGTTCATTGATTGATTGAATGATTGATTTATTAATTGATTGATTGCTCTTTGCATTTCAGGATTCAGCAATAATCGACTTTTATCCTTTGGACTTTGAGATTGACCTCAATGGAAAGAAATATGCTTGGCAAGGTACCTTGAAGAACTTAAGGAACATACACTAACACAGCGCAACACAATAAATTGTTTGAGCCTTTCTCAGGTGAAAGGAGTACTTGGCTCTGCCACTTATGCACAGGCACACCAATCAAATAAAATTAACTGGTTAGAAATGCACCTCCCAGGAGGTAGTCCAGCTGTTGGCTATTGGTTGACATAGTAGTCGTTTGAAGGGGGAAGAAAGGGAGATATTGCGTGTGGAAACATGTATGGCATTCTCTTGGACCCAGTAGTAACATCTTCCATGTATTTTTCACCGCAGGTGTGGCTTTGCTACCTTTTGTTGACGAGAAGAGACTGCTAGGTGCTCTTAGTGGAGTATATCCTGATTTAACAGACATGGAAAGTAAGTTGAAGTGCAACATTTCATTTCTAATAGCAATGCTTTATAGTAGGTGGTACTTTAGGAAGGTGCCTTGGTCCTTAAGTTTTGAAGGAAGCTGTCACTAAAACGTGACACAACAGCAGCAGTGATTATCTCTAGTGTGGCATATTTGCAAAACCTTCTCTTAAGCGTGACGGGGCTGTAATTTTCAGCTCACCTTTTTTGGGGAACTTCATTTTGTCTTGCGTGACATCAGAGTAATGTTGGTGACGTTCTTAAAACTTTGAGATGTACTCGTTTCACCAGCTAACCATTCTTTGGTTTATTTGTCTTGTTTCAGAGAGGCGGAACAGTCGTGGTGAAGATCGTCTGTTCGTTCGTCAGGGCAATCCTACATTTGACTTCTTCGTTGGTTTATATGAAGGAGACGGCATTAAAGAGGTAAGCCTCTACAATGTATTTTTAAAGGTTATTGCTTCTTCCTGCTTGATGCAAACTATTCGAGTATCCGAACTCAGAACTTCTGAGAACAAATCCAGCTAGCGGTCAGGTGGGAGGGAGGACTTAACTTGGGATCTCTGGATAGCAAGTCCAGCATTCTAACCGCTCGGCCATGCTGCCTTGCCACAAGCAGCCACTTGTACCTTCCCCGAGCTTGGGTGGCCTCACAGCAGAGATTTAACTGCTCATACCTGGTGTGTTGTATCTTTTAGGCAGTCGACGTGGTTGCAGACCTAACAGGGGGTATGTCAGGCAAGGTGCAGACAGATGATTGCCCCATCCTACCTCACAAGTAAGTTCATTCAGATAAGTAATTCTTCAATTGCATGGTCGTATTAAGATGAAATGATTCCTGATAGTACTTCAAAAAGTTATTGCGGTCGCTTACGAGAGGTGGACGTTCATGAGAGGTTCCAGCTATAGGGCTTTGACAGGGAACATTTTTGTGCTTTGGAGAGGTGGTCACTTACAAGAGAGGTAGCGACACTTGGAGGCTCAACAGCAGAAGCTTTTCTTTGGATGATAGCATTGGACAAATGAATCTGTTAGGGCCTGTTTAAATGGAGGTGGGGAACCCCAGGTAGGTGGGGTAACCCGCCTGTCCATATAATCTCTTATGTGGTCACCCCACCTATCATGTAATTGGATCAAATTAAAATGGGAGATTATATGGACAGGTGGGTTACCTCACCTACCTGGGGTCCTCCACCTCTATGTAAACAGGCCCTTAGTTGCTTGGGTTTAAGACCGTATCCATGCGAATCTGTTTAGGTTTCTTTGCTTATGCAGTCTGTTAACTAGCCTTTACAAAACAGTCCCAATGTGCAGTTTGATGCTACACCAACCCAGTCTCTTACGTGACCTCCAACTGGAAGAGCCTAAAAAGTATGAGTTCTGATACGTTCACAGACTTAAACAAACTAAACTATATTTGGCAGCTTAATAAACAGGATTTCCTTCAATGTCTTTTCAGAACAGTTCCTTCGCCCGTTCCTCAACTCTACGACCTCAGGGATAACAGAACCATCAGGTAAACTACCATAACATCAACAACACAAACAAAACATAGCATGTCAAACTGGCTACCAGGGTCCTCTCTTAGTCGTTCTCCAGCGTAAGAGTAGGAGAGAAACCTGGGAACAAGGCTGCATAGCATGTATGACTCAGATGCGATTCATCAGTTTTATAATTTTTTCTGTCAGAGTGTAATGTTGAAAACTAATTGTTTGTCGTATTATTGAATTGTTCACTTTCAGTGTGTTTTTCATCGACCCTGTTTATGATACGGATCATATTTTTAAGGCGGATGTCTTACCTAAGGCGGAGTAAGTGAAAGTTAGATAATTTATTAAGACCTCTTTGTTTTGCTTTTTATATATTAAATGCTGCACGTACTTACACTTTTATCTATACGTACCTCGTTGGGGCCTCAAAAACATTCCATGGTACGGGGATACCCCCTCCCCCCTTCAACTTGCAAACCCCTCCCTTCTCTTATGTCCAACCCTTCCCTCTCCGATGTCCAAAACCCTTCCCCGCCCCCCCGCCCTCCCCAATGTCCAAACCCTTCCTACTTCAATGTCCTAACCCCTCCCACTTCTTATGTCCAACCCTTTCCTCTCCCTGATGTCTAACCCTTCCTCCGCTACGATGTCCAAACCCTTCCCCCTCCAGTGTCCAAACCCCTCCCTACTCTTATGTCCAACCCTTGCCTCCCCCCGAAGTCCAACCCTACCCCCGTGATGTCCAAACCCTTCCCCTTCTAAACAAAAATGTCAATAAACAGTTACCCTTTATATACCTTCCCAAGAAAATAATATCCCCTTCATGAACCTACAAAAGGGTTTTTTGTAATTAACTGTGGGAGTTTGCCTCATGTTCCTTATGTGTGACCTTTTAAAATAATAACATAAATTAGCCATCGATCGTGCCTTTTACAAATGCGCTGTACTTTGAAAGACCCTTTCAAACGCTTGAAAAGTAATATTCCTTACCCTTTTCTGTCTGCCATCTCATTAAATTCCTACCATTTTTCAGATACCTAGATTACCCCTTTTGGGTGGAACATCTCCCCTGTAGTTCCATTACAGGGAGTTCCATCTGTGTATAAGCTGATTACTGGATAGGATAGGATAGGATAAGTGCTTTATTATCAACAGAGCGCCTACAGTCACATCTAGATGATCACATGGTCAGACCAGTTCTGTGCAACTCGGTTATGGACGCTCATACTGTACTTGTTTTGTCCTGGTGCAACTTGCACTTAATGCATGCAGTATCAGTAAAATTTCTTGCATTAGGGATTATCAGGCCAGATCGTTTGCTAGTCGTCCTACGAATCGCGTTTTACATGTAATTCTTTATTTATTAGTACCGTAATAACTCGGTGACCACCTACCCCTCCCCTAAGCCAACATTTGCCCGATGTGACAAGTAAGTGTTGATGTTGGCTTAAGAGAGGGGTAGGTGGGCAGTTTCCCAGAAACGCATAAAGATCTAATTATTCCTTAGTCTAAAGAATCGCCTGTGATTTTCTCTTCACCAGTCCCCCTGCTCGTGTTCTCAAGCCGGAAGGTTATGATAGTAACAGGCCATACAGACCAGTTCTTGGAATGAACCCTAACAGAACCTCGTTTGCTCATTTGGGTGATGCGGGGCGGCGGATGCTTAAGTAAGTCGAGTAATAGTCTGTAGTGGTACCTGATGGGGTGACTGTGCTTTATAACACTCAATTAGTGTTCTGTTGTGTCACCTGATGCGGTGACTGTGCTTTCTTGATTCGACTGATTTTATGACATGCATGTGATAAACAAACAAAAAATAAACGTAAAGAGTAAGTGGACGTGAGGCACAAACCTGGTCCCCACGTTTCTGTGTAATCTCGTCCCCAGTGCTTTTTCCCAAAGAAAAGGGAAAAGCCCTGGGTCAGACAGCCTGTTCCAGGTGATCAGATTGTGTGGACGGTGCAGAGAAGGTATGAGCAGGAAAAAACAGCTTCTCTTCCTCCTTTTCCCTCCCGCTCTCTCACTTCGCGCTGCACACCGCTATCTAAACGTTGGAGCTTCCAACAGGCTACTCTGGGGTAGCCTTCCACGTAGGGGTTCGTCACGCATTGGGGGAAGATTGCGTGACGAGCCAAAAGAATGTCTGCGTGGGAGTAGAGTAGCCTGTTCGAACTTAGTGGACGAAGTTGTGGTTTGAAGATTCCTACTCCTGGTGTAATCTAAAAATTTCTGATAACGTATCTGAAGGAAGCGATATACGTTGTTCTCTTTTTAGCGAAGCTTTTCTCTCTTTTTTTGTCAGTTTTCACAAAGGGGATCTTTTTCGTCCCTACACTCCCGCCAGCTACGTGCCGCCCTTTCGGTCGAACTCATGCCCTCCGCAGAATGATTCCAGGCATGGTTACCCTGATCGCCCGAGATCCAATCCGGGTACACCTGTATCGTCAAGTGGTAATCATGATCCAAGACGACAGATCTATGACAGAAATCGCGCTCCACAGTACAACTCGGGAGGTTACCAAGGGAACCAATCCTATTACAATTCAGGGGGTTACCAAGGTAACAGATCCCAGTACAACTCGAGCAATTACCAAGGAAACTGGTCACAATCAAACGCATACTCTCGAGGACCTGGGTCGAGTCAATCTCAGTACTCTCGCGGTAGCTATCAACACTCGTCACGTGACCCTAGACAGCAGCAGCAGCAGCAGCAGCATTACAATCGACAAGGACCTCCCAACAGGGTAAGTTTAACGATCAAACCAAATCATCAAATTTAACCTCTTATCGTTACAACTAAACTACTTTGCTTAGCCTTCTTGTATGGCTGCTAATAATTTGTCATTTTTGGATAAACAAATGCCCTATCATTCCATTTCATTTTTATCGGTTATTTAAAATTTACAATAATTGTAAATTTGAATTTAATTATTTTATTTTCTCACTGCCCTCAAATAGCAAAGGCTAGTTTAGGTGGGCAGTGTATATATTAAAAAAACAAAGTACGCACTCCAAATTATATTCAAATTCACAAGTAAACAAAAGTAATTTATATAAATGTACAAGTGATAAAGAACAGAAGAAGAACAGAAGAAAAGTTAGCATGCTTAAAACAATGCTAAGGTTAACTGGAATTCAGAATATAAATCAGAAAGTTGCAAGCACACTATTAAGACGATTGCTAAGATAATGAGTGGGTGAATATTACGGACGCCTGGAACATGTCGACTTTGTAGTTCAGTTATCCCGGATGTGCTTTATGCGCTATCCTCAGTCTTACCGCGCATGCGCAATTAAATTGACAACTTGTTAATTGTGGTTTTGTTTGTACCTCAGGATGATCGTCGCCATTCGTACCCACTTTCCAATTACCGTTACAGACCGTACTAAGACGGCCGACACATTCTCATTTTTAACACCCCAGTTGAAGTACCACAGGATAACCAACACAGTCGTGAAGCATCAGGGACGGATAACTGTGCGGGGCGTGAGATCCATGAGACTGTCGCGTGTTCTCGTTAAGTTATCGTGGTTTCTTAAAACAGTTAAATGAGTATCGTGTTACTTATAGTTTGTAATTCATCACCTGATCGGTTTTATTCGTTTCTAATTTGACCAGGAGTCAAATTACGTCGGTCGCCTCCGAAGAAATGAAGAAATTAAAGTGGTTAAAAAATTGCCGAGCAATTTTCTGTGGAAATTGCAAGTGAACAACTTCTTTTCACTTGGAACATTGTTTTCGGTTGCTCTTTAAATAGATCAAAACGAAATAAGTTTTTGACAATAGTATTCTCAAATTCCACATGAAAAGTTTAAAAGGAAAGTTAAAGAAAGCACCTTAGCAAACCAAGAGGAATTTGCTTTTATGTATCCTTCACAAGTGCTAAACTTCATACATGATTAATGTAGGATGGTTTAAAGCGGGAACAGTTTTCGTTAACTACAACAGTTTATGTCGCAGATCCACCGATGTTTTTGGTGGGAGTACAACTTGCGCTGTAAATAACTGTCGAGTTTTTTCTACTACTTGATTGGTCGGATTAAATGTACTGTGCCATTGTATGTTAAAGATTTGCGTTTGTGGTACACACGATCGCTACAAACATCCAAGTCATTCCTTGTCCTTCCGTTGGCCGAAAAATGGATTGTACGTGTTTTAAAAGATCATAATTTTTATCTGTAAGGGACCCAATTATGGGAAAAACTAGAGGCTAACAAACAACCTGAAACGCTCATCGTCTAATTGAGAAGACTAGAATGCTGTTTTAACTCAGACACACGCTCGCGTGCACCCACCCACCCACACACGCAAAGAAACAAAAACTCTAAATTCCACACCTTAGTAACACTTTTATTGCACCCTTTCCGTCGTAGTCTTACAACCTATTATATATTATTCCAAGTTTGATAATTTCATGTACGAAGTGATAGATACCAAGCAATATTTTAATCAGTGGTTTTCTTTGAAAAAGAAATTCATCTTCTTGCACGATTCGACTGAGATGGACCCTTATGCATTTGTAAGTATTCACTTAATGAGATTTTCAAACTCTATTTGTTTTTTTTTTTTTATGTCTGGTTAAAGTTCAGCGCAATAACAAAATTTAAAGCAAATATCACCCTTGCAAGAAACACCTGATTACTCGCTTTTAATTTTCCTTGTTTACGTGGTTTTTACTGACAGAAACGATCTTAATTGAATCTTAAAAATCCTTTGGACGTATCTTCATCTCAGATCTCTTCACTGAGGAGAAGGTATTTTTCCACTTGGACCACACCATTCCTTGAGCACTGACCTTTCCGTGAAGGTACAAACCATTCAGGTTGGTGACGAAGCAATCGTTGTACCACCAGGCGCCTTTAAATTGCACGGCACAGTTAGCATTTCCGCGGCTGTCATTGTCACGATCTTTGGTGGTAAATGGATATCCTCTGTGATATCCAAGGGAATCTCCAGCAGTACCTTCAAAAACCACAACAACAACAGCGTGAATTATAGTCAGTGTAGATTTGCGTTTACATCATATAGCCCACTATCGTTACCAGTCGTCCTCGGTGAGTTTTGATGTGACTTACCCCTTTAAGGGTGTCGGCCTGGACGTTAGTTTCCCAGCCTCCTCCGATCATTAGGGGGTTTAAGATACCACGACGGCGACGGCGACGGCCACGAAGACGTCGCTCGAAAGGTGAATTTGAGTTCTTTCAACCTCTATCGCGATGACTTTAACTCATTTACTTTGTCAATGCAACGAACTATTTTTTGAACCGAGTTCTTATTATAGAACCATATTTAAGTTCAGAAAGAGAAGGAAAACTTGGCCATCGCTTGTTTACGTCCTCCATAGAAACGTGAAATTAGGCATTTTCCCGTCGTAGTCGAACAATGTCAGTGACGGTAAAGAAATGTAGAAAAAAGCGTGATGCACGTGCAGAATTGTTGTTTTGCTAATCTTAACGAATTGCTTTTTGACGTTCTCGTTGTCGTCGCCGTCGTGGCATATATAAAACCCTATTCGCATAGCGGGAACTGATCTGGGGACGAGGCTGCATGTAGCCTGGGCACTAAGGCTTTTCCTTTGGGTAAAGAAGAGAAACGGGCGAATGGTAGAAGGCCTGATATGTGGTGCTTTCTCCATATTCGATATCTTGGGCGAAAAATCGCATACTGCAAAGGCATAAAAAGACGTACCTGAATAACTGCCCAAACTCAGTTGGTATTTCGTCCTTTCGCTCGTCACAGCGAATGAGCTGTACTCTGCAAATGCTGTTTTGCCTGGCACGTCTTCCAAGTCCACCCGAAGCTTGTAACTGCCGCTTACTGTCAGGCGATTAATCTTGTCCAGTCCGAGCCAAAACTCGCCGTTCAGATTGCCAAAGCCTCGTTTGTAGTCACCCCAAGGGCGGTAAAAATCCACAGAACCATCTTGCCGCTTCTGGAACACTGTCCAACCTCCACCGGCTGTTTTCTGATCACAGTACACTTCAAATTCGCCCAGACCATCAGGATTGATTTTGTACACTCCATTGATCTTTATACCGAACTGATAAACTTCTGCACAATTCTTGTAAACTGAAAATAGAACGGCCAGTGTAATGATCACGACTACTGGAAAAGGGAAATTGTAAATGAAAGTCTAATTCGTTTGAATTTCCACTCGAGGCTACTGACATCCAACCTTAATAGAAACTTATGCACAAATTTGTGAACAACTTATTTTTTTGTTGACGGTTTTGGACCCTTCTTTCCCACGGTGAATATGAAATAGCGGGCTGTACTTATTCATCCTGAGAATAAAACGACCCTCTTTGAACCGGCGCTAGTACAGACCAATGCGCACTCACTGACACTCACTTCACTTGCCCATCGTTTATCATTTAAATGTTGCAAAAAATCTGGGCTGCTGTTAAGCCTAGAACGAAACACAAGTGACTGAGAAGATATCAACCGTTTGCAGACGATAAACGCGCTTAAATGAAAGTACTAAACTCGCGACGCCAGGATCAGAGCCCTAAAATACTGAAAAGGGGGAGTTCAATGAAATACCTTTGCCGCTAGAAGCGCCTCCACTAGTTCGGTTTTCTTTGAGCGCCTTAATTTCTTCTCTGATTTCGGCCAGTTGTTGTTCGATCTTCTTAGTATTCGGTCCAGCATAAAAGTAGTTGTTTACATTACACTGTGGTTTTCTAGCATCAGTGCCACTTTTTGTGGCGACCGTTGAGTTTGCAATGGCCTTCACCAAAAAAGCGCACAGTAGAGCTTGGAGAAATACATTCATCGTGTTCGATCGTTCGAGTATCACGTCTACAGTAGCACTGAAGAAAGAATCAATTTCTTATAGTGGCTGATAATTATTTAGGGCTTTCTTAAACTTCCTCTTCAGTCTCATGCTCTTTTGAAAACGGGATTTTTCTCGTTGGCTTATTATGGACAGCGTGTTTTGAACACATTTTTTTCGCCAATCACACTGAACAATCTTGAGTAAGGACAAAGCAGTTGTTGTTTCATGATGATCTTATTATAATTCTATTTGTTTTGTTAGGCAAACTTTATGTAGTCAAGTGAAATCAAAACAACATGATTTATTAATTGTTCAGTCTTTTACAAAACCTGATATTTTTTTCTGGCGTTCAAAACTTCCCAGTGTGCCATAAACTGTTATCAGTTCCACGCACATTCAATCCTTCGTAACTTTTTTCTTATTTCGTAATTTCTTTGTTAACATAATACAGACACAGACATGTTATTTTCGTCGCAGGTTTGAATCCAGCACCCGATATTGTAAGAAATTCCAATGCTACTGCTTTTTTTCGTTTGTTTGTTGTTTCTTTTAACAACTGCATTGAGTCTAAAATTCGTGATTGAACGAGAACTCAGTTGTATGATTGTAAAGTGATAACCGGTAAACAGCGAGTCGAGACTAGCCACCGCACCTCAGTCGCCGATACGTCGATATTAATTTATTGCATTCATGTTGAATTGTAAACTACTTCGTTTTAGTTTATTCACTCAAGCGTTACAGAGTGTCACATTATCTTTTTTAATTTGTGCGAATTTACACTTAACGGCCTCTGATGTGGCTTCGCGGGGGGAACTCCGGATATTTCGCACGGGACTATCGTATGAAAATGACGGGGATGCCCGTCTTATCACTAAGGGGTAGAAATTACAAAATTTGGCTGTCCTCGAAATTTTTTTCATCCAATTATTTCCAAATTGGACAGCATGTAGTCTTATTACATATACCCCTATTAAAGATGCTCATAGCGCATCTGAAGGAAGCGATATACGCTGTTCTCTTGTAAGCGTAACATTTCCATGACAGTTTTTCTCTCTTCCAGTTTCTTCTCTCTCAGTTTTCACAAAGGGGATCTTTTTCGTCCCTACACTCCCGCCAGCTATGTGCCGCCCTTTCGGTCGAACTCATGCCCTCCGCAGAATGATTCCAGGCATGGTTACCCTGATCGTCCAAGATCCAATCCGGGTACACCTGTATCGTCACGTGGTAATCATGATCCAAGACGACAGATCTATGGCCTCACAGAAATCGCGCTCCACAGTTCAACTTAGGGGGCTACCATGGTAGGTAACAGATCCCAGTACAACTCGAGCAGTTACCAAGGAAACTGCCTCACAATCAAACGCGTACTCTCGAGGACCTGGGTCGAGTCAATCTCAGTACTCTCGTGGTAGCCATCAACATTCGTCACGTGACCCTAGACAGCAGCAGCAGCATTACAATCGACAAGGACCTCCCAACAGGGTAAGTTAAACGATCAAAAACCTTATTCTCCCAAGTAAGGAAGCGATGCCGTACAAGAGTACGCGAAATCTTCTTGCTTTTTTATTTAGTTAGGTAACGTCCTCTCTTTCTGTTTTTCGTTATTGCAAGGATCTATTTCGTAAATGGTCGCTCCTACCCTTAATTCAAATGTCATTCCTTTGTTGGTTTACCTCTTACCGTTACAACTGCACTATTTTGCTGAACTTTCTTACTTGGCTGCAAATAATTTGTCATTTTTGGGATGAGCATATATATGTACTATCAGGTCACCAGAAACATTTATTCTGTAGATCTTGTGCTCAAAAATGATTACCTTTCTTGGTATTTGATCTGTCCGTTCTCTCTTTCGGCTTTCTGTATGGCAAGTACCCGTTTTAATTAATTTTTATCTGTCTTAATTTTTATATGCCTTGCAGTTCAGTTATCCCGGATGCTCTTTAAGCGTATTACCGCGCATGCGCTATTAAATTGACAACTTGTTAATCGTGGTTTTGTTTGTACCTCAGGATGATCGTCGCCATTCGTACCCGCTTTCCAATTACCGTTATAGACCGTACTAAGATGACAGTAACATCCTCAATTTTAACACCTCAGTTGAGGTACCACAGGATAACCAACACAGGCGTAAAGCACCAGGGACGGATAACTGTGCGGGGCGTGAGATCCATGCGACTGTCACGTGTTCTCGTTAAGTTATCATGGTTGCTTAAAAAAGTTAAATGAGTACTTATAGCTTGTAATTTATCGCATGATCGGTTTTATTCGTTTCTTATTTGACCTGGAGTCAAATACTTCGGTCGCCTCCGAAGAAATAAGAAATTAAAGTGGTTTAAAAATTGCTGAGCAATTTTCTGTGAAAATTGCAAGTGAACAACTTTTTTTCACTTGGAACATTGTTTCCGTTAACTACGACAATTTGTGAATAAGACCCACCGATGTTTTAGGTGGGAGTACAACTTACGCTGCAAATAACTGTTTTTCGAGTTTTATCTACTGCTTTATTGGTTGGATTAAATATACTCTGCTATTGTGTATTCAAGATTTGCGTTTGTTGTACACACCATTGGTACAAACATTCAAGTCATCCCTCGGCCTTTGGTTTTTCGAAAAATTGATGTCACGTGTTTTAAAAGGTCATTTTTATCTGGAAGACCCAATTTCGGGAAACACTAGAGGCTTACGAGTCTCCTAATGCTCCTCGCACTATTAAAACAACAGTTTTTAAATCATGTTACACAGTCAAAGAAATACCTGAATGCTACTTTAATTTAGCCACACACACACAAAATTCTACACCTTAGTGACAACTTTATTACTCCCTTTCTGCAGTAGCCTTACAACCCGTTTTATATTATTCTAGCTGATAAGTTTGATAATTTCATTTCTGAACTGATAGATATCAAGCAATGCATACCTTTCTCACAATCCACAAGTTTAAAGTGAAAGAAATGATCAGAAGTGCCTGAAGTTATTTGTTTTACTCAGTGGTTTTCACTGAAAAGTTTCGTCATCCACTTTCACGGTTCAACTTAGATGGACCCTTGTGCGACGTAGAGCTTACTGAGCCTTCGTAAATGTTAACTAAATAAGATTTTCAAACTCTATCTGATAGTCTTTAAAAGCTTAGCGCGATTACAATAAGATTTAAAGCAAAGTACCCTTTCAGCATTACACCTGATTACACGCTATTTAACGTCCCTCGTATGCATGGTTGTTTTACCGAAAGAAACGACATAATTGAATCTTAAAAATTCCTTGGACGTATCTTCATCTCAGATCTCTTCATAGAGTAGTAGTTTTTTTTCCAATGGTACCACGACATTCCTTGATCATTGAGCTTGCCGTGAAGATACAAACCATTCAGGTTGGAGTAGTGGCAACCATTGTACCACCAGGCCGCCTTTACATGTTACGGCACAGTTGGTACTTCCGCTGCTGTCATTATCACGATCTTTGGTGGTAAATGGATATCCTCTGTGATACGCAAGGGAATCTCCAGCGGTACCTTCAAAAAACGATCAGACAACAACAAAACACCGTGAATTATATCGTCGTAGTTTTTCATATGAATCACTCGCAAGGTGTTTGATTAAACGGTTTGCTGTCCAAGCAAAGAAATCATCTGTTCAATATGATCTAGATATTAGTTTTACGAGCTATAGAAGTTATAAAACGCTTGTTTTCTCATACTGATACAGCAGGTTCGGCCAAATTAATTGCATTATAGCGTGTAGCTCGGGTAGGGCACCGAGGCTTTTCTAGTAAAGAAGACTCAAGGGGGGGGGGGGGGGGGGGCGGGGAGAACGAAGGTGAGAAGGCCTCAAACTCAGATTACATTGCATGGTGCGTTTTTTTACCAAAACTCGTCTTGAGCTTCATGTTCGATTTATTAGGCTTGAAATCACAAAAAGGGGGTGTCATAACGTACCTGAATAGCTTCCCAAACTCAATTGGTATTTCGCCCTTTCACTTGTAACAGCGAATGAGCTGTAATCTGCAAATGTTGTACTGCCATGAAGATCTTCCAAGTCCACGCGAAGCTTGTAACTTCCGCTTACAGTCAGACGATGAATTTTGTCCAGTCCGAGCCAAAACTCGCCGTTCAGATTCCCGAATCCCCTTTTGTAGTCATGCCAAGGGCGGTAAAAATCCACAGAGCCATCTTGCCTCTTCTAGAACACCGTCCAACCTCCGCCAGCAGTTTTCTGATCACAGTACACTTCAAATTCGCCCAAACCTTCAGGATTGATTTTGTACACTCCATTGATCTTTATACCGAACTGGTAAATTTCGGCTCAGTTCTTGTAAACTGAAAATAGAATGGCCAGTGTTACGTTTACGACTACTGGAAAAGGAAAATTGTAGCGAAAATCGGATTCGTGTGAATTTCCGCACGAGACTTGTACAAGTGATATGATGAGATGACAGTCCTATATTTAACCTTATTGGATACTTATACGCAAATTTATGAACAGCTCATTATTCTCTTGCTGATGGTTTTGGGCTCTTCTTTTCCACAGTGGATATGGAATAGTGGGATTTACTTACTCATCCTAAAGTTTAAAACGACCCTCGTTGAACCGGGGCTAATATAGACCAATATAAGATGAATGTACGCACTCATTGGCACTTACTTTGCTTGCCCATAAGCGCGTAGGCCGTTTAAGTCGTAAAACCTCCGGGCTGCTGTTAAGCCGTGAACCGAAACACAACTGATCAATCGTTTGCAGACGATAAGCGCGCTTCAAAGAAAGTACTAAATCGCTAGGATCAGAGCGCTAAAAGACAGTGAAAAGAGGGATGTTCAAAGAAATACCTTTGCCGCTAGAACCGCCACCACCAGTTCGGTTTTCTTTGAGCGCCTTGATTTCTTCTCTGATTTCGGCCAGTTGTTGTTCGATCTTCTTAGTATTCGGTCCGGCATAAAAGTAGTTGTTTACGTTACACTGCGGTTTTCTAGCATCAGTACCACTTTTTGTGGGGACCGCTGATTTTGCAATGGCCTTCACCAAAAAAGCGCACAGTAGAGCTTTGAGGAAAAAATTCATTGTGTTCGACCTTTTCAGTATCACGTCTAACACTCAAGAAAGAATAAAATTCTCAACCGTTGATAACTCTTTAGTACTTTCTTAAACTTCCTCTTCAGTCCGGCTCATGCTCTTTTGAAAACGGGATTTTTCTCGCTAGCTTATTAATGACCTTGTTTTATGATCACCTTTTTTCGCCAATCACATCGGAGTGATCGTGAGTAACGACAAATCAGGTGTTCAGTGTTTGGTGTGATTATAATTCAATTTGTAAAGCAAACCTTTTGTAGTCAAGTGAAATCAAAACACATGTTAATTTTTCAGTCTTTTACATTTCCTGACTTCCCGCCTGACTTACAAATCTTCCCAGAGAGCCATAGACTATGTCAGTCCCGTGGACATTCAATTCTTATTTTATGAATTTCCTAATTTCTATGTTAACATAACGTAGACGGAGACATATTAGGGCCATTTATACGAGGAAAAAAAAGACGCGACGCGAACTTTCCGTATAAACGGCACATTTCGTCTAAAATAAGACGCATCTTATTAGATAAGACATGCTCGTATAAATGGTACAGTTCGCGTCTTATTTAAGACGCGTCTTGTGTAAGAAGCGTCTTATTTTTCCTCGTATAAATGGCCCTATTATTTTTATCGCAGTTTTGAATCAAACACTCGTTATTGTACCAAATTCCAATACCACTGATCTGTTTCTTATCACAGATGAACCGCTGCAGTTTATTAATCGCAATTAATCGAGAACTTGTGCGATTGTAAATTGATGACTGGTATAGAGAGATCTTGTATATGCCACATCAGTCGCCGCCATGTCAATATTTATAAGTCAGAGTCATTACTCATCTTGAATTTTAAACTACTTACAATTTTAGGCGTAACAGAGTAACGCATTATCTTGTTGCTTTTGTGCGAATTGATAACCTCGTCTCTACTACATTTAGAATGTGGCCTGAGACCTTCCTAGCTGGATTGGTCTCCTTCACGGGTACGTTCTAATCTTCCATGATTTTAATCAGTTTTTTTTATCTTTTCCAAGGTTTTATAGAAGAAAACAAAACGAAGTGGTTATAATTACAAAATATTGTCCACCAGGAAGCTCTCATTTATTGTTTCCTAGGCTAAAGCCATGTTACAAGCTCAGAATTTACACGGTCATAGAAAACTGCAGGGGTGGATCCAGAAAATTCAGAAGGGGAGGCCGGGAAACTTGCCAGCGATTTAGACCTTCATAGGCCACATTTTAGTTATGAATGGAAGCGAGGCTGACGGTGACCTTGAATATGTACCCCTGGTCCATTCTCTATTTTCCAATTGCCCATAATACACTCTGTTTGCCCCCCAAAATCTGCATAAACCATTGTTTTTAAATGCTCCTGGGAGTATTGCATTTTCCCAAGAGCATTTTAAGACAATAAGTTATGCAAAATTTGGGGGGCAAACAGAGTGTATTATGGGCAATTGGAAAATAGTCAATGGACCACCTCTGTGGACCTAGTTCATGGCCATCGACCTCCACGTGGACCCGGTCCATGGACTACACCCGTGGACCACCCTTAATTTATGTGGATGAATTTTTACCAGAGGTTTAAACGAATTCTAGGAACCTTAAATGGATAAAACTGTGCCAATTTTTAATATATTATCAGGATCTAAGGCTCCTCATATTACACACTTGCTCAAATTTTTCCTGAATTCGATTCATGGGTTTGGTTTAGTCTGCAAAGAGAAACAATAATTGAAGGGGACAAGTGGAGAGGTAGGGAGGAAGTAGTCTCCTACGCAGCTACGCAGTTCTTTTTTTCTGTCGTCGTATTGCGCGAGGATCGACCCAAAAAATGAGCTGCGTGGCAGACTAGGGAGGAAAAGGAAATACATGACTGAGTACCCCCTCCCCCCCCCCCCCCAGATATCACTTCCCCTTCCCTTGATAGCTCTTGGAAATGTTTATTGGTCGACAAACTTATTGAATCTGCTCACGAATCAAGCACAAAATGACCTGCATATCATCAAACAATTAAAGGCAGTTGCATGGTCAAGTCTGACAAGTTTGCGGACATTATGTTGGTTCATGTAAATTGCTATTCATTCAGGTCGAGATTGTTGTTGTTACAAACACGAAGACATGAAACTTCTTTCTTCGTCTCATACGCAGCCGTTTTTGTTTCGATTTTCAAGCACGGTCTGCATAGGAGACTACTTCTTCCCTAGCACTCGTCCTGTTCCCTTCAAATATGGTTACTTCTTCACCAGACTAAATGAACCCACTACATTGGTATGGAATTGAAAAAACATTAAACAAGTGTAAAATATGAGGGGGTTACCAAGATAACAGATTCCAGTTCAACTCAAGTGACCACGTGATAACCAACACAGGCGTAAAGCACCAGGGAAGGATAACTGTGCAGGGCGTGAGATCAATGAGTCTGTCACGTGTTTGCGATGTTATCATGGTTGCTCAAAGCAGTTAAATGAGTGTCGTGTTACTTATAGTTGTAATTCGTCACCTGATCGGTTTAATTCATTTGTAATTTGACCTGGAGTCAAATTACGTCGATCGCCTCCGAGGAAATAATATGAAGAAATTAAAGTGATTAAAAAATTCCTGGGCAATTTTTTGTGGAAATTGCAAGTGAACAACTTCTTTTCACTTGGAACATTGTTTTCGGTGGCTTAAATAGGGTCAAAACTAAATCGGAATTTTTGAATCGTATTCTCAAATTTTACGCCGAAAGTTAAAAAGGTTAAAGAAACCACCTTAACAAACCAAGAGTTATTTTTTTTATATTTTTCCTTCGCGCCAGTTTTTCAGTAAAAGGTGGATAGCGCTATTTATTAGATAAATTACCATCTACTGGATAGTGCAATTGGTTTCTCGATCTATACTTATCCACTGAATAGGTATTTATCCGGTTGATAGCAATATCCATCTTGAACAACCGGGGTTTTCATAAATGGCTAATATAGGATGGTTTATAAATGGAAAACTTTCCGTTAACTACAACTTACAGTTTATGAAACAGATCCACCGATGTTTTAGACGGGGAGCACAACTTACGCTGTAAATAACTGTTTTTCGAGTTTTGTCTACTGCTTTATTGGTTGGATTAAATATATCCTGCTATTCTGTATTATTTAAGATTTGCGTTTGTTGTACACACCATTGGTACAAACATTCAAGTCATCCCTCAGCCTTTGGTTTTTCGAAAAATTGATGTCACGTGTTTTAAAAGGTCATGATTTTTATCTGTAAGAACCAATTTCGGGAAACACTAGAGGCATACGAGTCTCCTAATGCTCCTGGTACTATTAAAACTACAGTTTTTAAATCATGTTACACAGTCAAAGAAATACCTGAATGTTGCTTTAACTTAGCCACACACAGACACACACACACAAAATTCTACACCTTAGGAACAACTTTATTAATCCCTTTCCGCGGTAGCCTTACAACCTGTTTTATATTATTCTAGCAGATAAGTTTGATAATTACAATCCGCAAGTTTAAAGTGAAAGAAATGATCAGAAGTGCCTGTAGTTATTTGTTTTACTCAGTGGTTTTCACTGAAAAAGTTTCGTCATCCACTTTCACGGTTCAACTTAGATGGACCCTTGTGCAACGTAGAGCTTACTGAGCCTTCGTAAATATTAACTAAATGAGATTTTCAAACTCTATCTGATAGTCTGTAAAAGCTCAGCGCGATTACAATACGATTTAAAGCAAAGTACCCTTTCAGCATTACACCTGATTACACGCTATTTAACGTCCCTCGTATACATGGTTGTTTTACCGAAAGAAACGACATAATTGAATCTTAAAAATCCCTTAGACGTATCTTCATCTCAGATTTCTTCACAGAGTAGTCGCTTTTTTTCCAATGGTACCACACCATTCCTTGATCATTGACCTTGCCGTGAAGATACAAACCATTCAGGTTGGAGTTGTAGCAATTATTGTACCACCAGGCGCCTTTATATTTCACTGCACAGTTACCACTGTTGCTGTCATTATCACGATCTTTGGTGGTAAATGGATATCCTCTGTGAGACGCAAGGGAATCTCCAGCCGTACCTTAAAAAAACGATCAGCCAACGACAACACCATGAATTATATCGTCCTAGTTTTTCATATGCGTTGCTCGCAAGGTGTTTGATTAAGCGGTTTGCTGTCCAAGCAAAGTAATCATCTGTTCAATATGATCTAGATAATAGTTTTACGAGCTATAGAAGTTATAAAACGCTTGTTTTCTCATACTGATACAGCAGTTTCGGCCGAATTTATTGCATTATAGCATGTAGCTCGGGTAGAGCAGCGAGGCGTTTCTAGCAAAGAGGACTGAAGGCGAGGGAAGAACGAAGGTGAGAAGGCCTCAAACTCAAATTACATTGTATGGTGGGTATTTACCAAAACTCGTCTTGAGCTTCATGTTCGTTTTATTAGGCTTGAAATCACAAACCGGGGTGTCATAACGTACCTGAATAGCTTCCCAAACTTAGTTTATATTTCACCCTCTCGCTCGTGACAGCAAATGAACTGTACTGTGCAAATGCTGTACTGCCATGAAGATCTTCTACGTCCACGCGAAGCTTGTAACTGCCGCTTACAGTCAGGCGATGAATCTTGTCCAATCCGAGCCAAACCTCGCCGTTCAGATTACCAAAGCCTCGTTTGTAGTCATCCCAAGGGCGGTAAAAATCCACAGAGCCATCTTGCCTCTTCTGGAAAACTGTCCAACCTCCACCAGCAGTTTTCTGATCACAGTACACTTCAAATTCGCCCAAACCATCAGGATTGATTTTGTACACTCCATTGATCTTTATACCGAACTGGTAAATTTCGGCACAGTTCTTGTAAACTGAAAATAGAATGGCCAGTGTAAAGCTTACGACTACTGGAAAAGGAAAATTGTAGCGAAAATCGGATTCGTGTGAATTTCCGCACGAGACTTGTACTAGTGATATGATGATATGACAGTCCTATATTTAACCTTATTGGATACTTATACGCAAATTTATGAACAGCTTATTATTCTCTTGCTGATGGTTTTGGGCTCTTCTTTTCCACAGTGGATATGGAATAGTGGGCTTTACTTACTCATCCTAAAGTTTAAAACGACCCTCGTTGAACCGGGACTAATATAGACCAATATAAAATGAATGTACGCACTCATTGGCACTTACTTTGCTTGCCCATCAGCGAGTAGGCCGTTTTTAAAAGTCGTAAAACCTCCGAGCTGCTGTTAAGCCGTGAACCGAAACACAGTCAAGTGATGAATCGTTTGCAGACGATAAGCGCGCTTAAAAGAAAGTACTGAATCGCTAGGATCAGAGCGCTACGAAACAGTGAAAAGAGGGACGATGTTCAAAGAAATACCTTTGCCGCTAGAACCGCCACCACCAGTTCGGTTTTCTTTGAGCGCCTTGATTTCTTCTCTGATTTCGGCCAGTTGTTGTTCGATCTTCTTAGTATTCGGTCCGGCATAAAAGTAGTTGTTTACGTTACACTGTGGTTTTCTAGCATCAGTACCACTTTTTGTGGGGACCGCTGATTTTGCAATGGCCTTCACCAAAAAAGCGCACAGTAGAGCTTTGAGGAAAAAATTCATTGTGTTCGACCGTTTCAGTATCACGTCTAACACTCAAGAAAGAATCAAATTCTCAGTGGTCGATAACTCTTTAGTACTTTCTTAAACTTCCTCTTCAGTCCGGCTCATGCTCTTTTGAAAACGGGATTTTTCTCGCTAGCTTATTAATGACCGTGTTTTATGATCACTTTTTTTCGCCAATCACATCGGAGGGATCGTGAGTAACGACATAATTCAATTTTAAAGCAAACCTTTTGTATTCAAGTGGAATCAAAACACAATGTCAAGTTTTGCTAATTTTCAGTCTTTTACATTTCCTGACTTCCAAATCTTCCCAGTAAGCCATAGACTATGTCAGTCCCGTGGACATTTAATCCTTATTTTATGAATTTCCTAATTTCTATGTTAACATAAGACAGACGGAGACATATTATTTTCATTGCAGTTTTAGATGAAGCACTCGTCATTGTAAGAAATTCCAATACCACTGTTTTGTTTCTTATCACGGATGAACCGCTGCGGTTTCAGTAATTAATCGCAATTAATCGAGAACTTGTGCGATTGTAAATTGATAACTGGTATACAGAGATATATGCCACATCAGTCTCCGCCATGTCAATATTTATAAGTCACAGTCATTACTCATCTTGAATTTTAAACTGCTTACAATTTCAGGCGTTACAGAGTAACGCATTATCTTGCTGATTTTGTGCCAATTGATAACCTCGTCTCCGACTACACTTAAAATGTGGCCTTAGACGTTCCTGGATTTGTCTCCTTCAGGGGTACGTCCTAATCTTCCATGTCATTTTAATCAGTTTTTTGATATTTTCCAAGGTTTTATAGAATTAGCTTCCCATAAGAAAACAAAACGAAGTGCTTAACTGCAAAACAATGTCCACCATGAAGCCCTCATTTATTGTTTCCGAGGCCAAAGTCATGTTACAAGCTCAGAATATACACGGTCATAGAAAACTGCTGGCGGAAAATTCAGAAGGGGAGGCCGGGAAACTTGCCAGCGATTTAGATACTTTTTAGTTTACCGATAATTCTTTGAAAATAACAGAAAACGTCCCAGGGCGGTCCCCTCGGCCCCAACCCACACATACACTGTGTAAAATTTTTCCCACCTATTCTGAGGATCTTCCTCAGACACTGATCCCTTGAAATTCAACAGAAATCTCACAACTTACGTCTAATAACTTTATTCAACCTTTTTTGTCACACAAAGAGCTTCGACGGTAGTCTTGAACTGTTATGATATCCCAAGAGATAGAATGATTTTCATTTCTGGTTTGATAGATATCAAGCTATGCAAAAAGCTGAAACGATTCCAAACTAGAAATACCTTTCAGTTGGTTGTTTTACTCAGCTTTTTGGCTAATTTCACCGGAGAACACTTCGTCATTAATTTGCTTTATCTCGAGATCAGCTACTTATGACTGACCTTTGGGCCTCAAACAGCTTACTTAACTCTGTCTAAATGTCCTTTCTTAAGGTTAATGCGCGGGATAGCAGTTACTGGAATCTAAAGCAATCACCTCAAAGCATTACACCTGACTACACATATGCTATTCTCCTTTATTATTTAGACACGAGTATTTACTGGAAAATATACCACTCGTAAAATTCATAAAAACTACATCCGGGACCCGAGTGGCTTATTTTTCGTAATCTCACACGTGAGTTTATCGATGACGTAAGTTCGGTCATTTCCCTCTATTATTTTATGGATGTCTTTTTGTCTATATAATAAAAAGAACATTACACGGCGGCTTGAAGATATGAATTTTATTTTCTCGTGGGAAAAACAATATTTTACTCACTCGCTGCGCTCGTTCGTAAAATATTCTTTTGCCACCCGAAAATAAAATTCATCTCTTCGCGCCACCGTGTAATATCTTCTATGTACACACGGTTGTCTTACTAACAAATACGGTATACTGGAAACTCAAAAATCCTTTGGACGTATCTTCATGTCGGATTTCTTGACAGAATAGTAGTTCTTTTTCCACGTGTACCATGCCATTCCTTGAGTACTGTCCTTTCCATGAAGGTACAAACCATTCAGGTTGGAAGAAAAGCAACCGCTGTACCACCATGCGCCTTTAGCAAGGACGGCACAATTGTTTCCGTGGCTATCATTATCACGATCTTTGGTGGTAAATGGAAGTCCTCGATGACCACCAAGGGAATCTCCAGCGGTACCTTTAAGAACAATGGTAACAATTAAAGCAGCGTTTCCGATCAGATGCGTTAACTCACCTTCCTTTGCAGGATTTGAGCAGTGTTGTTAATTTGATGTATTGCTGTTGTCTAAGCGAAGTGATGGTGATAGTAAATTTGTAACTGCTCAAAAAACTGTAACTGTAAAAAAATAGTTTGTTTTTAAAAACGTGTACGTGCGCCCCAGATCGAATTGAAATGAGGTGTTGATTTTTGTGGCGAAGGGAAAACCGGAGTACCTGGAGAAAAAACACTTTCGTAGCAAGGGGGAGAACCAACAACAAACTCAACCCACATATGGCGTCGACGCCGGGATTTAAACCCGGGCCACATTGGTGGGAGGCGAGTGCCCTCACCACTGCGCCACCCAGTATGGTAATGTTGAGTCCAAGACGTACCTGAGTAACTTCCCAAACTCAATTGGTATTTCGCCCTTTCACTTGTCACAGCAAATGAACTGTACTCTGCAAATGCTGTACTGCCATGAAGATCTTCCAAGTCCACGCGAAGCTTGTAACTTCCGCTTACAGTCAGGCGATGAATCTTGTCTAATCCGAGCCAAAACTCGCCGTTCAGATTCCCGACTCCCCTTTTGTAGTCATCCCAAGGGCGGTAAAAATCCACAGAGCCATCTTGCCTCTTCTGGAACACTGTCCAACCTCCGCCAGCAGTTTTCTGATCACAGTACACTTCAAATTCGCCCAAACCACCAGGATTGATTTTGTACACTCCATTGATCTTTATACCTAACTGGTAAATTTCGGCACAGTTCTTGTAAACTGAAAATAGAAGAGAAATAACTAGGCTTAAATAAAGCTTTACGATGATTTCTTCTCGAGGACGAAAACCAAAATAAAGTTTGGCTGGATAAACACATGCACTCAGTACCAAAATTCAACTACTAAAGAGCAAAAGCAAAAGGAATGATTACAGAAACATCAGATACCTTTTCCGCCAGAACCACCACCGTCGGTTCGGTTTTCTCTCAGAGCTTTGATTTCTTGCATGATTTCGTCCAGTTGTTGTTCGATCTTCTTGGTATTTGATCCGGCATAAAAGTAGTTGTTAACATTACACTGTGGTTTTCTAGCATCAGTGCCACTTTTCGCAGGGGCCGGAGAATTTGCAAGAGCCTTTACCAAAACAGCGTACAGTATAGCTTCCAGAAAAAACTTCATCGTATTGGAAAACTTGTTACATACACTATTGAATGAGCGGAAAATATCAAATTCTCAGCAAGTGAAGCTAATTGATAACTCACAATTTTACTTTCTCGTCAGCTCATTATAGTCGTTTTATAAACTCTTTCTTACCAATCAAATAAATCTGGTATATTAGGATTCCAAATTAAGGTCCCTGTCACTCTAATTTGTTATATATTTATACTACTATTGTTAAGGAAACTGTGTATAGTTAAATAAATATCAGCACAACACTGACACTTGTTAATTTTCAACCCCCGGGAAGGGGATCTTCCATGTAAAAGTGGATTGGGACACTCGTCGTCTTGCTTTGGGGTGTAAATTGCAGATTTTGGTCTCACGCAAGGTTTTGGCACGAAAAGTGACTATATTTGCCCATAATTCAGGTATCGCTTAGGGCGTGTGCATAAAGAAATTAACAAAAAATGCCTCAACACAGAAATCTCCTTTAGTGGTCGTTTTAAGCTTAAGCCACACCCACATTAGTCTCCTTTAGGGGTTTTTCGACGTCCCCATCACTTTCTTAAGGGGGTCGCCCGGGTTTTCAACTTTATGCATGGCTTTTTCTTTTCAATCACTATTTTTGCTTTAACCCTTTAAATCCCAAGTGTGACCAACATCAATTTTCTCCCAACTATATCAGCACATCATCAATAGAAAAGGTTAGGAGAATTAACAAAATGATCACCAAAAGGAGAAATGCTTAGATCTTATAAGGTAATGTATGGACAGTGGAAAATTAGTATTTGGATATTGGGGATTAAAGGGTTAACCAGTGACTGTCCCCCAGATATTACATATTTGTTTTTATCATACATTGCACTCACTAACTGTCTTCTTATTGGCTAAGAGCCTACGGTTAATTTTGGGGATCAGCGCAACCTACAGATCAGTTTTAGTTATCAGCAGCTGGCCAAAGAGTGTTATATAAATTTGATAATTAAAAATACGTAACTAAGTAAATTTACATGCATTTTTATTTATCAAATTTATATAACACCCTTTGGCCAGCTGCTGATAATGATCCAAAATGTTTAGGCAGCGGCTGGCGTAATGGCAAAATGACATATTATATATTTTTAAAATAGAAATACATAACTTTTAATTAAAATAAATCGTTCTAAATCTACATGGTCAAATCGATTAAAGACTCCCTTAAATCTATTTAAGCCTTATTTAGTTAAATTGATTTAGGCTTAAATGATCACTGCCAATATTAGGCTGTGTTCATACTGTAACGAATAGCTTTTCGAAGATCCACCATAAATTGAACAGTAACTTCCCGGGGCGGCACAAGTCGACTGAACATCGTGCCTGCGCGGTTGTTGACTGAGAGGGTCTGGTGCACTAAACTCCAGGCCGTGGGTTGCGGAAGACCTCAGATAACAATGACCTCAACCAGGCTGTTGGGGTGCTCAGTCTCGCGGGCTCATAAAACCTGGTCTTGGTCACGTGGGTTGCGGCCCTGGCTCCTAGTCATTTACTTCCACAACGGGAAGTAAATGAGATTATTATCACATGACCTGTAGTGGAGAAACATAACATACAAGAAAGAAGTCTATTTTCGCGTTGTTCGTTTGTAGAGGACAAAGAAATGTACTTGAAAAGTGTGATTGCAAACTTGTTGTTTTGCTTATTATATAAAACAGTCGAGTCATTATCCCCGCCGTCGTTAGCTGTTTACTCCCAATGTCAGGACTTTACGAGGAATTTCCCTGTAATACCCGTAGTCAATTGAAAATACTGTTGGTGTGATTTTGATTGGTGCACGCGTAATGCTTGTTTGTGATTGGCGTGCCTGTAGTAAGCCTGTAGGCCACAACCCCCTAGGACACCTCATGAAGTTTACACAACGGAAGATTCCGTGTCGCTTCGGTTTCGAGCTGAAAGCGCATATGGCACCATTTGCAACCGTAACTTGTCATGCCCGACGAAAAGTTTCCACGCAACGAAGAGAATATGTCAGGTAACCTTTAATATTTATATTCTCGGTGCTGTTTCAATGCATTCATCCCTGAGTCTTCACTCCCGGTCAATACCAACAGCAAACCGTTTAATGCAGAAGCAACCAGCACAAGCAGCCTTTGCGTTTCCACTTTGCAGTCCGGTTGTGTCCATGGAGGACTTCATAAAATCCTTTTGCAAACGATAAGATGACTTTTTGTAGGGAAAATCTTGCTGGTGTAACGGACGTTTTTTGGCGGCTTACTAGCCGGACTGGGAACCAAAAGCAAACATGGCGGAGTCGATCGAAGTCGATGTTCGCTGAAAGGTTTCGGATTTTGTTCGGATTCAAGTCTATCCGTTAAAAGGGAAACGCACAATTGAAAAGGCGCTTAATGAACCGTAAAAGGGTTTAAAAACTTTGATGTTTCTTGTTTCTTGAGTCTGTATTTTTTACTTGTTTTTCAGGTACTTCACGTGAGTTCTGTGTCCAGTGTAGCTGCAGAGTGACAACTGCCTGGGCCGTTTGAGCAGGTGAGGTTAAAGTAAGAGACATTCCAACCCCTTCTGAGGGAAAATTGGGAGGTTTTTGTCAGCCCCAAAGGAGCTAATATGAGAGCCGAAGGCGCGAGTCTTCAGTCAGTCATCTACAGTAATTCTCTAAATAAACAGAATAAATATGATACAGAAACCTGGGTGGCCTTAAAAACAATGTATTAAATATTTTATTTTAGTCAGTTATTGTAACCTAACATTAAATAGAAGTGATAAGCTGATAGTAAACAAACACACTTAATTTTCCAGAAAAATGTTTGTGCATGGCAAATTGAACATGAAGCATGTAATCCTCAGAGGCCAGTGGCATGCAAACCTGAACTTAAAGTGTGGATTAATCATGAAGAGGTAGGTATCACATCCTACATGGGTGTAAACATAACTGGATCCCCTTTTGGATCCCTTTCTGGGCCACTCATTTTCCTTAAATAGAGAGAATTCATATAACTCGTTTCTTATATGCTAATGAAAATCGCTAAATGCTAATGCGTAGAACAATGGAGAAGGCACCCACCAAACTGGACACTGCTACAAATTCTTAATTAAAAGAGAGTTTGAATCATGTTGGCTGTTGATTTTACATGCAGGATGCCAGAGTTTCATCCATGTTTCTCCCGAGCAAATGTTAAAATAACTGAACTACTAGGAAAAGCATGTCTCAACTGCTGGATTTTTCCTCACCATAAAAACTGAAAACCCTCAAACAACTGATGCTGCAATTTTTTGGTCAGGCTGTGGTAACTGAAAAGACCACAAAAATCAGCAAAAAGGCAAGTATATTTAAAAGTACTGCTGTTGCCTAGTATAGAAGATTCTTGATGCAGATAACTATCATTTGTTTTGGAAAAGTGAATCAAATTCCAACGTGACTTGCCTATGAGTACAGAAGTTGGTCATTAAACAGTGTTGTGTGTCTCATTCTCATATAAGAAACAAATTATACGAATTTGCACCTAAATAATATAAAGAAATAACAAAAATAAACTAATTTTAAAAGGCAAGCAAGCAAATAATTAAGTCCCATACCTTCATTGTCTCGTGCTTTTTTTACTACGAGGCTCGAAAGGTGACTGCAGAAAGTGCTTGCCAGATACACATTAATTTTCCAAAGTTGTCCTTAGGCTGACCACCTACTATTTCTATTATCATCAGTATCTGCAAGACTTTGCGTGGTGTTAATGCGATGACTGCTTGCGACTTGGCTTGCAACTGCTACGACTGCTACTACTAAAAACTCCAGTAAAACTATTTACTGTACAGGATCCAATGAAATAGGCCAGTTACGCGTATTTTTAGGTGACAATCACCAAATGAGGATGAACAACCTTGAGAAAAATTATGAGAAACACCAGTCATAGAATTTGAATTTTTACATGTCGTGTCAACCAAATAATGTGACCTGTTATCTTCGTATGTGAAAATATTATGGTTGCTATGGTTACATTATAAATCATGCCTTTTGCACCAAAAAAAAAGTGTTAGTGGTTTGGCATTTCAGTGGTGTTTACATATAATAAATCGAACATTACATGACTGCTTGGAGATACAAAACTTCTCTTCTGGAGTTGAAAAATTAATGTTTCATTAGTTAGTGATATTGGAAGAGAAAATTTTGTATTTCTGCGCAGAGATAAAAGGAAAAGCAGGAGATATCCATATGAACCTTGTAAAAAGCCATCACTAAAGGCACCACACTGAAGCAGTCTGTAAAATACTGAAGACATCTTATATTGTGTACTTCCAGAAAATATCCATACCTCACCTTGAAGGGCATGAATGTTGTTGATAATTTTTTTGGCAATTTCTTGAAAAAACCCAGTATGGCATCTAATAACCTCAAGGACACCATTAACTAATAATTAACCATGGTGGTGATGCCTTCACTATTGACTACAGGGGTAATGTCATCTGCAAAAGAACCAGCTACATTCAAACTAAATACCACGTGAACTTTGATTACTTCATTTTAGTTAGAACATGTTACAAGAAAGCTTAGAACCCTATCAAATTCAATAAGATAGATCAAATGTATAATAAAGCAACAGCTAGATAACCGGAAGTTTACTCACAAGCTGATGACAATTGTATTACACTGTAAAGAAAACTATGATGTAAACCGTGAAAAAAAGCATTTAGCCCACTGTAGCTAAAAGATGGTCAATACAAACAATAATACTTGTTTCAAAGACTGGTAACAATGAAACAGTTGATAGCTTGCTCAACACAGAAGCTGTCATTTGATATTTATATTTTCCCCTGGAAAAAAACTCTGTTTAAGCAACCCTTAACTCCCTCGGAAATTGCCTCCTTTTGGACTCCCTCCCCCCCGGAATTTCTGTTGCCCTTCGTGGGGATTATGGATATTTTCTGGAACTACACACTACACTTAGCAAAAGGAAGCCATAGATGAAAAAAATAGTTTTAAAATTCTCCAGCAAATCAACCTTCTTACAGGACAGAAATACAAATACAACTACTGCAAATGCAAACTACAAATATACAACTACTACAAATGTCTCCCTTCAGAGTGCTCATTGCCTACTGATTCAGATACATTCATTTTTTGTAAACATTAAATCTCCAGAATAACGTTCATGTTTTACTTCTTTGTCTTTCTTGAAGGAATAAAATGGTGGGAATGATGATACATGTCTAGTTGAACGATGCATCAGATTTCAACATGTCCATATGAGAAAGTTGGACAGGGACAGAAGGAACTAATAACTTTCCACCTTCTGGTAGGTTTAACCCATAAAACTCTAATGAGCGTTAGTCTAAATAAAGGAAATTTGGGGACCAAACGAGGCAACTCGGTATGATTCACACCCACGTATGACCTTCAAGTTAGATCTGCTTTTGCTCTACTGATTAAAGCTGTGAACCCTGCATACAGCAAGTCGTGGGCAATATTGTGTGGCGGTCCGCGTAGAGGGAAGAACGTTTAACCCTTCAAACCGTAAGATCAAAATTTGAATTCTCATTTGTTGCCCCTATTCATTTCCCATAGATGTAGTGGGCAGAAGTTGATAAAATATCAAGCAAATTTATCTTATAGGTGATCATGTCCGTAATTCTCATCACCACTCTGTTTTACAAAGCATTGATATCAGTTACAAACAGAAATTTCATACTGATCACTCTTAGGGCTTAAAGGGTTAAACGTTCATATCTAATAATCTATTATTTGCCATAGCACTGTGTAGCAAATGATGAAACATACAATTATCTCTGGAGCTACGAAAAATCCTATAAACCCAAAGCGTTATTGCTACTTTATGTGTGTACCCAACCATAATAAAAAAGAATACTACAATCTATATTTTAAAGTTTTGTTATCCTTTCTTTTAGAGTTCCTGTCGCTGCCTAACTACGGCGGAATTGATGTATAAGCTGCTGCATGTTCGGAGCTACATTCTTAGCGGGAGTAAATTTCGTTCTCAACATCGACAAGTGAGTGCTTTGAGTTTGCAAGTCTTCCACTTCCTAGATTTCCGCCATTTTCACCTTTATGTCTTCTCCTTTTCTGTTCCATTACAGAGCACATCAACATTGTTTACCCCAATCTAAAATTATTAACGCGGGCAACGGGAATCCTGGTTTGTCTGGGAACTGATTTTTTGTGTAAAATCGACGGGGTGTATAGGCGTTGAGACGTATCTTGCGTAAACCGCTGACACTCAAAACCGATATTACACAAAAAATCAGGGAACAGAGAAACGTAGGGATACCAATTTAAAATTATTAACGCGGGCAACGGGAATCCTGGTTTGTTTGGGAACTGATTTTTTGTGTAAAATCGACGGGGTGTATAGGCGTTGAGACGTATCTTGCGTAAACCGCTGACACTCAAAACCGATATTACACAAAAAACCAGGGAACAGAGAAACGTAGGGATACCACTCTAAAATTATTAACGCGGGCAACGGGAATCCTGGTTTGTTTGCGAACTGAATTTTTGTGTAAAATCGACCGGGTGTATAGGCGTTGAGACGTATCTTGCGTAAACCGCTGACACTCAAAACCGATATTACACAAAAAATCAGGGAACAGAGAAACATAGGGATACCAATCTAAAATTATTAACGCGGGCAACGGGAATCCTGGTTTGTTTGGGAACTGATTTTTTGTGTAAAATCGACGGGGTGTATAGGCGTTGAGACGTATCTTGCGTAAACCGCTGACACTCAAAACCGATATTACACAAAAAATCAGGGAACAGAGAAACGTAGGGATACCAATTTAAAATTATTAACGCGGGCAACGGGAATCCTGGTTTGTTTGGGAACTGCTTTTTTGTGTAAAATCGACGGGGTGTATAGGCGTTGAGACGTATCTTGCGTAAACCGCTGACACTCAAAACCGATATTACACAAAAAATCAGGGAACAGAGAAACGTAGGGATACCAATTTAAAATTATTAACGCGGGCAACGGGAATCCTGGTTTGTTTGGGAACTGATTTTTTGTGTAAAATCGACGGGGTGTATAGGCGTTGAGACGTATCTTGCGTAAACCGCTGACACTCAAAACCGATATCACACAAAAAACCAGGGAACAGAGAAACGTAGGGATACCACTCTAAAATTATTAACGCGGGCAACGGGAATCCTGGTTTGTTTGCGAACTGAATTTTTGTGTAAAATCGACCGGGTGTATAGGCGTTGAGACGTATCTTGCGTAAACCGCTGACACTCAAAACCGATATTACACAAAAAATCAGGGAACAGAGAAACATAGGGATACCAATCTAAAATTATTAACGCGGGCAACGGGAATCCTGGTTTGTTTGGGAACTGATTTTTTGTGTAAAATCGACGGGGTGTATAGGCGTTGAGACGTATCTTGCGTAAACCGCTGACACTCAAAACCGATATTACACAAAAAATCAGGGAACAGAGAAACGTAGGGTTACCAATCTAAAATTATTAACGCGGGCAACGGGAATCCTGGTTTGTTTGGGAACTGATTTTTTGTGTAAAATCGACGGGGTGTATAGGCGTTGAGACGTATCTTGCGTAAACCGCTGACACTCAAAACCGATATTACACAAAAAATCAGGGAACAGAGAAACGTAGGGATACCAATCTAAAATTATTAACGCGGGCAACGGGAATCCTGGTTTATTTGGGAACTGATTTTTTGTGTAAATCGACGGGGTGTATAGGCGTTGAGACGTATCTTGCGTAAACCGCTGACACTCAAAACCGATATTACACAAAAAATCAGGGAACAGAGAAACGTAGGGATACCATTCTAGAATTATTAACGCGGGCAACGGGAATCCTGGTTTGTTTGGGAACTGATTTTTTGTTTAAAATCGACGGGGTGTATAGGCGTTGAGACGTATCTTGCGTAAACCGCTGACACTCAAAACCGATATTACACAAAAAATCAGGGAACAAAGAAACATAGGGATACTACTCTAACTCGGGTACTTTTCAAATTGGAAACTTATGCTAACTTCTTAGTTTCTTCCTATCTCTACAGGCGGTGGTAGCACGCTTTGGGATTGCCAAACAAACTCTATTGATCATGATTATTTCTTCCGCTTTCTTTTTTAAAGAGAGGGCGGTCCACACGACTACAATCTAAAATTATCAACGCGGACAACGGGAATCCTGGTTTTTTTGGGAACTGATTTTTTGTGGAAATTCGACGGAATGTATAGGCGTTGAAACGTATTTTGGGTTAACCGCTGACACTCGAACCGATAACACAATAAATCAGGGAACAGAGAAACGTAGAGATACCAATATTGGAAACTTATGCTAACTTCTTACTGTCTTCCATCTCTAAAGGTGAGGGTAGCACGCTTTTGGATTGCCAAGTATACTATATTGATCATGATTCTTTTTTTCCGCTTTCCTAGACTTCTAACGTTTTCCTATTTATCTTTAGTATTGTTGTTTTAAATCGTCCACAATACTGGACTTTGTAGGATTTGAATTTTATTTAGTGTTTCAGGGACAAAGCAAAGATATGCATAATTTAGGCTTAAAATTATTGGGCAGAGATTAGAATCCTGGACCCTGACTGACCACACCCTGCTGCTTTTGCTTCAACTTCAGTATCTTCCAGTTTTAAAGTTTGGCTGGTGAGTATATCACGTTATGAATTTCTTTTAATTTTCCTTTTTAATATCTAGTGATTTTGAAGAAGCGACTTTTCAAAACATTTAGCTATAAAAAATTGCGGAAAAAAAAACATTTAATGAATTTTAAAAAAGTTAGAAAATACAAGACTTTTCGACGTTACCGGACGTCATTATCAAGTGAAAGAAATACAATATGAATGTTCTATAAATACAAGAAAAACAATAGTTTATTAAAGGGAAATATAACATATAAAAATATGTTACAAGTCAAACAAAGAGTTTAGCACTGATGGAGTCACTCTGAGTGTCAAGGCTAGGCCTCAGTTCTTTAATGAATAGCATTTAGTAAACGAGGCAGTCAAATTTCTCGTGGCATTTCTTGAGAACGCCAAATTGGCCCTCATTGAGAAGATTTTTGTCACCGTGAGCTTCTAATAAATGTTTACCGATAGCTGAATATTTGTGTTCGGCAATGTGTTGATGGAGGTGTCAGGCTGTGTAGCCAACATAATCTGCATCACACAGATCACGTGCAAATTTGTAAACAACGCATTGCTGACTTACAACACTTGGCTTAATTTCTTTAGGCTTAAGATCTATGAGCTCATAAATTCTACCGTTAATATGTTTATTCAGAATATTGCAACTAAGCCAGAAAAGAAAAGCGATGATGGCAACACGATCAGAATAGTTCTTCCCTTCAAAGATCAGATAGCCGCTAACGCAGTGCGTAGGCAATTGCGTGATCTCAGCAATAAGATTGCCATCACTTTACAGCCTCCTCTTAGGAAAAAATGCGGAAGAGGAGCGTCCGTAAACAGCCTAAACAATTTTCCCTTGCACTGAACTTGTGGAAGAATTATGCGATATCAGCCAGGACCTATAAAACTGTTATTCTTACCTTAGAATTCTCCTTTTTATTGCCAATACAGCTAATCAAATCAATTGTAGTGGTTAGTGTCCAATTGCTATTTTAGATCTGAGACTAAGTGGGCAGTTTACAGAGTTTTAAAAGCTAATTTATAATGCTTCCTTGTTTTATGACGATCTGCCAAAGCAAAAGGACAAGAGTAAGAAAGTGGAAGAGGAAGATTAGTAAACTGGACAAGGACATCAGGGATAAAACATCTGCCACACTGAATCGAAGAAAGTTTACAAGTCTTTCGCCAAGAAAAATAACGGAAAAACCTTAGTCAGTAAAATGTCTGTCAAAAGGCCCGGGAGAGGCTTTTTTCCAGTCACTGTTGAAGGAGAAATACCATGGAGAAGAGAGGCCATTGCTGGTTTGCACGTGACGTCACGGCGGCCATATTGGAGGTCAAGAATAAAAGCATTTCTCTCCTCTGGGAACTTAACTCTGTTTTCATGTAAATTCTTCAAGAAAAATTCTATGGTATTGACCTTCAACATGGCCGCCTTGTCACGTGGTTGCAAACCACGAATTGGAGACGGTTGTTTGATAAATTCTGTTGAAGGGGGTGAAAAGATTACACCAAAGTCTCAATTTAGCAGCCCTGCAGACCAAAGTCTGATTCAGCTTTTCATGGACCCATTTGAACTCCATTTCAACCAAAAAGAGCCCTTTAAAAAGCCTATTCCACGCTGGGACGTATTTCATTGCTTGGGTCCAGATTAGCCCTAGAAAATCGTACTATATTGTTGTTGAGAATTCATGTTAACGTAACGTTCACCACATAACCGATGCCAACTACCAATAGATGTGGTTAACACTGGATGCTCATGTACGGCCATTTACTTTCTTAACATCCGATAATTAATGGACAATTTTTATTTTTCTTTCTCATAATTAACAGCCAAACAAGGAAAGAGAACCCTGAGTCCCAATATAGCGTCGCATCTAACAGACAAGCGGAACTTATCAGAATTGTTGTTCTGTGAAATAAAACTGGATTGTAAGAACAAGGCACTGAATGTGGAACAGAAAGATTGGACCCTAAAGAGCAGTGAATGAATATGCAACTTTAAATGCTGCAGGAATTTATTTCCTCCTCAAAACCATATCAGCAGATGCGATCAAGATTAACTCACTTTTACAGAAAAGGCGGCTGTTTCTTTTTACCACGTAAAAGTCCCGTAGGAAGGACTATGGACCTTGAGCCTTGGTTCCTACCCAGATTTCCTGCCCGCATTTTTTCCCCTCGGGGTTTTTTGCAATAGGGCAGGTTTTTTCTGGCCTCCGTCTGACCGCTTATATTTCAGTTGTAAGCGGTAGCTCAACTCTGCCAGATTTCAGTCTTGCTTCGTTTTTAAGTAATATCTTTCAATTCACTCTGAGGTCAGTTGACCCAGAATAGGTTATAAGTTTTGGCGACATAAATTAAGATTGACTTTAGAATGTACACCTCCAGCCAGGGTTGCGAACTGTATAATATGCCCTTGGCTATTAGCCTGTGTTCTTGGTTGGGTACGTGAGTGATAGCCTTGCTTTGGAAAAGACTGAGAAAACTTGACTTATTCGCAGATTACACGTACACTAGTTGGCTATATCGTATAGCAGGGATGGTTCATGTCAAGCCCTCCAAAAATAAACGTATATGCTTAGACACTATGACTAAACTTAACGTAACCAGTATTTAACAGTTGGAACTTTGTACATTAGTTCAAAAAATTGAAATTAAAAATGTTTTCCTTCATTGTAACCTGAGAAAACAGCCGACATTTTGCAACGCTACCACTGGTTTCCCCGCCAAATGACCTCTGAGAAACGAGCGCAGAAATTCCATAGTGATGACGCGTCACTACCCAGATCTGGGTAGTGCTTCTGATTGGTCGTGCCACGTGGGAAATTTGATTCAACCAATGAGAAGCACTACCCAGATCTGGATAGTGACGCGTCATCAGTATAGAATTTCTGTGCTCGTTTCTCAGACGTCATTTGGCGGGAAAACCAGTGGTGGCGTCGCCAAATGTCGGCTATTTTCTCGGGCTACCTTCATTGCTGTATATATATTTTTTTCATTGGTGTATATTTGTTGTTTACTTCACATATACGCATACTCGAGCGAGTGCTGTCTTCAAAGACATTCCGATCGTTCTCAAACGTTAGGTTTACGATCAGTGCATCTTACTAACAGTCACTTACGGATATGTGACCTGAAATCATACGAAACAACAAATCTTGAAACTCAGAACTATGCAGAGAGCGCATGAGAAGAATCATGGCGAGATCGCAAAACAGCTCATTGGATCCGAGAAGAAACCAAAGTACCAGATATCATGGTAATAATAAGCACACTCAAATGGAACTGGGCTGGTTATTTGGCGAGAAGAACAGACAACCGTTGGACAATCAGCATTACGTTCATGACGCGCCGAGGACATATAAGGAACTGAGGAAAACCAAGGACGAGATGAAGGGAGGACTTAGATGATTTCCAAAACCTGTCACCATGTCGCGCAAAAGTGGTCCAGTAGAGAAGAGAATCATTTCTAGCCTTTAAAAATATCCACTTCAGATAGTCGCATTTTTCCATATCTTCCAAAGGGGTTAACTCATGATTTTGGTCAAAAAATGGCATTTTTTACATTTTCTGTTTTGGGGTAAAATTCATCTTGAAATAATGTTTGGGGATCTTTTCGACACGAAAGAATCGTTTTTAGCCTTTAAAGATTTGCACTTCAGATTGTTGCATTTTTTCATATTTTCCAAAAGGGTTAACCCATGATTTAAGTCAGAAAATCTCATTTTTTACATTTACTGATTTGGGGTAAAAATCACCTTGAAATAATGTTTGGGGATCTTTTCGACAGAAACAAGAGCCACATGGCTCTTGACAGAAAAGAATCGTTTATAGCATTTAAAGATTTGCACTTCAAATTGTCGCATTTTTTTATATTTTCCAAAGAGGTTAACTTATGATAATGGTCAAAAAAAGGATTTTTTTTCGGTTTCTGTTTTTCCGCAAAAATGACCTAGAAATAATATTTGGGGATCTTTCTTTTTGAAAAAAATTGTTTCCAGCCTATAAAAATATGCACTTCAGGTAGTCACACTTTTATATATTTTCCAAAGGGGTTAACCCATGATTTTGGTCAAAAAATGGCATTTTTTACATTTTCTGTTTTTAGGCAAAAAGCATCTTGAACGAATGTTTGGGGATCTTTTCGACAAAAAAGAATCGTTTATAGCCTTAAAAAAGGTCTTCAGACAGTCGTCATTTTGCGGTATTTTCGAAAGAGGTTAACCCATGATTATGGTCAAAAAACAAAATTTTTTCAGTATCTGTTTTTGGGAAAAAATGTTCCTTAAATAATGATTAGCGATCTTTTAGATGGAAAAGAATTGTTTCTAACCTTTAAAAATTTAAACCTCAGATAGTCGCAATCTTGCATATTTTGCAAAGGGGTTAACCCATGATTTTGGTCAAAAAATGGCATTTTTTACATTTTCTGTGGTTGGGCAAAAATGATCTTGACATAAAGTTTGAGGATTTTTTCTACAGTAAAGAATAGTTTCTAACTTTTAAAAATTTGCACTTCAGATAGTCGCATTTTTTGCATATTTTCGTTAGGGCTTAAACCATGATTTTTGGTCCAAAAAATGGCATTTTTTACATTTTCTGTTTTTGGGCAAAAATGATCTTGAAATACCGTTTGGAGATCTTTTCGACAGGAAAGAATCGTTTATAACGTTTAAAAATTTGCGCTTCAGATAGTCGCATTTTTGCATGTTTTCCAAAGGGGTTAACCCATGATTATGGTCAAAAAACGGAATTGTTTTCGCTTTCTGTTTTTGAGCAAAAATGGCCTTGAAATAATGTTTGGGGATCTTTTAGTTCGAAAAGAATCATTTCTAGCCTATAAAAATATGCACTTCAGATAGTCCAATTTTGCATATTTTCCAAAGGGGTTAACCCATGATTTTCGTCAAAAAATGGTATTTTTAAAATTTTCTGTTTTGGGGCAAAAATGATCTTGAAATACCGTTTGGAGATTTTTTTAGACAGAAAAGAATCGTTTTTAGCCTTTCGCAAGTTTCCATTTTTTCCAAAAGGATTAACCCATGATTATGGTGAAAAAACGGAATTTTTTTCAGTTTTGTTTTTCGCGCAAAAATGACCTTAAAATAATGTTTGAGGATCTTTTACTTTCGAAAGAATCGTTTTTAGCCTATAGAAATATGTACTTCAGATAGTCGCATTTTTGCATATTTTCCAGAGGGGTTAACCTATGATTATGGTCAAAACATGGTATTTTTTACATTTTCTGTTTTGGGACAAAAATCATCTTGAAATAATGTTTGGGGATCTTTTCGACACAAAAGAATCGTTTTTAACCTTTAAAAATTTTCACTTTGGATAGTCTCATTTTTGGATATTTATATTTTCCAAAGGGGTTAACCCATGATTTTAGTCAAAAAATGGCATTTTTAAAATTTTCTGTTTTAGGGCAAAAATCATCTTGAAATAGTGTTTGGGGATCCTTGGAATAAAAAGAATCATTTCTAGCCTTTAAAAATTTGCACTTCAGATAGTCGCATTTTTGAATATTTTCCAAAGGGGTTAACCCATGATTATGGTCAAAAAACGGAATTTTTTCCGCTTTCTGTTTTTGCGCAAAAATGGCCTTCAAATAATGTTTGGGGATCTTTTAGTTCGAAAAGAATCGTTTCTAGCCTATAAAAATATGCACTTCAGATAGTCCAGTTTTGAATGTTATCCAAAGGGATTAACCCATGATCTCGCTCAAAAAATGGCATTTTTTACATTTTCTGTTTTTAGGAAAAAATGATCATGTAATAAAGTCTGAGGATCTTTTCGACACTAAAGAATAGTTTTTTAACTTTTGAAAATTTGGACTTCAGATGGTCGCATTTTTGGATATTTTCCAAAGGGGTTAACCCATGATTATGGTGAAAAACAGAATTTTTTTCGGTTTCTTTTTGTGCAAAAATGACCTTGAAATAATGTTTAGGTATCTTTTAGTTGGAAAAGAATCGTTTCGAGCCCATAAAAATATGCACTTCGGATAATCGCATTTTTCCATTTTTTCCAAATGGGTTAACCCATGGTTATGGTATAAAAAAAGGAATTTTTTTCAGTTTCGTTTTTTGCTCAAAAATGAACTTTAAATAATGCTTAGGAATCTTTTACTTGGAAAGAATCGTTTCTAGCCTTTAAAAATATGCACTTCAGATAGTCGCATTTTTAAATACCGTAAAATTCCGAAAATAAGCCCCTCCAAATATAAGCCCCCCAAAATCGTAACACAAAAAACCCTCCGTTAAATCGCCCCTTCGAATATAAGCCCCCCGGGGGGCTTGTACTTGGAATTGGCCCTCGCATTTAGATACTTGCTTTTTTTTGCATATTTTCCAAAGGGATTAACCCATGATTTTGGTGAAAAAGTAGAATTTTTTCAATTACCTTTTTTGGGCTGAAATTATCTTGAAATAATAATTGGGGATCTTTTAGATCGAAAGGAATCTTTTCCCGCCTTTAAAAATATGTACTTCAGATAGTCGCATTATTGCATTTTTTTCAAAGGGGTTAACCCATGATTTTGGTCAAAAAAATGGCATTTTTTTATTTTCTGTTTTTGGGCAAAAATGATCTTGAAATAATGTTTGGGGATCTTTTCAAAAGAAAATAATCGTTTTTAGCGTTTAAGAATATGCATTTCAGATAGCTGCATTTTTTTTTCCAAAGGGGTTAACCCATGATTTTGTTTAAAAAAATGGCAACTAATCTTTAAATAATGTTAGGGAATCTTTTTGCAATGGACAGATAAAAATGAAACAAATCTTGCTGATGAAAATATGCACTTCAGATAGTCGCATTTTTGCATATTTTCCAAAGGAGTTAACACATGATTTTTGGTCAAAAAATGGCATTTTTGTTTCAGTTTTTGCTTTATCGCAAAAATGATCTTTAAAGAAATTTTGGGGATCTTTTAAAATAAATTTTAAAACAGAAAAAATCGACTCTCGACCCTCGACACTTCGACCAACAGTCGGACTCCGTTTTGCATTTTGACATGTTCAACAAGCATTTTGAGCCCGTGTCAATCAACGAGTCTGTCATTCTTATAAAAGAAAAGAAAACAATTTTGAGTTAGAATCCTGCTAAACGTTTGGTGGACTCCTTTGTTTTATTAAGATACAAACACTCCACCTCTCCTTTATTAATCATAAGTTTACAGCTGCGATAATTTTCTCTTAGTTTCCTGTTCTTGAATTACTCAAACTGTTTGTACGCCTTAAAGATCAGAAAAGAACAAGTTTATTTTTACAGGTTTTTGTATAAAAGTTTCATATTAATGGCATTTATCTGTAATGATATCACACCAAAGGGAACAGCACTCGATTAAAGAAGAACACATCTGTCCCTTTATTTTACAGCTCTGATTCCTGAATCTGCTCTTTGCGTCTGAATCCATAGCAGGATCATCTCTCACGCCGTCAATTTCCTCGATCAATTCCTGACGATGAACAAAGTGAACCGCAAAGCCGCGAGCAGTCACTAGGAAGAACAGCCAGGCAGAGATCAAAGAAATCACCAACAGAAGCCTCATTTTGCTGTAAGACAACGAAAATGTAATACAGTCAAACCTTTGTACATCGGTCACCCCAGGGAAATGGCAAAGTGACCGTTAAATACAGGGTGATTGCTATATACAGGTCAACTTTGCAGAAAACATAAGGCAACTAAAATTTTTGGTAGTGTATATATACAGGGCCGTTGATCAAACATAAAACACACTGAAACAGCGGTGATAAACATTGTGAGTTTTCGCATTTTTATAAACCTAAAGTTTCGTATGCTATTCAAACATACTATTTCAAAGGTGATCTTAAGTGACCGTTAAAGAAAATTAAATGACGAGACTAATTGATTGATTAACTTATTGATTGTACCACCTTGCACAGCCAATTATGAAGCAGCTGTAAACAAAGTCGGTTAGTTACGGTAAGTCTAGTCTGCGAGCAAGCTCTCCATTTGGGGAAGTCACGCGAGAGCAGCACGCGAAAGGAGACGCGAGTGCGAGGGCCGCTCACTCGCGTGTTCTCGCGAATCACTTGCCTCGCCATAAAATTATAGAGAGCTTGTTAGCACAGGCCGCTGAGGTAAATCTAAAATCCCATGATGTGACCGTGATGATGGTATGATCAGCAGAATTTTGGATAATGTTGATTTGTTATCTATTGCCAATTTACTAATTTCCGGTTACTTTTTATATTTTTCGCGTTTTTAGGCGAGCACACGATGCCTTCATGGAGCGTGAGTTGAGACGTTTTCACTGTAGCCTGAATTTCATCCAATTACCTCCAGTCCTTATTACTCCCTCAGTAACGTCGTTGCGGAGAGGAGAAAACGACTCGAAGCCTTCGGATGAAATTCAGGCTATTTCCACTGCCGTCGTCCTTGTTGTTCTTGTCTCTGTTGGCGCATGAAGATACCTACTTTTTTAAAGACATGATAGACCACTCTGTCGGGCGTGTACCTCAGTATTTGCGAAGAAATACGAGACTGTCCACAGACATTATCTTTACTTATTTCCTTTACTTTTACCGTCCTTTGTTAGATGTTATTTCTCTGTTTTGAAACTCTCATAAAATCCCAAAAAGGTTGTACGTTGATCTTAACATAATCGCCACGACTCAGCATGTTCATGGGCCAGTTTCTCGAAAGTACAGGTAACTTTTCGGGACCGAAATCAAATATTCAAATCGAAATATAGAGAATAACATCGTGGGTCCTGGCTAGCAAACTACTCCATTTTGTTTCATTAACTGACAGTTTCAACATGTTAGATGCCCAGCTACTGAACTTTACCTTGCACGTAATCAACAACAGCTTTACGGGCCCGTTAATAACGGCGGGACTTTCGAGAAACGGGCCCAAAGATCTAAATAATCATTAAAAAAAAAAAGAAAAATTAATTAACTTACCAAAATGACTCTTCTCAAGATGTTTGTCCAAGTCAAACGAAATGAAACTTAAGAGGAAGGCAACTGTGAAACAACTTTGAAATTACTGATCTCTTCTCTTGAATTGATCGTACTCGAGTGAAGGATCGATCAAATGGCCTGCACAAGCTGACGCGTAAGAACTATATTAAATTCCAAGATCAAAGTTCACAAAAATGATTGGAATGACCAATCAAGCAGAAAAACCAAACGATTGTCATTGACTTTGGTCAAAAAATTGAATTTTTTTTCATTTTCGGTTTTTGGGCAAAAATGATCTTGAAAATATATTTTTGGGGATCTTTTAGATAGAATCGTTTCTAGCCTATAAAAATATGTACTTCAGATAGTCGCATTTTTGCATATTTTCCAAAGGGGTTAACCCATGATTTTAGTCAAAAAATCGACTCTCGACCCTCGACACTTCGACCAACAGTCGAACTCCGTTTTGCATTTTGATATGTTCAACAAGCATTTTTAGCCGTGTCAATCAACGAGTCTGTCATTCTTATAAAAGAAAAGAAAACAATTTTGAGTTAGAATCCTGCTGAACGTTTGCTGGACTCCTTTGTTTTATTAAGATACAAACACTCCACCTCTCCTTTATTAATCCTTAGTTTACAGCTGCGATAATTTTCTCTTAGTTTCCTGTTCTTGAATTTCTCAAATTGTTTTTACGCCTTAAAGATCAGTAAGAACAAGTTTATTTTTGCAGGTTTTTGTATAAAAGTTTCATATTAAGTGCATGTAAAGTTCGTGGGAGTACACCAATGGGAACAGCACTGGAATATAGACCAACACCGCTCTCCCTTTTCACGACAGTTCTGGTTCCTGAATCTGCTCTTTGCGTCTGAATCCATAGCAGGATCATCTCTCACGCCGTCAATTTCCTCGATCAATTCCTGACGATGAACAAAGTGAACTACAAAGCCGCGAGCAGTCACTAGGAAGAACAGCCAGGCAGAGATCAAAGAAATCACCCACACAAGCCTCATTTTTCTGTAAGAGAACGAAAATGTAACACAGTCAAACCTTTGTACACAGTCACCCTCGTCCCCAGGGCTTTTCGCTTTCCCCAGGGCTTTTCCATTTTTTAAGGGAAAGGCCCTGGGGACGAGGTTGTACAACAGTCACCCTGGGGAAACGGCAATGTGACCGTTAAATAGAAGGTTATTACTATATACAGGTCAACTTTGCAGAAAACATAAGGCAACTAAAATGTTTTGTAGTGTATATATACAGGGCCGTTGATCAAAAATAAAACACAAACAGCGGTGATAAACATTGTGAGTTTTGGCATTTTTATAAACCTGACGTTTCGTATGCTATTCAACATACTATTTCAAAAGTGATCTTAAGTGGCTGTTAAAGAAAATGACAAGACTAATTGATTGCCTTCGTGCAGACGTCTCCTATTTCCTTTGTTGCAAGCGGAAAAGGGACGGAGACGTCTTTACGCAGGCAACTAATTGATTGATTAACTAATTGATTGTACCACCTTGCACAACCAATTATGAAGCAGCGGTAAACAAAAGCGGTTAGTTACGGTAAGTCTAGTCTGCAAGCAAGCTCTCCATTTGAGGAAGTCGCGAAAAGTCACACGAGAGCAGCACGCGAAAGGAAACGCGAGTGCGAGGGGCGCTCACTCGCGTGTTCTCTCGCGGCTCACATGCCTCTCCATAAAATTATAGAGAGCTTGTAAGCACAGGCTAAGGTAAATCTAAAGTTCCATGATGTGACCGTGATGATGGTATGATCAGCAGAATTTTGGATAATGTTGATTTGTTATCTATTGCCAATTTATTAATTCCCGGTTACTTTTTATATTTTTCGCGTTTTTAGGCGAGCACACGATGCCCTCATGGAGCGTGAGTTGAGACGTTTTCACTGTAGCCTGAATTTCATCCGATTACTTCGAGTCCTTATTACTCCCTCAGTAACGTCGTTGCTGAGAGGAGAAAACGACTCGAAGCAATCGGATGAAATTTAGGCTATTTTCACTGCCGTCGTCCTTGTTGTTCTTGTCTCTGTTGGCGCATGAAGATAACTACTTTTTTAAAGACATGATAGACCACTCTGTCGGGCGTGTACCTCAGTATTTGTGAAGAAATACGAGACTGTCCACAGACAATATCTTTACTTATTTCCTTTGCTTTTACCGTCCTTTGTTAGATGTTATTTCTCTGTTTAGAAACTCTCATAAAATCCCAAAAAGGTTGTACGTTGATCTTAACATAATCGCCACGACTCAGCATGTTTATGGGCCAGTTTCTCGAAAGTACAGGTAACTTTTCGGGACTGAAATCAAATATTCAAATCGAAATATAGAGAATAACATTGTGGGTCCTGGCTAGCAAACTACTCCATTTTGTTTCATTAACTGACACTTTCAACATGTTAGATGCCCAGTTACTGAACTCTACCTTGCACGTAATCAACAACAGCTTTGCAGGCCCGTTAATAATCGGGACTTTCGAGAAACGGGCCCAAAGATCTAAATAATCATTAAAAAATAGAAAAATGAATTAACTTACCAAAAAGACTCTTCTCAAGATGTTTGTCCAAGTCAAACGAAATGAAACTTGAGAGGAAGGCAACTGAAGCAACTTTGAATTGATCGTACTCGAGTGAAGGATCGATCAAATGGCCGGCACAAGCTGACGCAAATCGAAGTTCACAAAAATGATTCACATGACCAATCAAGCAGAGAAACCAAACGATTGTCATGATTTTGGTAAAAAAATTGAATTTTTTTCATTTTCTGTTTTGGGGCAAAAATTATCTTGAAAAAATGTTCGGGAAACTTTTAGATAGAAAAGAATCAAAAATATGCACTTCAGATAGTCGCATTTTTGCATATTTTCGAAAGGGGTTAACCCATGATTTTAGTCAAAAAATTGAAGTTTTTCATTTTCTGTTTTGCGGCAAAAATGATCTTGAAAAAATGTTTGGGGATCTTTTAGATAGAAAAGAATCGTTTCTAGCCTATAAAAATATGCACTTCAGATAGTCGCATTTTTGCATATTTTCCAAAGGGGTTAACCCATAATTTTAGTCAAAAAATCGACTCTCGACCCTTGACACTTCGACCAACAGTCGGACTCTGTTTTGCATTTTGATATGTTCAACAAGCATTTTGAGCCCGTGTCAATCAACGAGTCTGTCATTCTTATAAAACAAAAGAAAACAATTTTGAGTTAGAATCCTGCTGAACGTTTGGTGGACTCCTTTGTTTTATTAAGATACAAACACTCCACCTCTCCTTTATTAATCATTAATTTACAGCTGCGATAATTTTCTCTTAGTTTTCTGTTCTTGAATTACTCAAACTGTTTGTACGCCTTAAAGATCAGTAAGAACAAGTTTATTTTTACAGGTTTCATATTAAGTGCATTTATATCTCAAGGGATTACACCAAAGGGAACAGCACTGGAACATTAACGTACAACTCTCTCCCTTTTTACGACAGCTCTGGTTCCCGAATCTGCTCTTTGCGTCTGAATCCATAGCAGGATCATCTCTCACGCCGTCAATTTCCTCAATCAATTCCTGACGATGAACAAAGTGAACTGCAAAGCCGCGAGCTGTCACCAGGAAGAACAGCCAGGCAGAGATCAAAGAAATCAACAACAGAAGCCTCATTTTGCTGTAAGACAACGAAAATGTAATACAGTCAAACCTTTGTACAACGGTCACCCCAGAGAAATGGCAAAGTGACCGTTAAATACAGGGTGATTGCTATATACAGGCCAACTTTGCAGAAAACATAAGGCAACTAAAATTTTTGGTAGTGTATATATACAGGGCCGTTGATCAAAAATAAAACACAATCAGCGGTGATAAACATTGTGAGTTTTCGCATTTTTATAAACCTGACGTTTCGTATGCTATTCAACATACTATTTCAAAAGTGATCTTAAGTGACCGTTAAAGAAAATGACGAGACTAATTGATTGATTAACTTATTGAATGTACCACCTTGCACGGCCAATTATGAAGCAGCTGTAAACAAAGTCGGTTAGTTACGGTAAGTCTAGTCTGCGAGCAAGCTCTCCATTTGGGGAAGTCGCGAGAAGTCACGCGAGAGCAGCACGCGAAAGGAAACGCGAGTGCGAGGGGCGGTAACTCGCGTGTTCTCTCGCGGCTCACATGCCTCGCCATAAAATTATAGCGAGTTTGTAAGCACAGGCTAAGGTAAATCTAAAGTCCTATGATGTGACCGTGATGATGGTATGATCAGCAGTATTTGGGATAATGTTGATTTGTTATCTATTGCAAATTTATTAATTCCCGGTTACTTTTTATAGTTTTCGCGTTTTTAGGCGGGCACACGATGCCTTCATGGAGCGTGAGTTGAGACGTTTTCACTGTAGCCTGAATTTCATCCAATTACCTCCAGTCCTTATTACTCCCTCAGTAACGTCGTCGCTGAGTGGATAAAACGACTCGAAGCAATCGGATGAAATTCAGGCTATTTCCACTGACGTCGTCGTTGTTGTTCTTGTCTCTGTTGGCGCATGAAGATGACCACTTTTTTAAAGACATGATAGACCACTCTGTCGGGCGTGTACCTCAGTATTTGCGAAGAAATACGAGACTGTCCACAGACATTATCTTACTTATTTCCTTTGCTTTTACCGTCCTTTTTTAGGTGTTATTTCTCTGTTTAGAAACTCTCATAAAATCCCAAAAAGGTTGTACGTTAATCTTAACATAATCGCCACGACTCAGCATGTTCATGGGCCAGTTTCTCGAAAGTACAAGTAACTTTTCGGGACGGAAATCAAATATTCAAATCGAAATATAGAGAATAACATCGTGGGTCCTGGCTAGCAAACTACTCCATTTTGTTTCATTAACTGATAGTTTCAACATGTTAGATGCCCAGCTACTGAACTCTACCTTACACGTAATCAACAACAGCTTCGCAGGCCCGTTAATAACGGCGGGACTTTCGAGAAACGGGCCCAAAGATCTAAATATTCATTAAAAAATAAAAAAATGAATTAACTTACCAAAAAAGACTCTTCTCAAGATGTTTGTCCAAGTCAAACGAAATGAAACTTGAGAGGAAGGCAACTGCAACAACTTTGAATTGTTCTCTTTTCTTGAATTTATCTTACTTGAGTGAAGGATCGATCAAAGTCATCAAATGTCCTGCACAAGCTGACGCGTAAGAACTATATTAAAGTCCAAAATCAAAGTTCACAAAAATGATTGGAATGACCAATCAAGCAGAGAAACAAAACGATTGTTATGACTTTGGTCAAAAAATTCAATTTTTTTAATTTGCGGTTTTTGGGCAAAAATGAGCTTGAAAAAATGTTTGGGGATCTTTTACATAAAAAGAATCGTTTCTAGCCTATAAAAATATGCACTTCAAATAGTCGCATTTTTGCATATTTTCCAAAATTAACGACGAATTAACTTACGAAAAAAGACTCTTCTTAAGATGTTTGTCCAAGTCAAAACTTACAAGGAAGGCAACTGTGAAAAAAATTATTAAACTCTTCTCCTGAATTGATCGTACTCGAGTGAAGGATCGATCAAATCGCCTGCACAAGCTGACTCGTAAGAACTATACTAGAGTCCAAAATCAAAGTTCAAAGAAAATGTTTTCCCTGGTAGGGGGAAACATACCACTAGGGATATGTCTTCCCGAGTAGGGAAAAACACATATCACCCGGGATATGTGATTCTCAGGTGGGGAAACACATATCACTAACAACATGTGTTCCCGGGTAGGGAAAACACATATCAATAGGGATATCTGTGCAAAAGTAAGGAAAACACATATCACTAGGAATAAGTGCTCCCGGGTAGGGGAAACACATATTACTAGGGATATGTGTTCCCGGGTAGGGGAAAAACATATCACTAGAGATAAGTTTTCCCAAATAGGGGAAACACATATCACTAGGGATATGTGTTCCTGGGAAGGAGAAACACATATCACTAGGGATATGTGTTTAAGTTAAGGGAAACACATGTCACTAGAGATATGTATTGCCGGGTAGGGGAAAAACATATCACTATTCATATGTCTTCCAGGGTAGAGAAAACACATATCTCTAGAGATATGTGTTTCCGAGGTGGGGAAACACGTTTCACTAGGAATATGTGTTTCCGAGGTGGGGAAACACGTTTCACTAGGAATATGTGTTCAGGGGAAGGGGAAACAAATATCCCTGGGGATATGTGTTTTCGAGTAAGGGAAACACATGTTGCTAGAGATATGTGTTGCCTGATAGGGGAAACACATATCACCAGGGATATGTGTTCCCTGGTAGGGGAAACACGTATCACTAGGGACATGTGTTTCCCAGGTAGGAAAACACCTAACACTAGGGATATGTGTTTCCCAAGTAGGGGAACACATATCACCAGGGATATGTGTTTCCAAGGTGGAAGAACACATATCACTAGGGACATGTGTTTCCCAGGTAGGAAAACACATAACACTAGGGATATGTGTTTCCCAGGTAGGTGAACACATAACACTAGCGATACGTGTTTCCCAGGTGGGACAACACATATCACTAGGGATATGTGTTTCCAAGGTGGGGAAACACTTATCACTAGAAATACGTCTTTCCCAGGTGGGGGAACACATATTACTAGGGATATGTTTTTTTCGGGTAAGGGAAACACATGCCACTAGGGATATGTGTTTCCCAGGTGGGGCAACACATATCACTAGGGACATGTGTTTAACAGGTGGGGAACACATATTACTAAGGATACGTGTTTCCCAGGTGGGGCAACACATATCACAAGGGAAATGTGTTTCCAAGATGGAAGAACACATATCACTAGGGATACGTGTTTCTCAGCTGGGGGAACACATATTACTAGGGATATGTGTTTCCCAGGTGGGGAAACACATATCACTTAAGGGATACATGTTTCCCAGGTGGGAGAACACGTATCACTAGGGATATGTCTATCCCAGGAAGGGGGAACACATCTCACTAGGGATATGTGTTCCCGGGTAAGGAAAACACATATCACTAGGGATACGTGTTTCCCAGGTAGGGGAACACATATCACTAGAGACATGTGTTTCCCAGGTGGGGGAACACATATTACTAAGGATATGTGTTTCCCAGGTGGGGCAACACGTATCACTAGGGACATGTGTTTAACAGGTGGGGAACACATATTACTAAGGATACGTGTTTCCCAGGTGGGGCAACACATATCACAAGGAAAATGTGTTTCCAAGATGGAAGAACACATATCACTAGGGATACGTGTTTCTCAGCTGGGGGAACACATATTACTAGGGATATGTGTTTCCCAGGTGGGGGAACACATATCACTTAAGGGATACATGTTTCCCAGGTGGGAGAACACGTAGCACTAGGGATATGTCTATCCCAGGAAGGGGAACACATCTCACTAGGGATATGTGTTTCCCAGGTGGGGGAACACATATCACTAGGGATATGTGTTCCCCAGGTGGTGAAACACATATCACCAGGGATACGTTTTTTCCAGGTGGGGGAACACATATACCTAGTGATATGTGTTTCCCAGCTGGGGGAACACATATCACTAGGGATATGTGTTTCCTGGTAGGGGAAAAACATATTACTAGGGATATGTAATTTTAAGGTAGGGGAGCACTTATCACTGGAAATATGTCTTTTCCAGGTGGGGGAACACATATCACTAGGGATATCTGTTTTCCAGGTGGGGGAACAGATATCACTAGGGATCTATGTTTCCCAGGTGGGGGAACACATATCACTAGGGATTTGTGTTTCCCAGGTGGGGGAACACATATTACTAGGGATATGTGTTTCTGAGGTAGGGAAACACGGGGGATATGTGTTTCCAAAGTGGGGGAACACATATCACTAAAGATATGTGTTTCCCAGGTAGGGGAACACATATCACTAGGGAAATGTGTTTCCCAGGTAGGGGAACACATATCACTAGGGACACGTGTTTCCCAGGTAGGGGAACACATATCACTAGGGATATGTGTTTCCAAGGTGAGGGAACACATATCACGAGGGATATGTGCTTTCCAGGTGGGGAAACACATATCACTAGGGATATGTGTTTCCCAGGTGGGGGAACACATATCACTAGGGATACGTGTTTCCCTGGTGGGGCAACACATCTCACTAGTGATATGTCTTTCCCAGGTGGGGGAACACATATCTCTAGGGATATGTGTTTCCAAGGTGGGGGAACACTTATCACTAGAAATATGTCTTTCCCAGGTGGGGGAACACATATCACTAGGGATATGTTTTTTCGGGTAAGGGAAACACGTATATTGCCACTGGGGATATGTGTTCACGGGAAGGGGAAACACATATCACTAGCGATATGTGTTCCCGGGTAGGGAAAACACATATTACTAGGGATATGCATTTCAGGGTAGGGGAAACACATATCACTAGGGATATGTGTTCCCGGGTAGGGGAAACAGCTATTACTAGGGATATGTGTTCCTGGGTAGGGCAAACACATGTAACTAGGGATATGTGCTCCGGGGTAGGGGAAACACATGTCACTGAGGATATGTGTTTCCGGGTAGGGGAAACACATATAACTAGGGATATGTGTTTCTGGGTAGGGGGAAAACATATCACTAGGGATATGTGTTTCCAGGTACAGGAAACACATATCACTAGGGATTTGTGTTTCCCAGGTGGGGAAACACTTATCACTAAGGATATGTGTTCCCAGTTAGGGGAAACACATATAACTAGGGATATGTGTTTCCGGTTAGGGGAAACACATATTACTAGAGGTATGTATTCCCGGGTAGGGGAAACACTTATCACTAGAGATATGTGTTTCTGGGTTGGGGAAACATATATAACTAGGGATATGTGTTTCCGGGTAGGGGAAAAACATATCACTAGGGATATGTGTTTCCGGGTAGGGGAAACACATATCATTAGGGATATGTGTTTCCTAGTTGGGGAAACACATATCATTAGGAATACGTGTTCCCGGGTAGGGGAAACACATATAACTAGGGATATGTGTTTCTGGGTAGGGGAAACACATACACTAGGGATATGTGTTTCCGGGTAGAGGAAACACATATCACTAGGGATATGTGTTTCCTAGTTGGGGAAACACATATCATTAGGAATACGTGTTCCTGGGTAGGGGAAACACATATAACTAGGGATATGTGTTTCTGGGTAGGGGAAACACATACACTAGGGATATGTGTTTCCTTTGATGTAACGTAATCTCGGTATGTTGAACTAATTTTGCCAGTCCGTTGGCCCCGGGTTATATCGAAGTTGCACTAAATTAACTAACCCCAGTCCTACGTTACTAGGGGTTCAAATCTTCTCACCCTTACCCGCTTAGGAAGGCTTGGGACTCGTTTATCGTGATATATTGACACCTCCCGGATATCTTGAGTTGTCTCTTGGAGTGGGTTGAACTGCATGGAATCAACAGGGTAATGGTACCCAACTCGGAACAGCCCCTCAAATTTTCCAGGCTTCTGAAGTCGAAGTGGCTCACGGACGCTCAAATCACCTCAATTTGAAGTGGAAACAGTGGAATTTGATCCCTACATAGTGACTTGAACAAAGAAACCCAGCCACGAATGTGGTATTAGAAAGAACAAGATCAAGGTAAACGTCTGGTTCAGCCCTGCTAAGACCCACTGCGGAATTCACCCGCCCCCCCCCCCCCCCCCCGGGGGAATTCATAATCACCACACAGACCCAGAGATGCTGGAGGTACACACTCAGGTGTATGGAACAGGAAGGATGCAGAAATTTCACGTGAATGATTTTAAAAGTCTGTACGAAGAGGTGATGATGGCTCCTGGGTTTACTCACGATCCGTCTCAGTACTGGGGTCAAGAAAAATGGCGACCTCTTTTATGGCTGGCATCAGTACTATAGTGACACCGACTGCATCTGGATGGCAATTGAGTATCACCCAGCATGAAATTCTAATTTTTTAATACTGATGAGCAAGACTACTTTGAAAAGAATTGATTCCTAATTATTGATATTGATAATCAAGACTCCATTTCATAACACAGTCAAATCAAATTAACATCCTTATACCAGCCCTAGGGTACTGGGGATTAATATCTCCTTACCCTCACCAGCTAAGGAAGGCTTGGCATTCGGGTCGTGATATACTGACACCTCCGTGATATCTTGAGTTGTCTTTTTGAGTGAATTGAAGTACATGCAACGAACGGCGGAATGGCACCCAACTCGAAACAGCCTCTCAAATTTTCCAAGTTTCTAAAGTCGAAGTGGCTCACGGACGCTCAAGATTTTGAAGTTAAGAAACCCACTATCGTTGTAAACATTTCCAACTCGGAGGCAATTATTTCAGGGTCGCCACCGCACAAGGTTTTACGACCAAGAAAGTCGACCATTCTTCGAGGTAATTTGCGAGCCTTACTTTTGTATGTAATAAAATGTCCATCAGACCGTTACCCTTTAAATTTATAACATTTATTTACTATGGTTATATTACGTTAGTATATTTTTCAATGTTTTTGCGTGCCATATGCAAATTTTTTACCTTACATACGTGTCGTACTTGTTCTTGTTATCGTGCTTTTTTGGTTTGTAAATTCTTTGAGGAACTCGAAACAAACATTTTAACGTGGAAAAGCCCTCTTTTCTCTCGACATAGAGATTCCCAAGCTCTCTTTTTCTTGACTTAGGGACAATTTTCTTCCCGTTGCGTGACATGTATACATTACATTTCATCACCGGGCTGGAAGCAACATGAGAGGACAAAGGGACGTGGATGATATGCGTGTAAATTTTAGTTCCGCATGGAAAGCCAATATTTTTACCCATACGGGTATTGCTAATAGGGTGTTGCGTGAAGAAATATCTGGTTTAAAAAAAAAAAAACATACTGTGTCGAAGACAACGTTCTAGTGTTTGTCAACATATTTAGTGATGTTAAATTTAAATTTGATTGTCTGTTCTAGCATGATCTCCCCCACCCCCACCTCCGAGCCCGAGAGGATTTACTAAGAAGTAGAAACACAGCTATCTCAAGAATAGTCCTAAGACGGTAGGGTAGCTGTAAATCCTTTGAAAACGACTTGCAATTCGGTCATGACTTGGCATTAAATGTCGCAAAAGTTGACAAAAGAGTCGCTTAATTTATGGATGAATTTGTGACATTTTTGTGAAACTACACTTATTGCTATGCGTTGTCGTCGCGTGAGCGTCCTAAAACGTCCATCGAAGGAGCTGTATCTCCGAGAACTAGTAAAAACTATAGGAAAAAAATAAACTATTATATACAACGGTTCAAGACCTTTCGCAGTGCAATTTGTGGGCCACTCATTGAAAACTCAGGTTCACAGAAGATAAGTAAGGTCACAACACAAAACCAATATTCGTTTGATTAACCTGCTATGTCATTTGCATGAGCTCCAACCAATCATCTCGCAATAAAACGGAAAATAAATGCCGTGCTTCGTTTCGCCTTTTCTTCCATCGTTTTAAAGGCTCAACAAAGAAACAACGAGGGGCAAAAGAGTATTAAAGAGTGAAATCCTTTATCCCTTCCATTCTCCCTTCCTTGGTAGAGCTTCTGGTTTGTTTCTGTGCAAATTTCGCCATGTATTTACACTAGAAGGGAACTCTGTAACACATCTGTATTATAAGGCGCGTTCACACCGGGAGCAGCCGATTAATCCACTCTTGTTCACGCTTGGTTGTTAGACTGACCGCGCCCATTTTATAGCCAACACGACTAGAACTGTTTAATTGTAACATTGTTTTACTAAGGTGTAAAGATCGTCAGTGGAGAGTCTCTTGTCCTGATTAAACTCCCGGATGAAGACAATCTTGGTGGCGTCATCCTTGATGAAGGATGGTACCAGCTGTCAGCCCAGGACTCGACTTATCCACGTGATGTACCGCTATATAAATCACCTCAATTTGAAGTGGGAACAGTGGAATTTGATACCTACATAGTGACTGGAACAAAGAAACCCAGCCAAGAATGTGGTGTTTCAAAGTACAACATCAAGGTAAACGTCTGGTTTAGCCCTGCTAAGACCCACTGCGGAATTCATAATCACCACACAGACCCAGAGATGCTGGAGGTACACACTCAGGTGTATGGAACAGGAAGGATGCAGAAATTTCACGAGAATGATTTCAAAAGTCTGTACGAAGAGGTGATGATGGCTCCTGGGTTTACTCATGACCCGTTTACTGGGGTCAAGAAAAATGGCGACCTTTTTTATGGCTGGCATCAGTACTATAGTGACACCGACTGCATCTGGATGGCAATTGAGTATCACCCAGCATGAAACTCTAATTTCAAAAGTGGCCAGAAAATTTTTTATCCATTTCATTGTAATATTGTGAGCATTGTAATGTGAAGCGCATTAGATCATATACCCATGTATTTTGCCCTATATAAATAATAAAGTTATGTTATGTTAAAAAGCTTCTGGAGGTTTTATTTGACTGGCCAGATCAGAAGACAAAGTTTTGTCCAGACTCAAAAGTTAAAAAGCTGTTAACTCAATTAATCTTGGGAAATAAATATAACACGATTTTACGATTAAATTCAAGGTCCTTCCGTTTGAGTTCGTGTTTATTGAGAGTAACGTCTTTCACAATTATTCTCATCAAACAAAATCAACATTCACGAGGAAAGATAACCTTTGATTCATTTAGTTATACCCATTCTAAACTGTTTAGCGTGTTATTTTTCTGTAAGATCGTCGAAATCGGGCACTTTCTATAACGGGCGGCTATCTTCAGCTACTATGGTTTCAAATGTATCAAGTGTAATCTGTGGAAGAGTAACAAATCACCCTAGCTGTAAATACTGATTCCTGCTCTTCTGTATCCTGGAAACTACGACACTTCTCCACTTCTTTATAATCAAAGAAAAATCCCTTTATGGGTGGTTTTATTTAAAATAAAATTAACTTACATAACAAATGTCATTGGTCACTGACAAGTTACAGTTGCCACTTGCTTGTTATTTGAAGATGGAGAAAATTTTGCACTTTTGTTGATATCTCCTTTACTCCGGCAAAAAATGAAACAAATAAGACACCAAAACGGGTTAATGAGCAGTAATTGAACAAAACACAAACAGCTTTGATTAAACCGCAAACGAATTATTTCTGGACAGAGTGACATCTTTTCTTGGTCATTTTTCAGATAACTGATCCAAAAGGATTCTTTTTTGTCTAATATTCATTCTCTCAGTACAAATAAGTAAAATACAAGCTCATTTTTCGTGCTATAATCTTACATGTATAATATATACACATACTCTGTCCCAAGAAGAGAGACTAATGACTCACCCCTCCCTCCTGGTGACACAAACGATTCACCCCTTCCCCTTTGGTGGCACTTTCCCAAAGACATAAATAATCTAATCTCTTTGCAAGGGAACCTAATTGTACACCCCTACCATCTAATAATCAGGCGTCCATTGATCGCAACCTTTTCCCTAAGCTCCTGGGATACTAAGATACACCTATTAATGGCCCACCGTTCCTCACCCCACCCCTTTAATATTACTCCTTCGCCCTATCCCCACTCCTCCCTCTAGTTGATAGTTGCTACGCTTGTTCCTCCCGAGTCTGAAATGCGTTTGCGCAGAACTCCGACCAATCTTTCTAACCTACAAAAATAAAGCAAAAAGAAAAGCAAATACAGCAACGCGCGAGTAAATTTAGTTTTCATTGGGAAGAAATATAACCGAGGTTGGACAAAATGGGCCCCCTTAACGTTGGAGGATAGATGAAAATTAAAAAATGTATATGGTGGGTTCCAATGACTGACTAACCTCGTAAACAATATTTCAGCCTGTAAATTAGGAAGTACAAGCAACTTGTGGGCAAAATTACCGAGTGCTCAGGAGCAACGGAAAAAGAGGGGGTTGAAAAAAAGGAGAGAAGGACAGTTCCCTCGCCATTTAAACTTACCGGTTCTCTTTCTTGCGCTGTTCTTAATATTTGAGAGTAAGAAAAAGGGGAGGTAGGAGAGAATGAGGGCGATCAGATCGTAAACTTAACGGTAGTCTCACAAGGAGCCAAAACTTTTTTTCATCAATAAACGATGCTCCTTGCGTTGCGTGACGACACAAAGAGCGACTGCGCACTACAATTTTGGGCAGCAAAAATGCTACAGCACACTCCCCATCTCCCCTAAATCAAGGATAAAGCCGCTCAAAGACCAAAACGCTTAATGTTCTTATCCTTGACCTGGAGGGGAGGGGGGGAGGGGAGGGGGAGGGGAGGGGGAGGGTTCGAAATGTTCCATCGATCTTGTTTAAGATTGTCGCTCAACTTCATTGCCGTGTTACTAAGATGTCTTGAACTTACTTGTCAGCTCTGTCTTTCTCCCGTTGTCTGTTTTTAGAAGACTCCTCCAGTTGTTTAGCGAGCGTGTTTCTTTCCTGTGACACTGACTTAAGTTTCGCAACCACTTCATCATAACTCCGCTGTGCTTGCTGGATGTCTGCATCACGGGCTCTTAATCGACTTTCAAAGTTATCCATGGTTTGGTTGAATTGGTCGCGAAGAGATTGTTCTTGCGTTAGGGATCCGTGTAAACTGTAAAATAATTCATGATTAAAAAAAAAAAGAAACTAAAGTAGTAAAAAGTAAAGTAACAAAGAAATTTTAGTCATCGAAGAGACCTCGTTCTCGTTTCACTTGAAAAAATTTGGTAGAGTGAGGTAACTTGCAAGCAGCCGTTCGCCTTTAACGTTTTTATTTCAGTCAGCACTGACAAAAGGTTTTACAAGTCACAACAAATTTGTGAGGAGTTCCTAACCTGTAATAAACTCTGATAGTTTCAATTTCTTCTTCAAGTCTTTTGCTCTTCTTAAAGGCTAAATCTCTCTCTTGGATTGCCTGGGCCGACTGATTCTGTTACAAAGAGTAAAAAATGGATTTACAAATCTTAAGTCCTGTGAAACACCCTGCAAACTGACTGAAGTCTGAAAATGACAAATACTGCCTGTAACGTCACTGCAACCCAGTTCTATACCACCAGCAGGCAATGAACTGCAAAACCTTACTTCGCTTGCTACGTCATACTTCCAATTCACATTTTCACATAGACCACAATGCACCTTGTTTGACCCCCTAAATTTTTCATAACGAATGTTTCCAGATTCTCGTGGGTGTTATAGTTGTTGTAAGAGAAATTGAAGACAATTATGATTATGTAAAATTTTGGGGGATAAATGGTGCATTATGGTCTACCTGGAAATGCTGAATTATGCCAACTGTTTTATAGCCTCCCACTCAAATATCCTTTTGGCTTGTCATGCAATCCTCCCGAACATGGGGAAGGAACACGTGACAAAGCCCTCCACTTTATTTTCACCAATAAACAAAACGTTTCAGATAAAGAATCTCAACTCTTATCCATTAAGTGTGTATACCTCAATCATCAACGGTAGTCTGTTAATTTAAATTCTTTTACATCCATGCTTGTCAAACCCAAAAGCTCCCTTCGTGAGCCTGCACAGAATGTTTTTTCCTGAAAATTGATATTCCTGAAGATACGATGTGGTCTGGCAGTGTATACTTTACCTGAATGGCCTTAAGCCTTTGTCTATCAATTAACTTGTGCTGGTTTTTCATTATTTCAATTTCTTTCCGGAGATTGATGACCTCTGCTTCCAGTGCCTTTGACTGCAAAATGAAAAAAGATACGGAATTACTTCAGTGAACATGATCTTACAGTGTAAGCATACAAAGTATTTGTTTAGCCCGCCCAAGCAGAACTCAGCGCAGTTAAATCTCACAGCAACACAATGAGAGTTAAGCAAAAGAACTAGAACTTCTTGCGAAGTACAACAAACTCATACTTTGGCTCTATTAATTAGAACCTTCAACAGACTGTTAACCCTTTAAGCCCCGATATCCTCGTACAAATTCTCCAAACTGATCTCCATACATCTCCTTTAAGAATTAGTTAAGAGAATTTGATAAAAGGTCATGGAATTTTCTCTATTACGATCATTTTATTAATTCTCATAACTTTATCTCTTGACAATGTATGGATATTGTTAGGAGAAACTTGTTGTTGGTCACTATTGGGACTTAAAAGGTTAAAATCAAGCAATCTGAGAATTGACCTTTTCCACAGCCGCATCTCTTTCAGCGATAACAGCTTTAAGTTCTTCCGTCACCATTTTCTTTCTGTTTTTCTGTACTGTCCTTATCTTGTAAGCCATTAAATTACCATGTTTGTCAATTGATTCAGGAGTTTCAGAAGAGGCTATTCTACCAAGTAAAGATCTCATGGTCTGTTGAAAAAATATAAATACAATTTTATTTTAATGTTTTAATATTCAGAATAATGTACAACTATAGCTTGAAGCTTTCTTTGTTAGTACAAAGTAAGGGAAGATTAACCCTTTAAACCCTAACATCAAAATTTGAATTCTCATTTGTTGCCCCTATTCATTTCCTACAGAGGTAGTGGGGAGAAGTTGATAAAATATCAAGCAAATTCGTATTGTGTGATCATGTCCTTAATTCTCATGACCAATCTGTTTTACAAAGCATTGATTTTACAAGGAGAAATTTGACACTGATCACTCTTAGGGCTTAAAGGGTTAAGAACGCTTACTGGTTCGGATTCTTCTTCATCATAGACGCTATCAACACCAGAGTCAAAACTGTCAAACAAGAATGAAACAAAACAATATTAACACAGCCACAGATCTAGGTGTCAGTATTGTAATAGCCATTGCTGTGGATCGAATAGACCATTTTACAAAAGTGGACTTAGTACTAGTTTTTGAGTGAACGTGAGGCATAGGCTGACCTTCTTAATAACTTAAAAATACTAGTTACCATAGAAAAAAAGGAAATGGTGTGATTTGGATCAATGAGCAGGGTTCTGACTTAGGCCTGTGGGCTGGGTATTTTCCCTGGCTACTACAAGTGTGACCCTCTGCAACTCTCATCAAAATCGAACATGATAATATGACCAAAAGAACTTTCTAGCAGTTCAATCCCCCACCTACTAATTGCCTATACCTTACTCCTGAAATCTTAGGGCTCAGGCTCTCTCCACTAGTTAGAACTGGCCAACCAGACCAGTTCAGTTGAAAGAGAATTCCACTGTTAGTCACAACTATCCAGCCAGTTCAATGGCTGGCTGTGGTAGGTTTAAGTGAAGATTTTAAGAAAAAGTTAACATTTTATTTTCAAATATGACCTCTCCGGCTGGCCAGTTCTAACTTTAGGAAAACACCCTTAGTAACGGTGTTGAATAGGGCCAATACAGCTGGCAGGAGCTTATCCAAGTTCAGCATACATGGCAAAACAAGAAGGAAGAATGAAACCATATTTTCATACCCTGTATGTTCTCTTTCAGTTCTTCTTAGTTTATCCAGTAATTCCTCACGCTCACTGTAAGCCATCTTCAGTCTTGCATTCATTGCTGCATCACGTTCTTTTTGAGCTTGGTAGATTTTTTCAACAAGAGCTGAAAAAATTGATCAAAACATAAAAATCAGTCTGCCATCAGTGTAAATTAAAAGTAAATTACTTAGATTATCACAGTAGTTTTGTCAGAGGCTGTTAGCAATACTATTTTACTTGAGCCAACTTTTTGATAACTGGTACGAGGTACCAGATAGCATCCATTTAACGCTATACAGTCGACTCCCAGTAACTCTAACCCTCTGTAACTAGAACTCCCACTAACTTGAAGCAATTTTCATTTCCCTTGAGATAATTTTCTATATAATTTTACTCTCAATAACTCAAACTCCCGATAACTCGATTTTTTTTCTGTTTCCCTTGAAGGTTCGAATAAACAGGAGTCTGTAGTTGCTTTGGCAAGACCACTTAACATGTCCTTCAACATGATTCCTTTCAAACTGTACTAGCCATGACACGTTATTCATGAAAACTGAAAAAAACTCTAGCCTGCCTGAAGGATATCACTACATGTGTATGTAGCTGACCTGACATGGTGCCAAAGTGGTGCAAGAGTTCTAAACATTAATAATATATACAAAAATTAGATTACATATGAGCTGAACTTTACTGATTTGACAAGAATTTAAAATCAATTTCTACCTGCTCCTCGGGCAGCTATTTGAGACTCTGTTTGAGCTAACAAGTCATCTCGACTCATCTTAGATGCTTGAATTTCTGCTTCGGCTTTGGTAAGCTTATCTGTAAGCTGCAAATAATAACATTGAAAGGGTAACGCTTTGTACAGCTTTCACACAGTCAATTAAAACAAACAATTACAGTCAATTCCCTTTACTGTGAACACTACTGTTAAGACCTCGAGTTAATGTCCTCATTAACAAGAGTCTGTAATGGCGGGAGTTTATTTCATTCAAATGCCTGTATTTATTTTTGGCTGGAATGTAACTGCCATCCTTATTATCAGGGTGTCTGTTATAGCAGGGTGTCCACAAGGTGAGAGTTTACTGTGCTGTTTATTTTCAATAGCACTACGTTTAAATTAAAAACCAACAAATAAATTACTTCTGGAATGTTACTAGTGCCAAAAATAATTCTGGTGTCCAGGATTCTTGTTACATTAAAGTACACAACTAGGATGTAAAAATAGGTGGCTTGGCAATCAAGCACTGTAGGAAATTTGAGGCTTTCACTGCCTTGCTTTACCCTTTTTCTGCATAAAATGGACGACTCAAACCTTATAGTAGCAAGTTTTGCAGCCGGTTGCTGCCACTTAACCAGACACTGGGTGTCAGTTATGACTTAGCATTAAGCCACCTTGGACATGTTCCACACAGTGACAGTTTTTAACACAAATGGTGAAATTATGTAAGAAAAAGGGAAAATTATATAAAAACTGTAAGGAAAGCTCTCATATGAAAAGCAACAATATTCAAGGAATTTTACCTGAAGGTTTAAACGTTGTGCTGCTGAGAGTTCTTCTATAAATGAGGTATCACTTCCAAAACTGCTTAACATTGGGTTTGGTGAATATCTTCCATTATCTCCATGCATACTTGACACTCTTTCCTTGTACAACTGCTCAGTTTTTTCTGCTAACTCTGCCTCAAGATTTTGCCTCAAAGATTTCTCTGCACTCAGAAGTTTATCTCTGGAGAGAATTCACAACATGAAAGAATTATTTAAAAAAAACAGTAGCTAAGTGGCATTTGTTGCTCCTTTTCCCTGCTAACAGAGATCTCTTATGGTGAAAAACAAATTACAGAAAGGAGCAAGATAAGGAATGTATTTCCTTCCTCCTATTTTTCTCTCACTATGCCAAGCTTACTTGTAACATTTGTGGTTCTCTTTCCCTGCTGGCAGAGATATCTAACATTGAAGTATAAATGAGAAGTAGTAGTAGAGAAGGAAAGGTGGGTGGGGGTGGGCATTCTTTTCTTACATTTTGCACTCCAAATATGAGCTGACCAACTGTGCAGATTCAAGAGTGGTTAATTAAATTCACAAATATAAAACATTAGCTTTATAAAGTTCATGTCTAGATTGGGAAATCAAATAAAAATTGTAACAATACAATAATTTACATTCAGAAGCAAAATAATTACTATAAAAGGATATAACTGAATGTTGCCAGGTTAACAAACAAAACCACATGAGCAAATGTACTTATATTTAAATAATGCAATTTCCATCTTGCTAAAAAAGACACTCAGATTAAAGTGACAAGTTTTAGAAAAGCCCACTCATGCTTTCAACCGGCATAATATATTTTTAGGGTTTATGCATGAGTAATTTTTTTAATATATTGAGAAATATCAATTTTCAGTTTAGTCATTTTAACAAAATTATAGTGATACTCAAAGAAAAATAACATATTGTTCTTTACAGCTGAAAGCCAATTATCAATATACAAAAAATAAATAGACCACCAGCAAAAATATCATTTCTTTGTGTTTGTTTTATTGTTCAAAATAAAACATAAAAAGCAGGTGGTTTGTAAACCTTTAGAAACAGCACGAACACCAAAAAGTATTTAAGAATGGAATTCAATTCAAGTTCCTGTACACAGTACAGTAAAAAGTTAAGTAAAACTTCACTGAAAAGTGATGCTTAAATACTTTTCATATCACGGTGTGTACTCTGTGATTGCTTGGCTTTGGGCATTTGAAGACTTGTACGTAGTACCTGACACATTCGACACCAAACACAGCCAGTTTTTAGGCTTTGATCTCTTCTTTGACAACACTGGAAGTAGCCATTTAAATTCATTTGTACAGATTTACGTATTTGATACGTATTCAATAAATTGACATCAGTAAGCGCAAGCTTATAATCGGCGTCGTTTTAGCGCTCGGTTGCTATCGAACAATATTTGCTAAGATTCTCTCTGGTTCACGTATCATATCGAAACAAACAATCCCTTGAACACAAGAGCTTAGGAATTTATATACTCGAGATACTCAGCTTAATACTACAAACGCTCAAGAATTATATTACATATGGCACTAAAAACGTAAAGCAATTACAAGCATAATAATTACAGCTCACACACTTTTCTTCCAGGTCCAATCGAAGATTTGCAATACGCTGTCGAGCTCCTTTCATTGCGGATCTCAAGTTTTGTCTTATTTCATTCGCGTCATCAAAATCAGGCTTGTGGTCCGAATAGCCATTTACCATACTACTATGGCTCCTGTTAAAGGAAAGATCTTCGCTGTTGTCTAGGTACTCAAAACTCTCGTGAATAGAATCCATCTTGGACGCAGTTGTGTAGGCGGAAAAGAATTCGGTAATGTTTGACATCGTTTCGACCAATCAGAGAAAAAGAAATTGTCAAGGACATTTGATGCGGGATACATGTAGTAAACGTAACAAGCGATAATGGTGTGTCCCAGGGCGCTTTCCATTCAACAAAAATTCCGGTTTGAAATTTCGGAAACTTCACGTGCTCAATGGAACGGTACATTCCGGTTGCACAGACCCGACCCAAGCCACCGCGCGTTTTGTTATTGTGGCTTCTCAGCACACTCATAATTACGCTCTAAAAGAGAAAAGTAAATACTGTTTATATCCTAAAGAACACTCGACTGTCGAAAAGGGGCGGTGGAAAACTAAAGGCGGAGGAATCCTATTTCGTGTACAAAGCCTTTGAATGCAAGTGAAGGTGAAAAATTCTCGTGAATTGAAGCGATACGTTTCTCAGAATATTCGAACGATTCGAAGCAATTCCTGGAACTGTACGGTAAATAATTTCGGTGTTTTAGCCAATTTGTATTCAGCCAGGCTTTGTTGTATTCATTTCAGCTTAATTGATAAATTGCTTTAGTTAAATATCGTCGACAGGTTTCAGACAACGCTGATTCTCACGGACTTTTATACAATTGTAGCTTGATTTCACGCACTTTTTTTCACCTACGTGTCGTGTTGCGTCAGTTATTTGACACTGTTAATGGCAAATATCAAAAATCGAAAAAAATTGCAACTGATTCAAACTATTTGAGATGTCATGCTTTACTCACAGCACTTCACTTTCCATTGGAAACTACTTGGTCTTGTAAGCAGGATAGAAAAGAGCGGTACTGGGGACAACTATTTTGGCAAATGGAAACGGACATTTCGGTCCGACCGACCAAAATGACCAGACCGGTCACAGTCGGGGCCACCTTCAAAGCTGGTCCCGAATATTCCGCCCGGACCAAACCGAAATGGTCCGTTCCATTTGATGTACCAACCGAAATTAACGGAATTTTGGGTTGAATGGAAAGCGCCCCCAGGCTCCGAGATAGTCTGGTCCGCTGAATTGTGAAAAAAAGGGAGAGAGAAAGAAAAAAGGGAGGAAAATTCCTCTTTCCTTTTTCCCGCCCCGCCATCTTTTCGCGTTCCTTTCACTTTCGCGTCTTCACCATCTGACAGCCTGGAACATTATACTACAGTTAAATGTTTTAAAAGCCCGGCTAAATTTGCAATAATCTCAGTCTACAGACATAACAAAAAAAAATAACCATTAATTCACTCGGAAAGGCAAATAAAAAAAATTAGCCATTAACTGCTAAATTTAACTTATATATTAATAAAAACCGAGAACTTAGCCATTAATTAACTCCCTTTCATTATATAAACACCAATGAAATACCAGGTGGGCTTTCGCGCGAAAACTTGATATCTTCACATGTGAAAATATCACCTTTGCTATCATGGCTACATAATAAATCCCGCCTTTCACACCAAAATACCTATTAAAGTGAAATGGTTTGGTATTTCATAGGTGTTTATATAATAAAAATATTTCACTCGTTCGCTGCGCTCACTCGTGAGATATTTTTCAACACTCGAAGAGAAATTTCGTATCTCCGCGCGGCCTTGTTATATCCTCTATATGTATAATAATGGCTAATGAAACTACGAGATGTCCGGGGTGGCTTCACTCATAATGGGTGAAGGTATATGATAATGAAAGCGTAGGGAATTCTCGATTGGAAGAATAAAAAAAGATAACTGAAACTTTATCCTTTAAGTAGTTAAAAGAGTTCTTGAAATGTCAG